>NC_037601.1:15504685-15818978 GCF_003073045.1 Pomacea canaliculata | reverse complement strand
TGTCAGGCCAACAGAATATGGCTTATTGCAGGTGGTTCTCCAAGGTGGTCCGTGGACACTAAGTGGTCCGCGGGCAAAGTCCAGTGTACCGGCTGAACAGCGTCATATGTCACAAAGTGATGTTTAAAGTGAGCATTCCTCGCATTAACATTTTAATTACAAATAACGAGATATGTTATTTTAATGTAACTATTACTAAATTTTTTTAAAGTATTAGTTTTTGAAATTAAAATGAAACAAATGCGGCAATTTAAAAATTTTGAAAATTCATAATATACGACTGATTTTTAGGCTTGGTGGTCCGCCATACTTTTTACTTAGGTTCTTTGGGGTGGGGGGGGTCCGCCCCAATAAAAGCTTTTTTACTTTTTAGTTAAAGTGGTCCGCGTCGAAAAACTTTGAGAACACTGGCTTTTGCCGCAAAGGTTTGTCCCCTTCCACGCGTGAATGAGGTTTCACTTTCACAATTTCCCTGCCTTTATGGCCATGTTTCTACAACCTACATTAGACATCAGATATTTGTCTGACAACTTACATTAAACTATTTGTCTTACAACTTACATTAGACTCCACATCCACAACAACAGGCCCCTGCCAGGCATTTGAAGATACGGCAGCTTCAGCTGTGACACTAGGAATAACCTGTGATGTGAGGTTCACCAGAATTGGGCAAGGCCTGGCAAACAGGGGGTAGGTGTAAACAGAAAACATAGTTCCGCTAACACTCTCAGAAGAAGATGAGTTACTTTATATAGCAGAATATTTTTCCTTTTTTAACAAATCATTAACTATCTTTTTATTACATAGCACACACGATATCATCACAGAGCATCAACGTTTCAATGTTTCTTTGTTTTTCATAGACAATACCACATCATTTGGTCTGAGTGTACGAAGCTACTGTATTGCGGACCGGAGAACTAACCCACTCCGCTCACATTCAGATTACCAGTGATCCAAACGGATGCTGAAAGAAGTACTCCAGGTCCCCCATGGGGATTGGTACGTTCTCATACTACCGTATACTTGTTGGGAGTCAGACCAGAATAATTTGCGAAGAAAAATTAACTTGTTGGTCCACCAAGCTAGCGTACACAGATAAAGCAACGGGTACCTGCATCGGAGACTCACTCAGATGAAATTAGACTGTGAGTAATTAGCTTACCCGCTTATGCGCACCAGTTTCAATTGTTTGATGTGGAGAGAAAGACATAAGTTCGGCCCACTAGCTACTCCCACCCGCCCCGCACCTCCGACCAAGAATCAATCATTTCAGATCTCGTACAGACACGAGACATAACCTGCTTTCTCTAAATCTTGTATCTAGAATAAAAAGTATGAAGGGATTTGCAGTTTCCTCTTGGCTCTCTATATTGAAACTTAGTGGCTGTTCTATTATGAACCTGCCTCTAAGATCCGCTTAAACACCTTATTAACTGATGTATTAACCAAGTTTATGGTCATAAATTTTAATAACCCATTAATAAATTTTATGCGTACTCAGTAAAAGCCCACATAGTAATTAGTCACAGGCTAATTTAAAAAATGGACACAGAGAGTCATTCGCTCAGTGAACGGATCTGCCTTAGGTTGAGTTCCAAAAAATTTTTCCTAATTTACAAAAAAAATGCGTATAATGCAGGTAATTACTTAGGGTATGTCATCCAGGGATATAACGCGGATAGACAGAGTTGGGAGGGTTATGTTGCGTGACCTGGACAACCAAAAACTAGGAAACAGATCTCCGAAAGAGCATTTGCCTTTGATTTGTCAAAATACATCTAGTCGATTCAAGTCTACTCACCTCTCAATTGCAGTCTGTATGGCCATGGTGTCAGCATCAGTTAAGGCAGGATTCTAGCCACGATTGGATTCTGATTCTGCACCTGCAACGAGCGAGAGTACAGCCAATTTCTTGCCCTATTCGGCCGCAGTGTACCATAAACCTATTCTTTTTTCAGGATCACAATGAAAATGAAGCTTTCTGAAATCATTATTTAAAGTCTAGCCAAGCAAACAGAGGTTATTTGATACATTTGATTATTTTAGGCATAATCTTTTACATGCAATGACGTTTCAAGGAATTGTTGTAACAGGGGAATCCTGTACCAGAATGAAGCAACTTTTTTGTTTCATGGGAGTGGGGGTTGAAACTTTTCACTTCTTTTGTCATATTTAGCCCAGATATTATGACTGGATATATTATTTTATGCCGACTTGTATACGCGCAAGGAGTATGGTGATGAAGGAAGCATAGTCATGCATTGGTTCGCGCTGACATATGATGTGCATGACTCGGAATTGCTTCTTTGGCATGCAATGTTAGGGAATGTACCCAGAAAATAAAACGTTATTCTAACATAATATATTATGTTATTTCTAGTCATTTGTAAGTGCATTACCCACCATGGTCTGAGGATGCAAGCTTCAATGCAACTACACAAAAAGATTACAGAAATCGAACAACAGGAACAAGGGAACCATCAAGAAACATAAACATTAGATGACCCCATTAAAATAAAATTAGCCTAATGTCTAATTCTTCACATCTTTCCTCAGAAGCTAAGAAAATTTAAGATGCAGCTGAGTAACAGTACGAAATGAGACTTACTAGGTTGTCTTGGCATTGAGTTACGACTAGGTTTCATGGCAGGTGGTCGCAGACGACAGATCAGTGGCGCTTAGACCCTTTGCCATGTAGGGACATAGATTGTGCCCGTCCAACCATGGAATGATGACACTACCTAAGTCATCATAAAATGATAAAAAAAATGAGAAATGGAAAATAAATAGTCGTAACAAAGGCTAAAGTTATATTAATGATTCAAACATGAAATTTATTTGAAAAAGGAATTAAGAAGCAGCATAATCTTATCAAAAGTGCACTGCTTAAAGCTGTGAATACCTGAAATACTCTAGCGGAACAAGCAATAATGCCTGGTGTTTCTAAAATAGTGACTAAGCAAAATTTGAAAAAGAGACAAGAGAGAACGAACCTCAAGCAGACAGTTAAGGACGAGTGAGCACAGAGCAGATGGATCCAGCTCTGAACACTCCTCACTCCATCCTAGCCTACAAAGAGGCGTAAAGATTAAACACAAGTTTACATTTGAGGTCTTGAAATTATTTTTCAAAAGATGTAACCTAAATTTGGGTATAGATGGTGGGAGAAAAAAAAATCACTTTTTCTTTATCCAGTATTTATTCTTAAGGATATTCAAGAATCCAAATTTTTAAAAGATTAAAATTTCTTCAGAACATTAATCAAATCATTTACCATCAGATACTTTCACTGAGCTCTAATGGGTATCTTTCATGCTGTATGCACATAAAAATGCAAGGGAAATCACTCACCTAGATGTGATGTGTGACAGACATATCAAAGTACTTTCAAGTGCTGCCAGATTATAGAAGTGCGGCCCATCACTAATGTTCAGACGCAGCAGCAGCTTCCGTGACAGGTCTCCGCGTCTCTGAGGTACTGACAACCTACAATGCACAATAGCAGTTTCTAGATACACACAAAGATAATGTAGATAATAAAAGTATCCTGTCTAAATTATACAAACAACTCAAACTGTAAATTTATGTATGCATAGATGAACATATAAAAAAGATGCAATCTTTCTTTTATTTTGTACTTTCATTATAAAAAGTGTGTCAGCCACACATATGTGTGTATAAAATAGGCAGTCAAATCTTAATCTTGAAGTGAACAAAGCAAGTAGGTGCTGATGTCTACAAAGCTTTTATCCTTTAGTCTCTTACCTCTTATGTAGCTTGTATGGCAGTTTGCTCATGAAGACTTTGATAAATTGAAGCACAACCTTGTCTAATGATCTGCTGGCCACAGACAATATGCTTTAATTTTGATTTTAAATTGAATTTTTGCATTCATTGATCATGTGTATGTATCTAAGCAAGAAGTAGTTTGTGCAAATGGATGCATATATGTGCACACGTACACATTATCTCACATGAATATGCACATTCTCTCATATGTATACACAGCATCACACATGTATGTACATTATCTCACATGAATATGCACATTCTCTCATATGCAAACATGCAGTCTCACCGCTTAGGACCAACAGAACCACTGGATGCCTCTCTCCCTTCGGCTGCTGTCAGCGCACAGTTTAAAAGCCCTATTAGTGGTCCAGAAGGATCATATAATTTCTCTCCAAGCCACAGCTGAATCTGCTCTGGCACAGATGCAGATAACTCTAGAATGTAGCAAATGAACTGCAGCACCTCAAGCAGTAGATTCTCATCGCGAGTGGAGGACGGTGTCACTGACAAAAATCTGTAATCAAAAACTGATTTGGTTCAAACGTAAAACAAAGCCATTCCTTATGGTTGTTTTGTTTTCCAAAACAAATAATCTTTCTGTAAGCAAACATAATGGTAATGTCTTGGCTAACACAAGTCATGCCTCTAGCTCCTCGCACCCAGCAGGTTTTGAGAAACTGCATTTAAAGCACTCAACACTGCATTTGAAGCAACATTGCATTAGCACTCAATCAAAAGATTAAACATTTCCATAAACAAGTCTCTAAAAGTATCCACCTCTCAAGGGCTGAGGTCCAGTTTAGCTGGTTTAATGAGCTGACGCAGTCTCAAATGGCAAGGTAGCAACATGCATCAAAATGCAGGTCAGGGCTGATGAGACATCTGCATGGGATGTGGCATTCAATACAGCATAAACACCTGTCTGCAGAGACCATTTTAGGCTTGAGACAGCCAAAATCTCTTTGTCTACTGATGTCAGCAGCATTGCCTTGTTGAAACTAGGACACAAGGTTTGCAGAAATTATCTTTAAAAATGTCTTTAATCATATATCAGTCATTATGTGTATACAGAAGAAACAGCATGCGATAAAGCACTGGCACTGTTTCTGCTTACTTTTGCAAACATTCTCTTTCACTAATTTTTCAGTCTTCATGTTTCACAACTTTTTTTTTCATTTACCTAGAACCTTCTTCTGTATCTTTCTTACCTTTCTTTTTCTTTTTCTTTCAGAAAAAAAGCTCAGGATGATACAGCATTTAAAATTTATGTGTCATTTTCTGATCTAGTAAAACCCTAATTGCTGTTAAACTGTGCAGTTCTTCCAAATGCTACCCTAACATACAAGCAAAATCCAAGCACTCACTCGCAAATTTCATCCATTTTTGAGCCACCAGACTTGAGCAGTTGCAGCAACTCATCCAGTCCTCCACACCATGCTACATTCCAGGCCACACGCAGCATTTCCTGAGGACTAGCAGTCTTCAGTACATCTTCATCTGCAGGCGCCAACACAGCACTTGGGCTGACAGTGTGGTGCACCATTGCACGAAAGGGCAGGCGATACCTGAATACCAGATTATGGATTCAGCTGTGTTCTTTGGTAATAATGTCAAGCTGTCCTGAAGATTGTGTTCAAAGAAGCTAATCAAGCTTCCTTCTATAGCACATGAATAATATTCATACTATGAGGGGAAAAAAAACAACTGGTATCACCACAAGTGGATAGTAATCCATGGAATATCTACTTCTGAATAACAACTGGAAGCAAGTAGATAGGAATCCTTGTGATATTTACCTTTGGGTTATAACAGCTGGGAGCGAGAAGCTTCTTTTCAAGTGTCCAGCATGCGCTGAGCTGGGGACACATTCCCAAAGTGAAACTTACACACATTTCTAGAAATAATTCTTAACACACAATGAATGAAATTACAGGGGATTTTTTTCACAGCAACATTTCAGTATGCATAATTTGTCTTAATTTTCAGGGCACAATTAAAACAGGGCACTAGTGTTATGCTTATTGTGCATTCGGTACACTCTACATTTCATGCCATCATATTCCATTAGTCAAGATCATTTCTGAAGCCACTTGCAATGAAAGCTTTGCTGGGCATGTGGATTTTTTACTTGCCAGTCTGTATCTTTGATCATCCTCAGGTCCACGTCTAAATTCTATACACAACTTTTGCAATGATCTCACAAGTTTCTGCTTTTTCATCTTTGAGAATGGAGCTGTCTGAGGTTTTCTGTTTGTTTGCTTTTGTCGTGAGTAACAAATGAAACACTTGTTTTCACTTTGTTTTTGGTTTACTTGCTTCTGACAGTCTTGAAAAAATCCAAATATACTTCCTGGAAATATTTGGAGCTGGTTAGGTGGTTAGAAAATTATCCAGTAATTAATATTGATCACATGGTTGGTTTTCAAGCCGGTGCAAAGAATGTCAACAATTATTTTTGAAGTGCTTCAAACGCACACTAGGTATGGTATTATTGCCGGTGCATGGTCAACCTGACTCTCAAACTATGCACTCCTCAACAACATTTTGAGGTAATCCTGCAAGGTTGCAGCCTAGAATAATCTCTGCTACATAATAACCAACATATGCCCCCCTCTTACTTGACATCATACATATGATCCACCTACCTTACATCAAACTTGGCCACCTCATCAAAGAGCAGCAAGGTGAAAATGTGTGAAACTTGATAGGCAACACTTTTGTTCTCCAGCAGCATCATTGACACTGTCAGGAAAATTGGCCAAACAGTCACAACACTCAGTAGATAAGTGAGATTCTATCCTGAAATGGTTTCTAAGGATACCCAAAGCCAGAAATAATGACAATGCAGAAGAGTAACATAATAAGCAAGAATTTAGTAACTACAGTAATACAGCAACATTTCAGCATAGTCTCATTGTAAAAACTACATCCTTATGACTAAGACTACCTCGTAGCAAGTCATAGTACAAAGATGCATCACGACTCAGGTTGTGACATAATGTGTAGTCACAGTGCAGTAAGTAACGCAAGATAGTCACACATGCTGGAATGTATGGAATTTGTGATTTCTGAAACAAACAAACAAAAAAAAAGACATTTCCCAAAACTGGATTTATATACTTGGGTGGATTGACATTAAGTAAAAATGTTTGTAATATCACATGGTATTTTCAAAAAATAAAATCCTTCATTTCTGCAAATATTTATGTAATATTTATTCAGGTGACAGTTGCACACAGTCTTACTTCACATTTGCTATATCATCTCTCAGCTTATGTAAGGTCCATTTTCAGATAACTCAAGAGCTATTGTGTGATATAGCTCAGCCAAGGTCAAGTATGTGCTTGTGAAATTTCTAAGATTTGCTCAGTAAACTGGTCACTTCATTTTTTTTTTTTTCAGTTCCAAATACAGTAACATGAAGTAATGTATATGAACATAGTCATAGATAGTAATGGTTTGTTTCAGTACCATCTCTGCTGGCAGTAGAGTATATCAAAGAATTTTCTAATATTATTATAATATCTCATCCCTATTATAATACCTTATGCCTATTATAATGCCTAATACTTATTATAACGCCTCAGTAAATAATGCACCACAAAAATAAATTGAAATAAAAGACCTGGGCCTCTCCCTGCTCGGGTTTCATCACCGCAGCATGAAGAATCTGAAGAATGACCTCTAACCCTCCATTCTGGCGGAATGCAGCATGGAGATGTGGATCTGGCCATGATCAAGTCAATACAATTTGCTAATCAGCATAATAACAAAAGTTAACGACCTCTACATAACCACTGCCTTTTACGTGAATTAACACCGAAACCATCAAGAAAACTGCTTTAGAACTAGTACCACAGCTTCGATTCACTGGGATGTTCATACTCTTTCAATAAAATCATCAAAAATCTCATAAGAAATATCTTTAGAAAAGGATTAAGTGATTAAAGAAAGGCAGCTGTGGCAAATAATTTAGCAAACCAATCTTCACTTACTTCTCTTAGTCTGCATATAGCAGATAATCTGGACAGAATTGTTTTCTCTGCATGAAGCCATGACAGAGTGACTCCATTCTTTAGCAACCATAAGTGAAACAACTTTGGGGAGATAAGGACTACAGTCTTAAAGCATCATACTACAGCAAACATGGTTATTGTTCATATCACAGTTCAAGAGAGCAAATACTTTAACCTTAAGACCTCACCACCATTTCTCAAGGAAATACTGGCTGTTATCTCAAGGTTATCAAAAATGGCGCCAACCTTGAAGCATAATTGCCAACTGATCTACTGCCGATTTTTTTACTTCAGGATCCACAGGGTCAGCCGTGAAAATGTCATAGACTTGTTTCATGCCTTGCTCCTGAATAAACAGAAATACATTTCTTAACTCTTTTTGGTAGGTTACCTTGAAAAAAATCATAATAACTAAATAACATCTCATAGGTGAACAAGAAAAAAAAACTTATAATTAAAATTCAAAATGTACAAAAATCCACATTTCCTACATGAATCCCTTTTTATACACCACCACTTTTTGTAAAAAGAAATTACATATATCTAATGGACTTAAAAAAACAATTCTCTACCAATGGTTTCACCAAAAAATATCATAAACAGATATGGCAGCAAAATTTACTAGAGATGGATGTTTACACCAGTCAGTGTGAAAACTACCATCTGTGAAGCCAGAAATATCTTCTGAACATTTATTTTGCAATAAAAACTGATATACGTGGGTCAGAAATATCTTCTGTGACATTTATTTACTAATGACTTATTGGAACAATCCTGATATTTGTCAACTTCCATAACAATTTGTCCATCTTTTCTTCGATCCACCATTTTTGCTGGTTCAGGAAGACTATTCGACTTGGCAATGTAAATTGGAGATAACATCCTTTTGTGGATCATTCCTTTTTGCATAAAAGTTATTGATTTTAGTTCATGTAGGACCAATGTATACAACAGCACAAGTCAGGGTAAGTGTCCAAAAAGTTAACCATCTGATCTTTCTTCATTTTTATTACTCTTTTACCAAATATGGAGTTCTTATTTTCCTGTTCTTGCCATCAGCAAGTGCATTATGAAATCAATCACAGCAGCAATGAAATGGGTCTGAAGGCAATAAATGTGCTACTTTCACCATGTGCTGCTAGACTATGTTAGATCCTCACCTGGAAAACCGATCTGGAATTATCTTCATCCAGATAATGTGATGTCTCTGTTATAAATAGTGATAGCAGGCATTTGACATCAACAGATGCAGGCACAGGACGCCTGTCACAGCTGTCTGACTCATTAGCTAGAAACCAGCCCAGGCGCTTCACCACTTCACTTCGGAGTCTGCAGCCAAAGGACAACAAATGTCAAGTGTGTGATGGACTTGACCAGGTCTATCAGGGCATCTAAACTATGCCAGATATGCTGATCAGAACTGACTATACAGCCAATTTTATTAAGTGGTATCTCAGAGAAACATGGAAAGGTCAATAATCGATTTGATCATTTGACAATGCAACCATACGCACAAGTTGATTTGACCACGGCAAAGAGTCGAATTCGACCACAAATATGTTTATGCACCTTTGGTAGCTGCTATTTTTTTATTTCAGCTTGAACCCTACTTTGTCATTATTGACAACCTGTGAACGTCTTTTTTTTCATTCTCTGTGTGTGTGCATGTGTGAAATTTAATTATACCATCTGGCTTGTGTGATGACTGACTTACAATGTCTGTCACTGATGCTCAAATCAACTCAGGCTGTAGTCAAATTGACCTTTATCTGTGGCTGAAGGGATCTTTGGCATGTGGTTAAAATCAACTTGGTCAAATCTATCAGCCCCCACCACTATGAAAACTGAAAATACCTCAGAGACATGAAGAATGTTGAAGGGATCAAACAGTTAGTGATCTTCAGAACTTCCTGCTACACTTAATATCCAAGGGTTAACTAAATTCACTCACTGCCTACAACAATGAGAGCAGCGATGTTAACACACACAGATGTCTTACCCTGCATCTGCAGATAACATGAGCCGAAGGTTGCCTCGCAGCTTTTCTAGTAAACATAGGTTGTCAGAAGCCACTAAAGGGTCTAGCATTGTCCAAATCCTTCGCCCAAACCTCGAAGTCAAATCCACATAGGACTGCAGATATCAAATCAAGAAATAAAATCACCTGAGTAACAAGAAAAGCCAATCAGACATCTTGTGAAGAATTACATGTATATCAAGATCAAAATGGTGAAATCCTTGCTGTGAGGTCATAGCTTCTCCAATTATCTGTCTATACTTTCTACCTTTACCTGCAGGACTGGTAAAGACTTGAGGAGAGCCGAGGCAAACTCTGACCAGAGCTCATCTCCTAGCAGCAACCGACTTTGAAGCAAATGGAATATCACTTCCTTTGCAAGGCTGCACACCTGGAATTGAGTTCCATAAACAAACTCTCCCTAAGTAACAGTAGTAGTAGTAATATTACTGATAAAATAAAGCTAGGTAACCAAGATGATCCTCATTCTCCCAGTTTATATCTTGTATTTTTTTGTAAAGAGATTGAACTTGAAGCCAATGGAGAAATTGCTCTATGTAAGTGCTTTTTTTAAATAATAACAATCAGACACCAATATCTTATGAACATCAAAGTAGTGTCTCTTCCTCAATGTTAAGAAAAGCCAGAAAAAGTTGCACAAATGAAGATCATACTAGAGTCCTCTTTAATTCCAATTTCAATAATGCTATATACATATGACTGTTTATATACCCTGCACCAAATAAAAAGCAAAAATGAGCCACCAAAAAAAACAACAACAAAAAACCAACAAAATGAACCCAAAAGGCAGCTTACTTTGTTGTCTGAATCAGCCAGCCCAAAGCAGATGATTTCATACAAGATATCACTGTTGATAAGAAACTTTGTCTCCAAGTGACCCTTGTATTTAACATCTGTAGCCTCATTTGAAGGATTCAGATTTGCCTGAGGGCACATTTTTAAAAAGAAAAAAAATGTTTACAATGATCAACAACTTGAGCCAAGAGCTACATGAAAAAGATAGCCTTTATGGTGATGACTGTAGGATAAATAAGGTTCTGTGGCATTATGCATAATCCATTCTAAAAACTTCCTTAACCCTTATCATATACCTCTCTTCTGCTGAATGCCAATGCTTTGCACATAAGCATTCTTGCATGTTTGCCTACATATAGGTTCACACATACATGTGCACACACATACACGTAGAAATATGCTGCCAAATGTTAATCATCAAAGGTATCAAAGGCTTATTTTACTTTTCAATCACAACTATCCTTTAAAATTAACATCTTTTCTTAAAGTATCATTGTATGTGATTTATATCTCACCTGGACAGTTTTAAACAAAATTTGGTATGTGTGCTGTCGGATAATTAGAAGTGGATGAGACAGCATTTTTAGAAATGTGCCAGTGCATCGTGACACAATGTTTTTGTCTGCGCTACTTCTGCTGCATCTGTAACAAAAATCAGTTATCTTTAAGAAGAAAAAATAAAATTTTAAGAATAAATTCTCTTTCTTTGAGACTTAAAGATGACATGACCATCAGAGGGAAAGGGTTACAATAGCTCTTTAACCATCAAAAAGTTGTCTCTCTGATAGTGTTAAGAGACCCCAAGCCTGCTCGTTCTGTGGTTAGTGGTCTCTTAGGTGCCTGCATTTTCTTTCTCCGCATATTTCTCTGTTGCTTCTTGGGTGTGTTCAGGACTGTCAGTGCTTGCATTGCCTTTCCTTCCGCCGAATGTTGCCTTGTCAGACTATTGTCCACAGATGCGCCCTTGGTCTCTTTTCTTGAGAGACTTTTTTGAGCACTCTGTTTCTCTGGCAGTGTGGCAGGCGATCACAAAAGTGCAACAGGATGCTTTCTTCCTTCTCAGGTGGTTGTTTGTTTCTTCCCTCTATTGCCATGTCATCTAGTTCAGTCAAAGAAGAATCAAATTTTGAGAACAAATTCTCTTTCTTCAAGATTTACCAACTTACCCTCCCAACCTCCCCACGGTTTGGTAGAGTGTTGGTCGAAAAACTGGTGTGTTGGCCTTGGGTTTAGCCTTTTACACTATTAGAAGGCAGTTGCTCACCTGACTAGTGGAGTGCATGGCACACCAAACAACTTACTATCTTTTTTGTAACCCTTTCCCTCGTACGGTCATGTAATCGGGTACACTCAAAAAAGGAAAGCAAATGCATATACTCACTGATATAAAGCTGTATCTAAAAGTGAGTACAAGTCAAAGAGTGTTACCATTAACATTTCTTAAATGCAAATGTAATTAGCTTCTTAAAGCAGAAAATTAACTCTTGTTTTTATGCATGTGACCACACCAGCACCACCATCGTTATGTGGGCTGCAACTCTTCTCAACTGTCAGATTTCCCCCCTCCTCTAGTAAACAATGATGTAACGCTTGTGTACGTTGATGAAAATATAACTAGATAAGACTCCAACACTTTGCATTCACACACAACACCAGTGAGTATCCCTTAAAAACAGTTTGTAAGGCATTAAGTGACTACTCACAGATGTGAGAAGAATTTAACAAACTCTTCTATGAATGGCAGATGCAGGTGATAAGGTAAACTGGCGATGGCTCTGTCTGCAAGTGAGGCTGCCTCTTCAGGACTCAATGTCTATCAGATAAGGAAAGGAATTTGATCAAAGATGGTAAGTGTCCATCACTCCAGAAAATAAACCCCTTTCATTCGAAGGAGTCTGAAATTTTTTTCTTCATCCATTAATCTTACTTAATTTAATGTCATACATTATCTAGTATTAACTTTATATTTGTGTTGTCTAACCAAAAGTTATAGGCTTTCAAGTACAAACAGGTAAAGACAGAAGTGAATACTAACAAGTATCAGTCGAATCAGATACATGTTCATAGTACCAAGAACTAGTTAGAACTGTCTACATTAGCAGAACAGTTCATAAAATACCGTTTTTGATGGTAAAATTCCTTTCTTTGAGTATTTACCAGATGACATGACTATATAGGGTTATCCTAACCTCAATTCCAGCTGCCCAGATTGGTCCAACTTTACCAATGTACAGGGAGAGTACAAAATCAACCCACTCACCCCTCCACCCATCCTGCCCTAGCCAGCCAGTGAGCTCTCCTCATTTTTTGCCTGTATGAGAAGAAACCCACAGCAGGGGGGGGATGGGGAAATTGGTATTTTATGTTGAGACAGCAACTAAAGCTATATCATGGCAAAGCAGCCAACCCTGTAAACAGATACCACATTCAGAGAAAGAATAATATGCCCGAGAAGAGAGCTGAACCTGGGACAATCAAGAGTAGACAGCTGGAATTGAGGTAGCCAGTTAGGATAACTCCATATAGTCATACCATCTGGTACAGTCGAAGAAGAATATAGAAGTCAGAATAGGACTGTTGCAACAACAACAAAAATCGTTTGCAATACATATTTTTTCTGACACTATCCTGGGCCTTATATTCCTTCAAAACCTGCATTCCAAGTATTTACTAGAGGTTTAGTATTTTACCTGAGATCTTGCCTGCATCATAAATCTGCAGGTGTCATGCATGGATTGGCGAACTTGTGTAACCTGGCACAGGATTCTGTGGGTCTCTAGATTTAGCAGGTGGGCAAAGTGGGTCAGCACAGCATGACACTGTGGGTAACTGATTGCCAGACTCTCGTCAAACAATACCTTTCCTAAAACAATCTGCAGTTTTTCTGGAACCACATGTGAAGCCTGAAAGGAATTGACCAAGTTTAATACACATGATGACAATGATTATAAATGTAACTCCTGAGCTTTTGAAAGAACAAAAGTATCATACCACTCACCTCAGCAATAAGTGTTCTAGACCCCCCATCCACCCCCGCCAATATAAAAAAGAAACTTTCAGAAAATACTTGAAAAAAAAATCTCCTGAAAAAATTATACCACACACTTAAGATTTTGGTTCATACAAAAATCAAAACAGTAAAAAATAAATAAATAAACATTAATAAGAGCAAAATATGACTAGTTACCATGTCAGATGGCACAAGGTGCAGGACATGAGAAAGAAGGCTAACAATGCCAACATACACACGCCTCTGCTGGGCAATCGTACTCCCTTCTTCACTTGAGGATGCACCAGAGTTGTACTTGCCATGATGATGGTAGTCAAGAAGATCAGCAATTGTTTCCAAACTCCTCATCAGTCTCTCCACCTGACAGCAACATGTGCATAAGGAATAAGGAGAAAAGTTAAGTCTTAGATTATTCTGACTCAGATGCACTTAAAGACACGAGCCTTACATTGACTGACCGCATAAATTTGCATGGCATGGTCACACAGCTAGAATACACTGCACTGAGAAAAAGGGTTATCAAGAAAAAGAAGGACTCAGTCTGTTCACAAACTAATTTATCTTTGAGTGTCTCCCTTTGCCAGCATTTTGATGTACCATTATAATTTGAAACTATCGGAGGAAGGTTGTGTACAATTTGAATTGATATCACTTCCTTATAAAAGAGTGACATATTCTTGTATTGATATATACTGGCATTTCTTTTGTTGACAGTATGGCCTTTTATGTTGTGGTTTGTGAACCATTTTTGTAAACTTTCTGACCATAGCTCATTCAAGTATCCTTTTTCACACAGATTTACACAAAGCTTAATACTCAGCAAAACACTTCACACCTCAATAAATCTTGAAAATAAAGCAGAATGTGGCAATATGTTTGGATAAGTACTATGTAAATCCACACCATTTGGCAAATCTGAACTAAATTTTGCAGAATACACATTTTTCCTCTCAACTCTCATCTGGTACAAAGAGAAATTGAAAAGTAGAACCCCATGCATCCTCACTACAGTACAAAAAGCAATCAGCACACTCCCTCTAGGGTCCACCCTGCCACCCTACCAAATCTTGGGCTGACTCTGCTGCACTGTTCCAGAGGTCAGTGGACAAGACCACGGCAAGAATCTTCCATGATTCAAACCCTAGCCTTAGCAGTTCCATGCTGGCCTTCTGATGGGTGGTGCGCAAGTTTTGCAGTGCCCCTTGTAGTACATTAACAGCAAACTGTGGGAGTGACACCTGCATGTACTGCAGTGAGTCAGTTTCTTCCAAATCTGTTTCATACACTGCATGCCCTGAGTCAGCTCCGACACTTGAATCTCTGCAACAGACCTGGAGTTCAATAATACTTGGCCACTATTATCATTTAAAATTATTTTCTTATGCATTTCAAGACAGAGACAGATGCATCAGATAATTTAAAAGGTCTTAAGGTACCAAATGCCAAATGGCCAGTATTATTACTTTTATAGTTATTTTATCTCATGCACTTTTAAATTTTAATCATTGAATAAAAATCCTTCAGTTTAAATTTTTTTTTTAGCAAGTGTCAGCACCTAATCTTGCTCTCAGTCCTTACAGTAAAAGCAAATTATTAAAAACTGCTGCCTCTCTTCATTTAAGACAGCAAGTTGGGTACACAGCAGCAGAACAGGTTGTCAGCATAGCTCAGAGGCAGTAAAAGTGACCCATAAATATGTTTGCTTTCCTGCAAATATTCACATCTGCCCATCAACAGACCAACCTGCCATCAGACTCTGAAGAATCTTGATCCCTTCCATCTCCACGGCGACGGCGATCACTCCAGCCAATCAGTGTGTCAGAGGATAAAGCAGGACTAGAGGAACTGCCAGTTAGGGAAAATGTTGATGGGGATGATGACAAACCGAATTCTGTACAACAAACCAGTCAATGGAGATTATGAGCTAAATTGTCAGACCTACATGGGGGAAGGGTAGACAGGAGGGAAATAGCAGGTAATATCTCTAGATAATATCTCTAAGGTAATATCTCTAAGATACATATAAAGTTTTGATTATGGCTCATGCTGTTTGGCTATGCACATCTGGTTCTAGTCTGTGCGTGGTGTATACAATGTCATGACACTCACCTTGCTTGGGTACGTAGAGAGTGGGATCCTGAAAATACTGTATTCGAACCTGCAGACACTTACACAAATCTGACAATGTGTGTGCTGCACAGACCACCAATGCTGGGTCTATTGTAGGCCCAACATTCAACAAAGACATAAGGCTCTGCAACACAGATTCGTCAACTGAGGAATTAGGCTTATGCCACACAAAGTCAAAACATTTATAAACCCATTAAGATTTGTAATACAAACAAAAATGTTTAGCAACATTATATGCAAGCAAAACCTGTTCAAATCTATGATTGGCAAAGACTTGTTAACACATCGTCTTGCACATGACATAAAGCTAAATAAGTGATGAAATAGCTATTGTGCCCAGGAAAGAAATGTGCTTTAAACTTGCTTCCAGGTCATTCATTACCTTGATAATCTGTGGTCTCTGAAGGAATATTTCAGCAGGAAAATCTTGAAACACCACTTCACTAAGAAACTCACAGGCACTGATCAACAGGTTTTGTTCCTTGCTCTGCAGTGACCTGCAAATCACAGAAATAACCCTTTCACTGCACAGCCAAATGGAAGTAAATGATCACATCAATACAAATCTTGTCCAATCTTCAAAAATAGCATGAACTAAAACAAGCTTCTAGTAAAACAATTTTTCTCCACTTTTTTCAACTAAGAAGTAAAGAACAGCATACCTGTTTGTTGACATGATGACATGACGGTCTGTCATTGTCAAAGGAAGCCAGGGAAATGTCACCATCTTAAAATTTACACTGTCACCTGATTCTGTTGAAGAATGACACTGACTGATCACACTGCATACTCATTACTCACTCGGTTACAGTGGGGAAATGATGTAACCTTGTCAATATTTAAACTTAACAAATTGAAGAACCAAAATCACTAATTAAAAACAGGAAGAATTCTTTTACCTTTAAAAAGCATAAGAAGTCAGCAGTTGGGATCTATGGGACCTATCTATTACACTATGCAACAATATACTAAAAGCAAACTATATGTATTTAGTGCCAACAATATACATCAATACTACAAAAGTAAACCATGTATATTTAGTGCTGACAATATACCTCAGTACTATAAAAGCCAACTATATATACTTGGTGCCAGTACATAAAGTCAAAAGCTACTGAGTACTGTGTCATCTTCTACAAGCTAGCTCTTCTTACCATTTGCACAGTTTCTCAAGACAAGATGCATTAGTCTCAGTCCTCATTGATCCAGATACAACTACAGAGTGTGCTGACCTACCACTTTAGTGCCCCACACTGCACCTAAAGATCTTTAGAAGATCACATCATCTTAATGTCAGTCTATTAATCTTCTGATGTTTGACAAAACACAGCACGTGGAATTGGTGTTTTCTGCAACTGAGGCTACAACATGGAAAGCAGCCAAACCTGTAAATGGATGCCATTTACAAAATACAGTAACTTACTCAAACAAAGTCTTGGTTCTGCAGTGACTTCATCAGCATCACGTTTCTCATGTTCCCCCTCAAAATAACCAGGTGAAATGTTGCCATGGTTACCAAATATGCTGGATGTTAAAGGAGGTGATATGGAAGTTCTAGCACCTCCCACTGCCATGATGTTTTGAGAACACTTCCATCCCCAGCTGAAGTTCTTGAAAGCCCACATAAACCTGCAGTCCAATAATGGGAAGAAAGATGAGTTATAATCAACTCTTCACAGTTCAGTCGATTATTTATAGTTGAAAAACCATGTTTATTTGGTGGCTGATCATAAAGGGTTTAAAACTAAAGAGTTAAAATCTACTGGTCTTTGTTTTCCATGTGCTACAAATGCTTCTTTTTACCACATGGAGCCTGGCCTGGGTCTTGATGGTCTAACTCATTAAACTCAGTCTTGGCTTTGGGTCAAGGAAAAGTTACTTTTCCTGTTGGCCCTGGCCACCGTAACAAGAGTCTTTGAGATTCTTGCTCTCCCTGCTGACCCAGTTTTGTGCAATTCCAGAGTTTGTTCCCCTAACTCACTGTCAGGGGAGACAGCTTTCGAATGTCACATAGCTAATGTAATCCTTTATCTCCAACGATCATGTCAACTGGTACACTCGAAGAAGAAACTAAGCATTTAATCGGTAAGATCATCACCATCACAATTTCACCATTCCTATATAGTAAAGCATCATGAATTTATGTGATTGTGCTAGCAGTGTATGTCATTGTCAAAAAAAAAACTCCTGTCAGAACATAAAAACAAAATAAAGATAACAAAATAGATACCAAGAACACAGACACAAAGACAAAATAAAAGCAGCACGTAATGCTATTAAAAAACATTTAGGCATCAGATATTACAGTCTGTTATAATATTCACAAATAATATAAGTTTTATGTGTACTACACAATTTTAATCAAGAAATCTGCAAAAATTGTTAAAATAGTGTTCCCAAGAATGCAAATTTTCTTACCACTGTCAGCAGTTTTGTGATAAATACATTCAGGGGCATGGTCTTGTCCACTGGCCTCTGGAAGATGCATAATATTCTCTAGGATCTTGTCCACTGTTGGCTGGAGTCTTAACTCCAAATCTCCTCTCACGTTTGTAAGAAATTCGATTCCTCCAATACTTTGAATCAGTTCTGCTGCTGCCCAGTGCTGCAAAGCAAATTCTTGCAGCTACAAGGATAATATGTTCATCAAAACTTTAAACTTCTGTGTATCTGATGTATACATCTGTGTTTCAGTGAGAAAGTGTGCGTTATGCAAACAATAGACAGGTTTCAAGATAAATTTCATTTTTATTAAGCAAGTTACAAAGCATTCCTCTGAATAGATGCATATATGGTGCATATTTTCTTTAAAACAGTAAATTCCTTTCTCATTAAAGAATCAAAAAAATACATAAATAAATATTCTGACTGAAGAAACTGAAAAAATAAAAAGCTAAACATAGCTTATCCTTCTAAGTAAACGATCCATTTTTTCAGTCTGCTCGTTGTTAAGTCAAATCACTTTTCAACATATTCATAAATTGCAATAAAAAATCAAGCTCATCATTTACCTTTGACAGTCTGTATAACAACTGTAGCACTTCCTCTTTTTTGGCACATGGTGTAAAGTTGAACCATTCTAAAAGTCTAATAAAAAGATGTCGCTCATGAATAAGGTCATGTTCACAGATAAGACTGTGCTCTAATTTTGAAAGGATGCTCTCCAAAGCACGTATTCGAATCTCTTCTAAGCTGTGACCTGCAACAAAAATTCCAAATAGTTTAATTATTTACAGAATTCTTATTATTGCTTTAGTTATAGTTTGCTCCTCTTTTAGATGCCGTATTTTTCACAAAAATGATTTGATCTGTCAATTTTATTTGTCATTTGCTCTATATGAAACAGAAATATAGGTTTACATGGTTCATGAAGACAAACAATTGATTCATCCCTGGTTATGGGAAAGCAGATAGCCAAGTGATTAAAGCGCTGGTGTCTAAACCTAAAGATCTATCTATCTATTCCTCTTCGTGCATCAGGTTGCACATAAGGCCTCAACCAGAGTCCGCCACCGATGTCGATCGGCTGAAACCCGCTCTAGGTGACCCCATGTCCAGACCTTTCCTTTCATCTCCCTTTCCACTGTTCTTCTCCAAGTTTCCTTTGGGCGGCCTCGTTTTCTTCGGCCGTCTGGAGTCCATCGTAGGGCGACTCTGGAAAGGTCTGCTGTCTGCTGGCGGAGCACATGTCCAATCCATCGCCAACGCCTTCGTTGAACCTGCGTGGTGATGGACTCGGTTTCAGTTCTTCGGTGGAGTTCTTCGTTGCTGATGGTATTTGGCCAAAAGATGTTAAGTATGCGCCTGAGGCATCTGTTTTGGAAGACGTCAAGCTTGTTACTGATGGTTTTGGTCATCTTCCAGGATTCTGATCCGTAAAGGAGGGTGCTGATCACATTTGACTTGAAGATTCTCAGTTTGATCTTCTGGCTGATGTTTTTTGCCTTCCATGTGCTCCTGAGTGAGGCGAAGGCCTGGCTGGCTTTCGCCAGTCGGGCTCGAATCTCCACCTCCGCATCCCCGGTGTTTGACATTTTGGACCAAGATAGGTGAAACTGTCAACTTCCTCAATCTCTTCTCCATTTAGTTTGATGCCGTCTTGGACTCTGGCGTTCACTCTCATACTTTTCGATTTCTTTGTGCTGACCTTCAAGCCAAGGTTTCCAGCTGTTTCTGAGAAGGCCTTTGTTTTTTCATGCATGTCTTGGTGGCGATGTGACAGCAGGGCAATGTCATCAGCAAAGTCCAAGTCTTCCAGCGTTGTTGTTGCTGTCATAGTCATGGTCCATCTGATCCCTCTCCTCTCACTGTCGGTGGAAGTCTTCATGATCCAGTCCATGGCCAGGATGAAGAGGAACGGCGATAGAATGCAGCCCTGCTTCACCCCGGTACTGACGTTGAAGGGGTCTGTGAGCTCCGTGTCACAGACAACCTGGGATTTGAAATCGCTGTACAGCATTGCAATGACCTGAACAAGTTTTGCAGGGACTCCGTAATGCCTCAGGATCTTCCATAAGGACTCGCGGTGGATGCTGTCAAAAGCCTTCTCCAGGTCGATGAAATTGATGTACAGCGGTGTGTTCATTCGTTGCTCTGCTCCAGAATCTGTCGCAGAATGAAGATGTGTTCGGAGCAGGATCGCCCAGGACGAAATCCTGCTTGCTGTGGTCGGAGGTCTTTCTCAAGAGTTGCCGTCAGTCTTGACAAAACAATCTTGCTGAAGACCTTGCTGGTGAGGGAAAGAAGTGTTATGCCCTCCAATTATTGCAGTCTCCAAGATCTCCTTTCTTGGGTAACTTGAAGATGAGCCCTGTCTTCCAAGCAACAGGAGCTGCCCTGATTCCCAAAACTTGCTTGAAGATTTCAGTCAGCTTGGGAGCTGTCACATTTATATCTGCTTTCAACATCTCTGCTGTTATTCCATCTGCCCCTGGTGCTTTGCCGCTCTTCATTGTCTTGACTGCTGCTGTCACTTCTTCCAGGCTTGGTGGGTCTGTGCAGATGTCAAGGTCTATAGCTGCTGGCTGGATGTCTGCAAGCTGAGGGGGATCTGGTCTGTTCAGAACTGACTCAAAATGTTCCCTCCAGCGCTGTAGTTTTCCTGCCTCTCCCTCGATGACATTACCGTTCACGTCTTTCACTGGCACATCACTGTTCTTAAACCCGTTGTTTAGCTGTTTGTTTATCTTGTACAGTGTCTTCAGGTCATTTTTACTTGCTGCATTTTCTGCTTCATCTGCCAGTTTCTCTATGTGGTCTCTTTTGTCGGTTCTTGCCATCCTCTTTACTCTTTGTTTAGTTTGCATATCTTTGTCTGAGTTGTTCTTTCAGCGTTCTGATCTGGTGCTGTTGATTCTTTGTTTGGCTGACTTTCTCTCTTCTATCTTCTTCCATGTCTCTTCTCTGATCCACTGTTCTTTCTTTTTCCGTTGGAAGCCCAGTATTTTCTCTCCTGATTCCTGTAAGACTCGATTGAAGTCGTCTAAGGTCATCTCTTGTTGGTCTCCTAGTGCTTGAACCTGTTCTTTACTTCCATAGCAAAGGCCCTTTCGATGACTGGATTTTTCAGTTTGCCAGAGTCCACTCTCTGCTGACGTGCCTGTTTTCCTCGTGATCGACGTAGCTTCAGAGAAACTGTGGCTATCACAAGAGTGTGGTCACTGGCAACGTCTGCTCCTCTGTAGGCTCTAACATCTTGAAGTGAGCTCCTCCATTTTCGGTTGATGATGACATGGTCTATCTGGTTCTTTGTGCTCCCATCTGGTGATGTCCATGTTGCCTTGTGGATGTCTTTGTGTGGGAAGAGTGTGCCACCAATCAGTAGGTTGTTTTCTTCACAAAAGTCTGCCAGTCTCTCTCCATTGTCATTGATGGTTCCGATTCCATGTTTGCCCATGACATGCTCCCTGCAGGTGTTGTCACTTCCCACCTTGGCATTGAGATCGCCGATGATGAGCAACATGTCATGGGCTGGAACGCTCTCTGAGGCTGCTTGGAGCTGATCGTAAAAAGCATCCTTGTCTTCTGCCTCAGAGTCATTTGTTGGTGCATAGCAGGCTAGCACTGTCAGCTTGGTGTACTTGGAATGGAATCTTGCTCTCAAAAGCCTGGGTCCATAAGGCTTCCATTCCAGCAGTGCCTTTTCCGTTTTCTTGTTGAGGAGTAGAGCTACTCCTTCAGAGTGCTGAGCGTCTGATCTTCCTGAGAACAAGATGGTATGTCCTGACGCTAGTCTCCTCTTTCCCGTGC
The DNA here is from genome assembly GCF_003073045.1 of Pomacea canaliculata. NCBI lineage: Eukaryota > Metazoa > Mollusca > Gastropoda > Architaenioglossa > Ampullariidae > Pomacea > Pomacea canaliculata. Next base: position 15,796,945 of record NC_037601.1, on the reverse strand, counting down.
CGGTCCATCTGACCTCACTGACTCCCAGGATGTCCAAGTTGTAGTTGTCAAACTCCTTGACTAGTTGGAGCATCCTGCCAGTCTGGTACAAGGTCTGGACGTTCCAGCACCCACCCTCAACTTTTGCCTCGGCTTCAGTAAATCCACTGTTGGGGCGCCAGCTCCCTTTCGGTTTGGCTGTCGTCCGTCATTAGTCCAGTCACCTGGTGTGCTTCATTACCTCCGCCATCTGTGACGAGTTCTCTGGTTTTAGTTTCTGTAACATACTTTTTTTTACATGGTGGGGTTGTTAGCCCTACCACAACCTAATTTACCTCTAGGTGAGGTGTCCACCTTAGTCGCCTCTTACGACATGCCTGGCTGGATGGCAGGGACCCTATTCTTACAATGCTTGCTAGGCAAGCATACCCCGGGGTCCCACAGGGGAAACCTAAAGATATGTCAGTTTTATATCCATGTGGTGTGGAAAACTTCCCAGTTTATTCAGCTGTTGGAAATGGGTACCCGACTCCATGGAGTCAGTGAGGGAGAGATGGGCACTGCTGGCCCCGAAAAACATGAAGGCTCACTACTCAATGACCTAAAAAGACTAGGGAATAACTTCTACTTTTACCTTTATAAAACCTGATTTTATTTGGGGCAGATTAACAAATAAGCAAAAGCTAGATGGCATAGCTATGATTTGTCTTGTCAGATGAAACCTAATCTCAGTTAAAAGATCAGGAGTAGGTAGTAGAGACTTAACTAGCATATAATTATTATAGCGGGACCTAATCTCAGTTAAAAGATTAGGAGTAGGTATTAGAGACTTCACTAGCATATAATTAATATAGCGGGACCTACTCAGACCAAATTTACAAAACGAACCTAGTTTTCTAAAAAGTCCATGAAAATCAATGTCTTGTCGTAAGGTTGTCATGATTCTTTTGTACAAAAATACAAGAAATCGTTCATAGCCATGATCAGTCGTTTCTATGCCCAAACATGTTTCAAAACATCCGCTTCGTCCGTATTTAGCACGGAAGTACGGTACGTACGCTTTAAAGATATCAAATATTTGCAGATAAATAATATTTACTTAAAAACCAATAAAAACAAGATGAAACTAAAAATCAAAATCAAGAAATATTTATGAAACTATAGAAATGTAGTTTTCCATTTTTCTTCAAATGAAAATATTCCATTTAGCTTTATCTAACAACCAATTCTCAAATATCTCTAGGCGGATGTTACATGTTACATCTAAATGAAGAAATAAGAGAAGTAAACTATAAGCTAGAAAGCTTATTAAATGTCTTCTTAGCAATTAATGCTTTTATGCTGCTCTTTTATCTAAACTACTGATTTTAAAAGTAATTTGGATTATTACGGATAGGCAGAAGTCTGTTTCGCTTAAAATATGCTTTGTTCCATATTAGTTCATTTGAAAATCTCATTGATTTTAAGTCTAGCGCCATACATGGACAAGTCCTGTTAGTATTGCGGCATCGTCTGTAGCATTAGTCACGGCGCAGTCAGGTGTCTTTTGTTGTCATACAGGTAGATTAGTATAAAACTGCTGCTTTCAGGGAGACGATGTTTCACTTGTAATTTCTAATAAGTGAAGGATGAACTGTTCACTGAAATTTGATTTTGTGCACAACTGTCATTGATACACTTGATCACCTTCAATCACAATGGGAAGTGGAATGAGCAAGGTAATAATTATACATTAAGTAAATTCAGCTTTTCACATTTTTAAAATACACAAACATCAGTTTTGAATCGGGATTTTTAAAGTTATAAGCAAGTAAGGAAAAGATCTGGCGAAAGAATCGATTCATGTTCAGATGGAGATAATTGCAGAAAATCTTTTTCATTATTCTCCACTTGGTTTTGTTCACGTAGTTTCAGGACATTTGTTTTTATTGGTCACAGGTCCTTCCTGGCCTTTACTTAGGAAACTTCCGGGATGCTAAAGACTTGGAGCAGCTTGAGACAAATAATATCACACATATCCTTTCCATTCATGACAGTGCTAAAAAACTTCTGGAGGTAACTTATTGCAGCGTGCTTTCATTTGTTGTTACTTTGTTACTAGGAGGGATAGTTAAATTTTGTTACAGAAATGCTTGCCACTGTGGCTTTGACAATATAAACATATTCATCTATATTAATTTTTTAAAGTTGTGATATACTTGTGTCTTAGGGTTATTCACTGACTTTAATATGCCGGGATTAGTGCATGTTTCCATCTCAGCTATGAGTGAATAGAGGAATAATTTGGGAACAAATTGCATGCCTACTAATTTTGCTTTACATTTTTTAAAAGAAATAATATGTCTTTAATATTTACAGAACAAGGAATACCTTTGTATACTTGCCAGTGACAGCCCATCACAAGACCTAATCCAGTTTTTTCCAGAATGCATAGATTTTATACACAAGGCCAGATTAAATGGTGGAGGTGTGCTGGTACACTGGTATGTTTGATTGATGCATAAAACCATTTATATCAATGGCAAGGGTATGTGGGTATGCATGAAGAACAGTTGCCTAAAAAGATACTTCTTTACTTGATATGTCACAAGAGTTTTATCAAGACTGTCTTACAAGGCAATAACACAACTAGTCTGCAGACCTGTTTACCCTTATGAGGACCAACCTGTAATATTTCCAAAACAAAAAAAGGGTGCTATCCCAGGTACAATCTGTGATTTTGATTCATTTTAATCAATCACAGATCAAACAAACATAATGATTAATTTCTGTAATTGTTAAGATCTGTTGTGATGATTACTAGGGAAACCAGTAAAGGTAAACTGCTCTACAGCTGTGTCTAGCAGAGAACAGATCATGATGGCCAGCCCTCTCATCTACTATATTCTCATGTGTCTTATGTGTACCTGCACAGAGGTCAAGGGCCTAAATGTCTTTAGCAATTGGGCGATGACTTTCTAAGATTTATTGGTGCTACCAATGATTTACAGAAAGACATTGAAAGCATTACATTATTCGTTCTAGTTTCAAAAAATAAAGTTTAAATGGTAAGTTTTAAACAATATAGCCAAGCATGTGTTATAGCATTGGTCTAGGTGGTTATTCTATACTGCTTGTTTCAGCCTGGCAGGTGTGTCAAGAAGTGTAACTGTGGTGGCAGCATACATTATGACTGTTACTTCCCTTGGATGGAGAGATGCCCTCAATGCTATCCGTGGAGCACGCAATTGTGCCAATCCAAATTTTGGATTTCAGAAACAGTTACAGACTTATGAGAACTGTGGGCTAGAAGAAGTAAGTTACTAATTACTGAAATATTTTATCTTTAGTTACACTATATATAATAAGCATTACCATAAAACATAATTTTAAATATTAGGGTATGTTCAATTTTTTTTTTTCCCCATGACTGTCCTTCAGAATCTGATGCCTTTGTCTACAATTTTCAAGCGATAAAGTTTTACAGCCAGAAGCTACTGATTCAAGGCTTACATTTCATAATGGGGGTTACAAATATCAGTGGAACTGACTTGAATATTGTCTTTTTCTTTGTTGTGTTCAAGGAGGCAAAAGGCTTTATCAGTGTTGTAGTTAGTTAATTTTTTTTTAAATCCAGAGCTCTTGCATGTTGCATTCACACAACATGTGGTGCCATTAAGTAACAGCTTCAGTTTCACTGACCATAGTATTGTATTTAGGCTGTCCAAGAAAAAGTTTACTCATGTGGTGTTAAGGCAAATTTCACTAATATTGGGGATATTATGTTTATAGTTCTTTCTTTTTTCACTGCAGGCCAGAAAACAATTAAAAGAAAAGTATCCACATAATCCATTTAGTGATGAAGCAGACTGTCAGAAACTGTTGCACTGTTTCAAGCATTACGTCCTGACTGGAGAGACAACGACTGCATCATCATCCATCAAAGGTGATGACGATGGGCTTTACCCTTTGCCTCACAATGCCTATGCAGACAAGAACCGAGACCCAGAGACAGGGACCAGTGACCAGTCTGGTTCAGCTAAGCATGACTGATGACATTTGATTTTAGCTACTTTACCTGTAACACTTTGATTCCAAAAAGAAAGCCATAGGTAAACTTTTATTTGACTTTCGCTCATCCATCAGTTTACAAAAAATGTTTAGGAGAATGAGCAGGAGTGCATGGTAATTGTTTTCCATGTCTTTTTATTGTGTTTTCAAATTACGTTTTTCAAATTATCCAATATGGTTGTCACTTTTTTAGGAATATCCCTGCAGTCCTTGCTTAGTTCATTCTCTGCTGCTACTCTCAAAGTAATTAAGTTTTGATTTTAATGTAAACATTCATTATAAATCTAGTCTAAAGTTTCCAGTTGTTTTGATTCCTTTAGGAAAAAAATACAAGATTTTATAGGTGTGCAAATCTGCGAAGAATCCACGTGGTTCTTGACATTGAATAAAATAAAGGCAAATTTATTTTTGAAAACTATTTTATGCTTGAGGCTTGTTTAGGTGCTTTATATGTTGATGTTGTTGCATGTTTTTCTTTTCTGGTTGTTAACTTTTATGTAAGTGTTATTTAGTCTTGGGGCACTGTGCATTTTTGCTTCGAGAGATCTAAAATCTCCAGCTTTTAAAAGGGATAAATTCTCTCGCTTCTTAGGCTAGAGCCTATCCCTTTCCCATCCTTAGTTATTACTTTTCCATATATTTTTATTTTCATTTCTGTGTGCATGTTCATTGCTAGTAACTTTCTAATTCACCTTTGTCTGTTTTCCTGCAAACATAAAATGTTATCCAATTGTTGTTTCTTATTTAGTTCTATTCTTATTCTAGTTCCATTTAACTAGAATAATTTTCTTCAAAATTTGAACTTCCACATTTTTTTTAAAAGGTTTTTGTGATTTTTAGGCTTGTTACTTTCAGGACATTTGTTAACATCACTTGAGCAATACTAGTGCATTTGGAGGTTTTCTCTTGTGCCTTCAATAAAAATAAGTTTCTTTAAATGTTTTTTATATTTAGAATGAAAAATGCAACTTCTTGCCTGAAGACCTTTATCTCATAAATATGTTTACTTCATTTGTGCATATAACTTATTTGGCCATGTGTCTTAATTTCAATCTTTCATATTTCAATCAAGCACCAACTCAAATCAAAATCTACAATTTTTCTTTGAGAGAAATAGATGAGAGGGAATATGTGTGCCTGTGCTGTTTCACTCTTTCACTATATGCTGATTTTACACAATCTGTTGTAGACCAATGTTTCCTAGCTTTTACCATATTAAAACATTCAAAGGCTTTTTTCCCACCTAATTATCAATCATTCTTGAGACTTTACACAAACTTGACTTTTGACATCATTTTTTTTTTCACAGCTGGTTTATACAGTATGTCATTCGCTAAAGATGTAAACCTTAATGGCCATTTGTTGTGAATATAAAGAGACTTGTGTTAGCATGCCAGTCTTTGGCCGCTTACGTTGTTTTGAATGCATGGTATTTTGGGCTGTTGTCCTATTTTGCTATGCCTTTGTTTATTCAGTTACAGTATTGTAGCATGATAAACCATGTTTTGTATGCAAATTGCATTATTTATGAGGGCCAGTCCTTGGACTAGAATGCATACTTTATAAGAGATCAAATCTTTGTGTAATGTACATTGTGTGAGCGACAGTAACTGCTTGTTGATAAATGAAAATTTTGCAATAACTTTTTTTAGGTCAACATGGTTTATAATAAGAAAGAATTAGAAAGTTGTACAACAGCAAGTATGGTTCTTAGCTATGCAAATAGATCATGACTGATATTATTTATATAGAGTGATGCTTGTTAAAATGAGGATACTGTCAGTTTCATGATTTAAAGCATTTTTAACTTGGTTGCTGAACTAATAAACTTCTGAAGGTTCTTAAAGATGACACAAGGACCAAGTTACAAAAATACATCTACAGTATAGAATTGATTTGTTTGTTTTATTTTACTGTTTCTTAGTTCATATTTATGTAAAATGCTTGTGAAGATTATCACTGACATGTGCATGTGCTCTAATTGTTTTAAATGGTTTGAAAAACATAAAATTTTTAAGCGAATGTTATCTATAGACATTAAGAACAAATCACGTTATGCTCAGGGGTAAATAGAAAGGTAATTTTGAATATAAAGTCAGATGGGTAATAATTTTTAAAATACAAGAAGTTAACACATTGATAAGAGAATATTAGATTTTAAAAAACTTCATTAGTATGGTTATTTCTCAAAATTTAACTCTGATTATGTGTGCCTCAAATGTTGGGATTACCAACAACGAACAGAGTATATAGCATTCCTCTTTTTTTTTTTTTTTTTTTTTTTTTTGGCTTTATAAAGACTATAACAAAAGTTGATGAATATGAATCCAAAAGCCTATATTTATTCTTTTACTGTTCTTTTCATCTCTTTGTTATGTCAGAAAATTTTGTACTTAAATATCCCTTCAAATTGTTTGGGAGATAAGATGTAAGTGTAATGGTCCACCCCATTTTCAAAATGTATTCATCTGTTACTGTACATTTGAACACTTCTTTTAACATTGCAAAACAAAGTTTGGTCACCACTTCAGCATCTTTATTAACTATCATTCTTATGTCATTTCTAATTTCAAGTTCCACCTACCATTTAAAACATTTTAATAATAATCATTTGATTTATATTGCATGGTTCATGACTAGGCCTAACATGAAACAAATCATGGAGTACCTGCCTTTAGTGTCAAGAATTTTTATCAGTTTTGTACATTAAAAAAAACACAAAAAAACCCCTAGCACCTGTCACGTACTTTGGTGGGGATCAGGAAGCTAAGTCTATGCACAGCCTTTCATTGTCCACTTCTATAAATGTGGGTAGGCAGCTAACAAGTGGTTGTGAGGTGGGTCAATCCTTTTAAGGGGCATTATTAAAAATAAGACAGCTGGCACATCACTAAGATTATTAAGATGTATTTTTCATGCTCCATTCCTTTGCTGCTCACAAATTAGAAAGCTTTGCTATATGTTTCATTTGTTTAAAGACACTTAAATTCTTGATGAGGTTTATTATGGGGTCAAATGCAGGAAAGTGTTAGGTTACTTTTTTTTTTACCAAATCAAAAATAGAAGTGGAGATGCAGTACATGATCATAATTGAATATAAATCTTCCTCATGTATCCCATAAGGTTTTTTTTATAGCTGTTGTCATTTTTTCTATAGAAAGTTTCTGTTTTATGACTATGTATATGCTTTGTCAATTTTTATCAGCTTCTCTCACTCTTTCTCTCTACACAAGGATAGGGAGAGAACATGATAGCTAATCTCATTGACTGTTTAAAGTATGAGACATTGTACTTTTAATTATAAATTTAGCTGATGCAAAATAAAATTTCTCTGTCACCTGGCTTATTAATGGCACAAAACTCCACACTCCATTTCCATGGACTGTTCAGTCTGCTTAGCTTCACTCTTCTCAGCTGATCAGGATTGTCCCAAAATACTTTAAAAAACATAATTTCTTAGTCATTTGGGCACCCAAGAAGAAAAAAAATATTAATAAACATTTTAAAAAAATTACCTTCAACAAAAATCAGACCTTCACTTTCAGTTCCCACATTGCCAAACCTGCCTCTGCACCATAGAATGGTTCAAGCATCCATTCCTCAGTTGCAATACAATAGTCGCTTATCATGTGTTTTAAACAATCAGTGAGATTTGCACTGACATTCTCTTGTATGTCTTTCCTGCCTTCAATCTTTTCATGTAATTTTTGTTTCAAAAAAATATTGTTACATAAAATTCATTCTAATCTATAATCATTTTCTGACAGTCATTAACATTGTTTGTCTTCCTCCCAGTTTTGTTCTAGAGACGCTGTGGTAGGTGTCTTTGGTCCAAATCAGTGTAACATTCTTGCCCTTGATATTGTCCAAAGATGCATGTGCATGATTATGTTTTTCCTGTACTGCTGGTTCTTCCTTCCTAAACTGTTTTGAAGTATACATGATATCCAGCATGTGCCAGTTGATCCAAGTTATTTTGTATGATACTTGATAGCATCCTTTTGTGTATACATGTTGAACCTCATAAGTCTTTGATGCCAAATATGCATTAGGACCAGCATTGTTCTGAACGCATTGCCTTGTTTGCATTGACTGATTATCTTATTATCATTTGTTTGTACATGTCCAGTTCTGTACTTAACTGAGAAGTTCAGGTTCTGTTGACTTGTGCTTCAAAAGAGTTTTTCAGATTCAAGCCATAAGGCAGCAGTCAGTATATATGACAGAAATCATGAAGTAATTTTACACACTGTTATTTTTTTCTCTGCATCAAGTGTAGATTTACATGTTATCATGAAGCAGCAACAGCTATGATAGTGTTAGTAGCTTCTCTTGTTATGCCTTATTTACTGTGTTGCATCTTTTCTTCACAAAGCATTTGTGAAAAAGTGAATATAAAATAAGTAAATGTATTCAACAGCAACATCATGTTAACAGTATACCTCAGGGTCAAATATGTTTTGAAGCCTGTATGAATATATCCATATTCTTTGAGACTTTGCTGTCCAGTAATCTAAACGTTCCTAGAATCTACATCGACTGATGATCACGGGTGTTCTGTAATGTAACTTACTACTTTGTGACCTTAGAGAAGGTATTGCCTCATTTTGCTGATGATTAGTAACCAACCTGTTGAGCTGGAACAAATGTTAACATGCATTACTTTCAGTTAAAAGTGGAATTTTTATGGGTGCTTGATATAAAAAAAATATTTTTTTCATATCGAAATTCATCAAGATCCTAACTGTTAATGAGCTCTGCTCAACTTCTTGTAAGACGTACTTTTTTTTATTAAAAAAGCTGTTAATCTAGCTTCTTTGATATGACAAAGACAGTGATCCCTTAATTGTGATATCTGAAAGAACATTATGTTTACATTGCTGGCCAAACAATAACTTTAATAGTTATCTTCCAAGACAGGAAGAACTGTAGCCCTATAACTTTCAGGGAGGGCACCATAGACCCATAACTGTGAGATGGATAGATACTGTGTGTGCATGTGTTGTAATAATAATATTTCAGTTTTTGAAGACCATTTGGTCCATATAAGCAAGAGAAAGTTTGCAAAATAGTGTAGCATAATGTCATTCTGTATATGTGAATGGTTGAGTATGAGAGAGTAGGCAATTAGTTTTCTTGTAAGATATAAAAATAATCTCATGATACAAGTTTAGCAAGCTTTTAAAGCCTAAGCTAACTTCAATGGCAATTTTTTTCAATATATATTTGTACATCCAAACAAACCCATACAGGCATGCACATGTGTGAAGTGTTTAGTTTTAGCATATTTCATAACCAAAATTACTTGTGTACTGCTTCCTTAAGAATGCTGTTTGCATTAAAATCTGCAGTCTGTGGTAAAGTTAGCTTGGGGGGAGTAATTCATAAACTGCAAAAAAATAAATCATGCTGACTATATGATTTTGCATCATTATGTGTGCTGTGCTGCAAATGTATGCAATAAATTTGTGATGGTTTTTAGCCAAATTCTTATTGGTCTCTGTGCGTGTAAACTTTTTTTTTTGGGTGGGTGGGGGGGAGGGTGTGTATGGAAATTGATGTGGGTACAGAAAATTGTGCAAGAGTTGATGTGTTAGTAATGTGTCAGAATGCACTGATGATCTTGCACCATTTGATGTACAGCTATACAACTATATTTTCCACAGCTGCAGTCCCAGCATGCAGTAGATTAGAACATCTATCTTTCCCAGACCATCAGGAATGTTGTGTGTATTGAGATCATTATTTGTAAATACAGTCTGCAAGTCCATATAACTTTGCAGGATCAGCCACATCCCATTCTGCTATTGGAGACAAACTTTCGAGGAATAAGAATGAAGCTCGTCGTATTGTCTGAATGAAAATCCTATCATTCTACACTTCTACCCCCCTCCTTCAGCCACACTACCAGTCCGAGCTAGCCATGGATTACAAGATCACTACTTTGTACCCTCTCGATAGTCTTCACGGCCGTGTACCGTTCCAAGCACGCCTGTCTAAGTAACTGCAAGGTCCTACTACAAAGTAGGTTTCTTCAATCTGTTAGTGCCGACCTCGTACTCTCTCTGTCACACATCAGACAAGAGAATGATTGTCCTCTGATTCTACCGTTTGGGGTTCTCTAACCTCACCCTTCAGATCGTGTCTACCTTCGGAACTTTCAAGTTTGTCCCAAAATAATAAACCATTTAAAAGAAAAATTGCTCACTCTTCAATTTCCCCTCCCCCATCCCGTCTTTGTCTATGCACTTTCTTCGTGTTTACTGCTGTGGCATTCATTGTATTGTGAACTGTCCCGTGGTTTGGTTGTTTTTTTGTTTTTTGTTTTTTTTCAAAACGCATTGAGTTCGTCTTCACACGGAGAAGTGCCCGCTGTACGAATCATCATTACTTACACAATGCAAAGCAATAAGCACGGGTTGGGAGGGGGAGAAAAAGAGAGGGAGGATGGAAGGAAATAAATGTCTGGGACAAACAGGTGTGACAAAGAGACTTAATTCAAGCTGTCACAAGTACCTCTGTCTAGTGCTTTCTCAGGCGAAGATCTCCACGGTGCGATTTTTCCGTATTAACCGCACACGTACTCTGCTTATCTTAGTCTCTCCAGTTCCATTTCCCGCTTGCGACACACCCCTCACCCCGCCACAGCTTGGGTCTACGATGCCCCGAGAATCGTTCCCCACCTCTCCTCCCCCACGATCGCAACACATATCGTTCTTTGCTTTTACCTTTATACCTGGCCGACAGTTAGTGAACATTCATTCCACACATTTTTCGTGACTGGCAACAACTCGCATCTAGAACAATTCGTCAAGTCACACGGGGTCAGCTGACACAAACACTGCTCTGGGTAAACCCAGGGACATATAGGTCGTCTAGCTTGCAGACTTCAACCATTTGTTATTTATTTCAGTAATTTAGCTCGCTACTTTGCGTTAGCCATTCAGCTAGCACCAGTGCACTTTGCCTGGCTATTGTATGGGCTGTACTCAAGCTCTCCGATGTACTGTCTGTCTGCCGAGACCAACGCTTGCGATGTTCTCTGTTGTCTCGGCGAACCTAAACAAAGAATGTGACTAAACCGGAAGCTTTGTACACACCTGCCTCGTTTTAGTAGCTAATCTGGAATGTGAATAAACCGGAAGCTTCGTAGTAGCATGACTCATTTTAGTAGCTAACTTGAAAAAAATCGTCTGCCAGCAGTCCAGTAAAACAAGTTCGTGCCTCTATGGTCCCGAGCTTGTGCTCCACACCATGGATGTGTAATACAAGTTCCTGTCCACACTGACCTTTTTGAGATCCATATCCCACAAAAATTTATATTTATTATGCGCTGAGCGATGGCCTTGCAGGGTTTAAAATTTAAGTGGAGTCAAAGGGACTCCAAACAGAGTGGCAGGTGCATTGTCACGATCGGAAATCGATCAAGAAATTCCATAAGAGAATTCCCTGAGTCTGGGTGAAGGAGAGGCGGGAGGAATGTTCAAGAAATACGTGTGTTAACTACTATTAATAGCAGCAACTGTGTTGGAAGAATGTTTGTGAATGACATCAAGTTTATTACTGGTCTGATGCATATTATGTATGAGGTCAGCAGATTTTGACGTCAGAGAACGAAGGGGAGGGCAGACGTGAGACGTGCACCAAAGGAGTTGTGCAACTTTACTCAAAAAGAAAAACTTCGTTCAGTGAAAGCCCTATGTGAAGGGGCGAGTGAGGAGATTTATATTTGTGTGTCAATACTATACGATGAAGTTTACGATGAAGTGACTAGTGAACAGTGTATGAATGGCGTGTGAATAAATTAAACTTGACAAGCTTTTCTGTAAAACAAGAGAACAAGGGAGATAAGTACCTGTGTGCAAAGAGTGAGATTCCAATTGAGATCTAAAAGAACTATTTTTCAGAATGTGGACTCGCCGGTTCGATACCGATGTGGGGCACCAAAATTTCTGCAGAGTGGACTTAACTGTTGGGAATCCGTAAATAATGACTCAGTAAAGGCTGATTCATTAGGTGCAGCTATGGGGAGGAGATGTGCGTCCCACTCTCAAAAAGAGGGCCTCGAGAAAAGTGCAGTCTTTAACACTTAATTCATTCCGCAATAACCAAGTCAAGAATTGTCTTGACCTTTTACTCTTCTAACACAACTTTGACTGAAGATGACACGTGACCTATCGCCCATGTTTGGAATGTTGATTATGTGTTGAAGGAGCGTTGACTGCCACAAAATTGCTTTGACGCCGTCAGAGATTTTCTAGGGAACTGAATAGAGAAACAACAGTGACTGTCGAAGCCGCTTAAACGAAAGGAACAAAAAAAGGGAGGAACATTTGTACAAGGAACTTTAAGCCCTGTCTGACATGCATTGTCTGACAATGGACAGCTGAGAGTGGTGTCAGCAATTAAAAGACCATTTAGTATGACTAATGCACGATTGAGCGGCGTTTTCGCTGCACCCTTCTGCCCCTGGGACCAATGGAGGCAAGAAAACATTAAGTGGTTCTCCGCCTAACAGTTTTCCCGGTTCAAAAGGTTGCCAAGTGTGTGTGTGAGCGCGTTAGGAAGGAAGAATTGAAGTGGAAGGGGTGGAAGGCATGGGGGGGGAAGGTTTCTATGTACCGGCACCCACCCCTCACCCTAGTTAACTTTCAGCAGCATTTCATTGCGGTTTCAGAGGGGGCGGTGGCTGTCCGCTGGCTTATGGACGAGTTCAAACACCTCTGCGGATCTAATTCCCTATCCAATCTTCGAGGGCGCTGACACCGGCTGCCTGAGGACAAAACTTGTTACGGGTGCCCTGCAGTCCACGGGGGTTAAAATACGGTAGGCAGAACCACAAGGAGTCGAGCGGTAGAAGTCTCTTGCTGTCAACCAACCAGCAAAGGGTTTAAAACTTTAACAAATAACATAATGCAAATAGTGAAGTGAAGATAAGAGCGTGCTTTTTCCGACATTTTTGTAAACTAGAAAGATACAATGACTAGGACATGCCACCCGGGGTGATCATGCTGACCTGAACAGACCGCGCAAGTGACACGGAGATCAGTTGTTTGGGCTGCAGTTGGAACAAAGGCCAGGACGAAAAACCTTCGTTAACTCCGGTGGATACAAGGTGAGGTCTACATGATATATACTTGTTTTGAACCTGTGTGACGCGCTTGGAAACACAATACTGGTGCGAAGAGGTATGTGGAATGGAGCGGTTTGAAAACTGAGGAAGACTTCTGAGTGTTACAAACCTTTCAGTTTTTGCAATTTAATGATCAGCATCGATGCTTTAAAAAATTCTTTGTAAGTGACTTTTCACTAAAATGCTTTTCATGTAGTTGATATAGACTTCATTAAAAGTCCGATCTTAACTTCTGGTAAAAAAAAAAAAAAAGAAAAAAAGGGAGGGGGACGCTCTTCAAAGTGAATAGGATACAGTGTATATGAATTCCTAATTTCAAACGGTATTCATAATGTCATGGGAGTTTCTCAGGTCATTTAACACAACATCGTGTAGTATCATTTTAGTATTTTTATCCACTGAAGTATCGCAGAAAAACAAAAACATGACAGTAGTTTTACCATCCCCGAATATGTCAAGGAAAGATGTATAGCTATGTGTTGAAAACATTGTTCATTAAGAAGTTTATACAAATTTATTTTAAGTAATAAATATAAATACTTATTTCCTCAGTGCATCAAAAAGAAAAAAAAATATCATGCCAGAAAGGTCGTCTTAATGTCTTTTCAGATCACATGGTGGAACATCAAAGAATAAAAGAAACTATCGAGTCAGCTATCCCTCAAACTGAACAATGAATAACAAAAGCCGAAATTTATCATTGACCAAAGCCAGCCAGCAAATCAACGCTGTCACGTGCCTCTTTGGAGGGAGGCCTGTTCCGGCTTCTTCAGTTTCGTCATTCTACCAACTGTCGGCACCCCTCATCAACGGGCGCATGGAGCCACTCTCTAGGCACGAAGGTCGGGTGTGCCTCGTAGTGAACATGGCTTCCGCTGACCCTACCACTAGGCAAGAGCTCATGCAGGTTAGCTTGACTACACTGAACTCACTCATGTACACTCTATGATTTGCTTAGTTGTTTGTTTTTGTTTGTTTGTTTGTTTGTTTGTTTGTTTGTTTGTTTGTTTGCCCTGGCGTAGCCTTCATGTCAACCTGGCATACATCACTATGTAGAGAAGGAAGTCAGGGACATATAGTCCCAGCTCTCATATTTGTTGTAACCTTGACAACGGTAAATGTATTCGTGTACAATCCTGACGTCTGCATTGTTGACTTCTTTCTGTGTCTGGGGAGGTGAGTATCTGGAGAACACAAGAGGAGTGTACTTACCCAGATTTGGGGGAATAGTATATATCTTGCTGTAAATATTTTTATAACCCCGGCTCTCTCAATATGCATTCGTAATATATATACGTTTTCAAATTGTATATATATATACGTGTGTGTAATTTTTTTTAATAGCTCAATGATTTGGTGACTGTATTCGGCCCACATGGTCTGAGTGTGCTGGTGTTCCCCTGCAACCAGTTCGGAGGCTTGGAGCCGTTCTACAACGACGAGATTCCTTTGATCCTCCAGAATGTGCGGCCAGGAGCCAAGTTCGAGACAAAGTTTCAACTCTTCGCCAAGTGTGAGGTAAACGGAAGCAGCGCCAGTCCTGTATACGAATACCTCAAAGTCAAGCTGCCTCTTCCAACCAACGACGACTCTGTGCTGTCACATGACAGTCAACATCCAGCAACATGGAAGCCAGTCACGCGCTATGACGTAAGTTGGAACTATGAAAAATTTGTGGTCTGCTACGACGGCCAACCCTCGAAGAGGTTCACCAACAAGGTGTCCTATGAACTAATTCGTAAAGAAGTAGAGAGCTGCCTCAGGAAAATTCCCAAATCTGTTCGAGAGCATCATGGGTTCACACCTTTTGAGACACTGTTACATACCTACAGGTAGGCGAAATTCGTAAGAAAACTTTTACCTGCAAGAATGCCAGAAGAAACGCCGAGTTTTTTTGAAAAAGCAAAAAAACATTTGTTCTCCTTAGTTTGAAAACTTCTTGGTAGTTGGTGGTCTACAAAACAAGAAACAAACAAGAAAAAAATGAAGACATCTGAATTTCAAGAGGTGTTTGACAGTTATTTAAAAAATCAGTCGAAGGACAATGTGTTTTTCGTAAATATGCTTTGAAGGATTTTTTTTTTCGTGTCCATTCTGTTTTTTTGTGTGACTCAAGTAATATGGTTGTGAAATATTTCTTCTAGCCAAATATTTCTATGTATGTGCGTATGAGTGTGTGTGTGTGTGACTGTGGAAGAGTGCCTGAAACATATACACACACGCACGCACGCACGCACACACACAAATAAGATGTAAAGACGATGACCAAGAGTTTGACATGAGTACATACCAGATGAGACAACATTTTTTTATGTTTTCTATATCTTGTACAATCTTCTTTTTCAAGTCTTTCTCACCTCTTCTTTCGCTGTTTTCGTTCAGGCTTTCGGCTGTCAACTACTGGTTTTCTTTTATATTTCCTTCTTTTCTTTTACATTAGTGTAGCTGTGTCCTTTCCTCAGGTTACTTTGTAAACTATTTTCTAATTGTTTGCTTCGTATTTTCGCACTGACACAAATTATATAAGTGAAACAAAATTGTACTTGTGCAAAATTATGTGAGGCACAATGGCTTTCGCTGGCCTCATTGAGGACACTATATTTAGAAAAATCTACTCGTAGATTCAATAAAAGCTGGTTTTCAGTTTGACCAGAGTAAGCCCATTATTAACGATTTCCAACCCTCGGTCAATAAAGGGAGGTAAGCAAACACCGAGAGAAACAAAACAGAGTAATGTCCCTTGTAACATTATCCGCGCCTCTGACGCGACCTCTGACCTGCGAAGCAGCCGATCGTGAAAGTGGGTGCATGGAGACGGCATAGCCGCGTGGTTCATTGGTCTTAGCAACCATTGAATCGGTCTTGTGGGTCTGAACTAGGGTCTCACGAACTCTCCAACAGAGTGACTAACACCTGGCGCCGAGGACAGAACCAAGAGGACTGGACTAGAAATCTGAAGAAGGGCAACTTGTGACATTGAGTGCGCGCGACATTGAAGAGGGAAACGGTGTCGCTATTGAAAAGGGCCGTGTGCAAATGAAGGCCTGGCCACTGAACGTGCCACTTGTTTAGTAAACAACAACCCTGCAATCGAATCATGAAGCATGAAGTTAACAGAACTCTGAACCATCGTCAGGCCACAGGTCCGTGACGGCCAACGAGCTTTGTTTCTGCGAGGGTTTAAGGTGATCATGTCGGACCTGGATTTGCTGTCAGACGAACTGCTATGTCTGCTGTTTGATGTCGACGAGTATGCTTTGCTGTCCTCGGCTTTAATGACCAGTGAGTATATATGCTGTCGGTCTGTTTGCATAGCACCAGGGTGATAAGCTGTTACGGTAAAACTGTTGGTCGCTGAGCCAAAGGGATCAAGTAGATAATTTTGTTTACATACCAGCGTGGTATGCTTACTTACGAAGAGTCGTAACGTCGTGTCAGGTAAAACCTGAAGATTTCATAATCCTCATTTTTCTGTCATAGCTTCTTGTTACCTTTAAAAAATTTAATGTCTCATGCCAACAAATAATAAATAAAACTGTGTATTTATGTAGTTCTCTTTTCTCACCACCGATAACCAATTAAAGCTCTTTACATTAGCAACCACACAGACGATTATTCACCCCGACTATCACGAACGGACACATGTTGACAAACAAGCGAATAAGGGAATAGCAGTCTTATCCAAATATTATAAAGAACAATTATAACCCAGTTATAGGGCCAGACAGACTCTGTAACAGGGATAATTAACGGTGAGTGGTTATGTTATGGTGAAAAATGACATGGTCTTGAATACGTATTTCTTTAACTTAAATGATATTTTTTTAAAAATATGTTCGTGCATCACACACACACACACAATGCGCACGCGCGTCGTACAATCACTCTATCGTGACAGAGCCAACAGTTAATTTCTCTTTATTGTACATACACAAAGCAAACAGCTGAATTCGCCCAGTTTTACCTGCACAAACAACCACATAAGTTTGCACCGTTTTTATTTGCTGGCATGTCCTGTTCATAGATGGCGGACCTCGCTGTGCGCTTTATGCTCGAAATCGATTGTGGCCAATTTGTACGCCTGTGTAAGCCGCTCAATGCCATTGTAGGAACCTTTCTGTTCTGGTTTCATAATGAGTGTTAGGGTGTGGGTGGGTGTAGGGTATGCTTTCTACCAGAATGAAGGGTAATTTGTCACCGCCTCAGTACCTGGAGTTCCCTCTCACCCGCCTCTGCCCCATGTCGTCTCAAGTAAACGTATATGTGAGTTGCTTTTTGGGGATTGTTTCTCTGGTCTTATGCCAGGTGCCAGCCACGAGAAAAAATCAATGGAAAAGCTAATGTCCGTTTAGCCGCCTTGCTTCGTACTCGCGTGGAGCTCAATCAGTGCTGTATGTTTTTGTTCAGATGCTAGAGAGGCGACCCCTGCAAGAGGCTGCCTAGGTAAGGACTTGTGTCATCTTTGTGTGTTCGCTGACTTTTATTTCTGATTATTTAATCCAAAAAATACCCTGTAACTAATTTAGTTGACTTGTCTGTGACCCTTGAACGGGAGGAACATACAAGGCATGCAATGCGTTTCAGTGCTTTGACAACTGCTTACAGACTACGAACATACAAACTATAGAAACTGAAGTATAAGTTGTAACTTAGACAAGATGTATCTCCAAAATGTGTATTTCTAACCATTTATTTTGTTAAATCAAAACTTTTTCGCGTATCTTATTCCTGTAGGCAGTTTCTTTTTATTAGCTAAAGTTTCCTGTGGAGGTTCTGTGTGTAGGTGTATGTTTATGGTGGTGGCGGTGAGTGTGTGTGAACAAATTTCTTTTTTTTTTTTTTTTTGCACTTTTGTTCCTTTGTCTTCTTTGTCTCACATTTGTTTTACTGTATTTGTGTGTGAGAGAGAGAGAGAGGTGCGTGCAGATGTGTGAGACTTCCCACAGCGCGTGCGTGATTCAGAACTATTATTTGACCATTCTGTGTTGGAACCCCGATGTGATCGATTTAGCAATCACGCACAGTTGGAGCTCGTGTCTGCCTGAAGAAGTTTTGTTGCAGTTGTTCCCTACACACCACTTACTTGTGCTGTTCCAGGATTTTTCTTCGCCCTGTCTTCTTTTTTTTTTTTTTTTTTTTTTTTTCGCTTTCTATGCGTGTGGTGTGTCTGTTAGAATCCCGTTTCACGATTTCTTTTTAAATCTCCATTTTCTTTATTTCACTTAATTAGCGGATTATTTAAAATAATGTTATTTAAGACTGGCAGTCATTTTAACAGTTTTTAGTCTTAAGAGTTGACATTAATTGCACACCCTAGTCAACCTTGAGATAAAATCCTAATGAGTTAGCATTGTATTCTTCAGGAATAAATGTGATATTAAGACTACTTTGTTACAGAATACTTGCTTTGGGGCTTAATTGAACACATTTCCGAATGTAGCTTCATGTAAGGCAAATATTCATGTGATGGTCTTATAAGAATGTGCCATATAAAGTCACATGTACGGCTATGTGGGTACCCTTCTGACTGGAATGGATTTCACATAAATTCCGTCCTGTACCTTTCTTTTGTCAACAAAATTTGTTATGGTCGTAGAAGAATGTCAATGTGAGGTATGTTTGTTTAACAGAGTGGGCACCCAAAGCAGCTGGCAGTCTAGGTAAGTGTGTGTCACTTCAAATTGTCTGTGACAACAGGCATTTTAGGGCATTGGCATAGACAAAACTTTATTCGGCGCGCGATATTAGTCTGCACGATCGTTGGCAAGGCGTGAAACTGCCACTTGGTACACGTCAGCGCCCAGCAACCGACCACAGTTCAGTGGGTAAATATAGGGACAATGAATATAGATGGAATGGGAAGACTGTACACATGCCGGTCATGCGTTTCATTTCATTTACTTCTACCTCTTGAGCGGTAGAATCGGTAGTTGACAGCTTTTTAATGTAGGTGGACGAGCTCATTTCATCGGTTTAATGGTTTTTGTTATTTAGTGGTGGTGTCGTTAAACCTTTCTGCCTTGCCGGCAATCAGTGAACCGTGACAAAGAGACTGTGATATGAACAGGTGATCGAAGGCATCGAATACCATTTCGTGCTTTCGTTGAAAGGGATCAAAGAAGCTGTGGAAAAGCCCACCCTCTCGGCATGGGGGAACATTGAGACCAAGCAAAAGCTGTTTGTGTCAGATGCTTCCGGCAGGAACTAGGTTCTGTGCCGTGCCATACAGGCAGAAAAATAAATCCCGTTGCGAAAAATCGATAGCCAATAACCAGAAATGAGGATTATGCCCATTGCACGAGGGCTATATCCCTTGAGCAGACAGACGGCCCTCCTCTGAGACGAGAGTCGAAAAGCTGAACCACGATGGAATGAAGCAATGTCGGGAAGCCCATGCTTATCTGAGACCGCGGGTGCTGTAGTCTGATTGATGTCGGTTGGAGGATTAATTTTCTTGGTCATAGTTGCTACAAAGTAAAAAATAAATTGCACAGCTTTAGAAAGCTTCAGACAAGGTAAACATATATGTTCACCTAAGTGTATGTCTATACATGCATAGCTATATCACTAGAGAGGCAATAGATAAACGACATTATTCGATAGACAGATAAATAGATAGTGTGTGTAAGTGTGTGTGTGTGTGTGCGTGTGATCGCGGCATTTACTCATACAGAGAGCTAAAATATTCACTGACACAGAAAGTCCAAAGTATAGGAAAAAAATGTTGGGGAAGCTACAGTAAAATAGATTACCTGTTACAGAAGTGTGTGCTTTGTGTATGTTTTTTTTAAGGGGTGGTGAGGGGGAGAGTGATCCCTGATCCCTTTGAGCTATATTTTACTCTCCTATTCCGCATTCCTTTGAAAATACTCAGGTAAAGAACAGGGTAGAGTAACTTTTCAACACCCATCTACCTTTTAAAATGTTCGTGAAAATGTACATTTAAAACCTGTTTTCTTGAAACTTAGAAGAATTAGGATGTAGTTAACTTTCTTCTTTTCAGTGTGCTATAGAACAAACTTTGAAGTATTTAAATAATTTATCGATGTTATGTTAAAAGTGTATCTCAGTAAATACCAGTCAGCTTGTAACTGGATAGCGGCAGTTCATTACATACGGAATGATTCTTACAAAAGATATCCGAGCGTGTTATATCTTCCTTACAGTAAGGATGAAAATAAATAAATCACGAGATAATGAGGAATGGCGGTGAAGCCTGGACAAGGGAGGTGTCGAAGGAGGGTAACAGACCCATCGTCTGTGGTGTGAAATAGTTGGATATTTATGCTTCTAGTTTGGGGAAGTCTTTTTAAAGCCACAGAAAAGCGTACATTATGCAGGACATCATTAACATGTACACTGAGAGGAGAAAAGGCGAAGACATGGCAAAGTCAGTAATGTTTGTACAACGATTGAAGCAGACCATGGTGAGTCGTAATGGCCGCGCGAGCGCACGTGTGTGCATGTATGTGTGTGCGTAACGAGAAAGAGAGAAGAGATTAAGATCGAAAGGACAAGATGACAACATCTTGGAGATAAAATGTTTTGGGGTTACTTATCACTCATGACACAGGTTTGTGCAAACATTTAATCAGGTGCAAGGTGCACATCCCGATACAAGGTGCTAATCCCGTCTTACAAGAGTCGTTTGTCTCAATGACAGCACGAAGAAGGAACAAGACGGAGGCAGACCTGCCATCTGGTGATTGTGCGTGCATCTCGGAGGTATACCTGGTGCAGCTATGCAGTGTATGCAGCCCTGAGCTGTACACGACCATGACCTCTTCCGTTTCACCTTGCAGATGTAAAGGATCAAGAGCAAGGCGCACGGATACATCATCATGAACGACACCGACGAGAAAGGCTGGAGCCACATTCACCACTGCGCCTACCGAGGCTACGTCAAGTCCTTAGAGCGCTTCGTGGAGGGCGACCCGGAGTCACTCGAGCTGCAGACGACAGATGACCAAGCCAACACGCCCTTCCTTCTCGCGGTAGCCTCTGGCAACCAGGACATGGTGGCCTGTCTAATCAATCTGGGAGCAAAGGTCAGTGGGATGCTTGCTTGCTTACAACTTTGTACGAATGCATTTACTATCATAGCCTTGCCTCGGTATTTCGTCTTTTGACAAAGCGTCTGTCGGGACATTGTTTTTGCAATGACAGGTCTGTTACGGAGCAAAACATTTTTCTCAGTTCCAGAAAATCTTTCACAAACTGAGTGAATAATTTTCCTTTGTTCTCGAGATACGCCTTTACATGCATTGCCGTTCACAGAAAGAAATCAAGATCGTAAAGTAACTTTTGTCGACGGACTCTCCTAATTAATTAATTACAGGAAATGAACTGTTGCAAAGGTAGCCTTGTTCATATGCCATCGACATGTTACTGTCACACTAGGTGGATGCGATCAACTCGCAGAACCATGGCGCCGTGGAGATATGCGCACTCAAGCATCACATCTCGCTGCTGCGCTACTTCCTCTCGCTGGCGCTCGACAAGCTTCCTGTCTGGAAGAACCTCCTCAAAATGCTCGGCTCCGACATGGAGGAGGACGCTGTTGCAGCAGGAACTTGCCTGAAAACTCTTACAGACCCCACTGGTTTGTACTTGAGAGGGAGATTGATCACAGCTTTGTCCTCTGCCTCTGTCTCTCCCCTCTCTCTCTTGCTAGCTTGGTATCCCACTCTTGGACTTTGTACATAGCACTTTCTCCTGCTACAGCATGCACGCACACATCAGAGAACAGCACAAGCGGGACATGCACACATAGATAAGTATGTAATGTATACATAACACATATAAAATCCTATGGATGGAAATTCAATATTTTTTCCTAAACGAGAAGATGTAATCTTCAGTTACTGAACGTTTCTATAGAAATCAACACAGGTAGTTGTAAGTAGTGAGCATACAGATTATCCTCTTGTTTTAACTTCTGACCAGATGGCGTGATTAACTCAGATTGGGAACCAGTCTACTCCCATGGCATCGTGCCGGTTATCAGCAAAGTGGTCAAATCCGCCATCACTGACGACTGCAAAGTCCCTGCCATCCAATGCTTACTCAATATGTTGGAGAGACCGGAAGTGCAGGAGCAAGTAGTCAGCAGTGGAGGGTTGCCAGCTTTTATTAAGCTGCTCAAATCTAACAACAACTTCGTAGTTCAGCTTTCAGCTACGGTACTACAATGAAAGCTTTCTCTGTGTTTGCAGGAAGGATATGCATGTAAAATTATAGTCTGTGTTTGTGTGTTTGTGTGTTTGTTCGAGGGATACACATAAGTGTTCTTATAACTTCACTGAAACGTAGAAAAACGAAACTTAAAACTTTTGCTGTGACATCCAGTAATCACAGTGTTATTTCAAATGTTATGCAATAGAATTTTTCTTGTCATCGTCGTCGAAAGGTTTTCTTCCATCCAGTCATCCTTGGCAATAAAATAACCCTCTTGCTTGAGCAGGTGGTCAAGGAGCTGACCAAGAACAGAGAATACTCGGAGATGGCCGTCCAGAACAGTGCCATCCAAAGCCTGCAGAGAGTACTTCAGTTTGTGAATGACCCGGAAGTGCTTGTACCCTCTGTAGAGGCTGTGACCAACATCGCGTCGTCCGGAAGCAAGATGGCAGCCACAATTGGCAGCACAGCAGGTACTGGACAAACCAAAAAGGACGATCTTATTTGTCTCTACAGTTCTCCCGTGACGGCGTAGTGTTTTCTTTTGCTAATTTGGAAATTTTTTGAAATCATATCACTTTTTCTACAGGTTGCATTGGGGCTATTGTAAGTGTGTTCAACTCCGCAAACACTCCAAACTTGCTGTTGGCCTTGACCAATGCCGTGGCAGCCTTAGCCGGCTCACGCGAGAACCAAACTGCCCTCGCTAACGAGGGCGTGACCCAGCATATATTCAACGTAATACTGACACAGGTATGATATGTTTGCTTTTCATATAGGAGCACTTCAAACTAAAAGTACTCCATTCCAACATGTTTTTGCTACCAAAACGAATCTGTTGAGATTTATGGTGAATGTATTTTATAGTGTCAAAATATTTCATAATTAGGACACATAGTTGGTCCAAATTTAAATACATATGAATGTATTCAACTGTGACCTTATTAAGACATATCTCAACACTGTAAAATACATTCAGGCATATAAAAGAACGGGGCATTCTGGTCGCAGAAAAGTGGAACACATTCTGTTGCCAGGAAGAATCGATTGTGCTCGCCTGCTAACTGCTCCCGACACGGAGTTGTTTTACAGAACACACAGTCAGAGCGCCAGTAGAAGTCTGTCGTACTCAATCATTTACTTATGTAGGCATGATTGAAATATATTTACTCTTCTGCTGTCCTTGTCAATTGTTTGATCGTAATATTATTTTGCACTTTGTTCTCTCCGCTTCTGAAGGGCAATGGTCGTGGACTAAATTCATCAAATCAATCAATCAATCAGTCGTACACTAAATGTTTTGTGCTGACCCTGACTGCTGCAGGCCCGCCACAGGGAGGTTCAGGAGAGCGGGGTGGAGGCAGTTCACAGCCTGGCGGAGAACAACACTGTGGTGCAGAGGGACTTTCTGGACAAAGGCGCTGACCGGCTTTTGATGCAGGTGTGTGTACGTGCGTGTATGCACGTGAGCGCATGTGTGTGTGTGTGTATGTGTAAGACAGAAAGAAAGAGTTTCTATACTTCAGGGTGTTTGATCTTCTTACTGTCGGACTGAACTGAATGCACTATGATTAGCGCTGGCAGGAAGTTGATGAATCAGGTTTTCGACTTCTTTACAGTATTAAGGTTTTCTTCTTTCAATATTCCCTTTTCCACACGCCGCCATTGGCGGTTGTTCTAGTATGTTCTGTTCTGACTCAAGCCGCATGGCGTTTGCTTTGCACCTCACTGGACATGAGTAGGACAGTCAAATCACGAAACAGCTACTACTCCCGAATTTTTTGACAATAGTACACTCTCTTGAATTCAGTGTCTGATAGGTAACATCGGGACACCAGCACAAACAGCAACAAAACAGAGTAATGTCCCTTAGGAACATCGTCTAAGACTTAATAAAAGTTACCCCTGACCTGCCAATGCGCGTGCATGGAGACAGCATAGCCGCGTGGTTCACTGGTATAGCAATCATTGTCAAAGTGTGTTGTGTGCGTTGAGAGATCTCTTTCTCTTTCTTGCACCTGACTTGCTGTTGTCATCTTGAGCACACGCACACACACACTGACATACACCATTGCATCGTGCAGTTGCTGAAACGGCGCAGCGCCGAGTCGCTTGCAGGAGAAGACGGCGCGTGCGCTGTGGGCCTTGGCTGGCGACGACATCAACGAAAAGCGCGAGATGGCAGCAGGCATCGGCGTGCAGACGCTCATCGAGTTCGTCAGCTCCATGTCCGCCAGCCTCCACCTCATCGGCTCAGAAGGGCTTGGCGCATTGGCACAGGTACGCTCAGGACCAGGGGGTGGGGGAAGGTGGTAGAGCAAGGGGAGCGAAAGGGACGACAGCACTCATAAGTTGCACTTCCGGCAAAATCTTTCCAACAACTCGTTTATTGTTTCGTCAATGAGTTTAAAAAAAAATTTAATTAAGTAACATTGAAAGTAGGAGGGTAGCTTTCTCCCTTCATTTAGACACTAATACGGTTTCCTCTCTTCATCCTTGTTCGAAGGGACCAAAGAGCCAGCAGTCACAGATCGCCACAGCCAATGGGATTCAACCTATGGTGCGACTGCTGAAAGCCGAGAGCGAGGCCCTCGTGCTGAGTGTGATCCGCTGTCTCAGGTACCTGTCCGTTGGCGTGGGCAACGTGCCGCATCACAAGAACCAGAGCACCGTCTCGGGGTCACGCGGGGTCAAGCTGCTGGTGGCCCTCATGGTTCACTCGTATAGCGAGGAGGTGCAGGTGGAGTCTGCTTACACTTTGGGCTGCATCGCGCTTGGTGAGCACACAGTGTGAAATGGAAAACAGGCAAACATTTACTGGGGCATTATTCTGGAAACCGTATCATCACCCAACTGAAAAATGTAAAAAAATCGGTTTGACGAAAAATGTACGTGGGCAAGCCTCATTGTTTAGCATTTATATTTTCTCTACATCTCAAAAACAGGTAACAGCGACACGATGGAGGAGATCCACAACCACCCGGACTTCAGCTACGTGCGAATCCTCAAGATGATGTACGCAGCAGACAGCAGGGTGCGCGTGCTCGCCGGGTCAGCCCTGGCGGCTTTCGCCTACAACAGCATCCAGCAGCAGCGAGAGATCGCGGACCATGGCGGGGTCAGGTTCCACTGCTTTGTGCCCTTTCTGCGGTCCGACAACGAGGAATACAGGTGCAACGCTGCGTATCAGGTATGCCCCACCTGTTTTAACTGCTTCCCGTCAAGTGTGCAACAGCTTGCCATCAGTCCTTGGAAAAAAGATCAGAGAAACCTCGAGGTCCGCCTACAGTTCACAGCCTTTAGTGGGACTGAGTGAAGAAAATCCGGAAGTATATAGTACCTCCGGTTAATAACTACTTACCCCTAAAAGTGTCACTTCAGTGTTGTCAGGTACACCACAGGTGTACTGCTGAGTGGTCAACCCATGCCATAGGCTTAGCATTGCACACTTTATATATATATGTCGAGGGTGAAAATATATTTAGCCACAAGTACAATACCATATACCAGACTAATTTTTGTTGGATTAACTTTTTTATTTCTCGTAAGTTTACCGAGAAAGTGTAAGATTTATTCTGAATGAGAAATGTCTAAAGAATATAGCATGGCATGAAATGTATTGCACACCTGGCGCGCAGGTTGTGGTCCTGGCACGAATCATTCCAGACGAGGAGCAGGCTGTCTCATCTGCGGTGGGTATAAAGCTGCTGGTCGACATCCTGCAGGAGTCGCGCAACGACAACATCCTGGCAACAGCCGCTGACTACATCGCTTGCCTGGCCCACACCAGGGCAGGTCGGTCACTACTTTGAACGAGTTCTTGTCACATAGGCTACAACTGTATTTATTTTATCCCCGAAGTCAATTAGAGAGCTCTACTGTTATAGCTAATCAATAATCAGTAAGACTCGCATAATACAACACCAACAACACCATCGCGTGTTCACACCTGCCACACACACTCAGATCAACACCAGCTTCCATACAGTTACAATTCAGAGCAGCATACAAACACAATTTATTCACATGCCAGGTTCAGAACGATAACAGCAAAAGTCAAATAAAATAAAATAAAAGTCAAATAAAATAATCTCCTAACATACTGAACAATATTGTTTTGGCGAAAACCTTTAGAGACTCAGCATTGGGCTGAAAATGTTTGCAGTTTGATGGCGCAGTGCTATCCTCCCGACCTCGTTTCAGGTGTTCCCTCGGCCATTGTGTCTGTCAATGC
The DNA here is from genome assembly GCF_003073045.1 of Pomacea canaliculata. Lineage (NCBI taxonomy): Eukaryota > Metazoa > Mollusca > Gastropoda > Architaenioglossa > Ampullariidae > Pomacea > Pomacea canaliculata. Next base: position 15,770,372 of record NC_037601.1, on the reverse strand, counting down.
CATCGAGTTTCTGTGCGACATGTTGCTCAACCAGTCGGAACAAGTCAGGGGCAACTCCGCAATCGCCTTGAGTTATCTCTCTTTCAACCATGCCGGCGAGAGGCAGCTCCTGAACAGGTGAGCAGATCACAAAAATGTTTTTCGACTGCAGGGCTGGGTGTCGGGAGTTTTCTCCGGGTACTCCGGTTTCCTCCCCATCCTTCTTCCCCCTTCCTAATGCGGAATCAGAAATCACCTCAAGGGGGAAGCACTTTCCTACTAAATAAACCAACCAACCAACAAACCCCTCTACCCTCTGTTCGATAGGATCGACCTATGACGTACTACCGTTCTGCTTTCGTCTCTTTGTCAGTCTCAGTTAAACAGAATTGTCTTCTCAACTTTTCTGCTATTAAAATCACGGCAGGTGTGGTTCATTGCAACATTAAAAACGTTTTACTAACATCTATGTTTCTTGTTTAAATATTAGGGATAGTCAAATGAAATGCCAGGGCTTGTGTGATTTTTTAACAAACTTTTCAAAATTATTTTAAATTTAAGTAATATTCTTTATAAAATTTAAATTATGCTGCTCTTTCTTTTGAATCCATCGTGTAACTGGAGGTGTATTAGTGTCAAGTTGACCAAGCTTGTCTGATTCCAATTCGCTGACAGTAATGTCGACACATAAAATAGTGCATTGAATGATAATATACAGTGTGTTCTGTGTCTGGGAACGGTCGAAATTTCGATTACATTATTCTTTCTTATTATTTTATTTATTTTGTCTCCGTAGATGCCGTAATGACCCCTACCTCATGCAGGTCATGAAATTCTACACCAAGAGGAGCAAACTCTCCCCATCGTTTTGTGGAAGGATGGAAACATTGTAAGAAAGTTGGATTGCCTCCCATTCCGTAAGTGTGATCTTTCTCCAAGCATCGATAGCAGAATTCTGTACTTTTAGTGAATTAGAATAGAACCAGGACCAGAATAATATGTTTCTAGCGAAAGCACTCTTGATTGTGCTGTACGGCTGCTAGATGTGATCTCTTCTCACACAATCGGAGCGGGGGATTCAAGCGTTTGTAGTATCATGTCTGGTACTAGGGACTCAAACCTGACTCTTCTTGTCATAAATTCTTAAAATTCTTTTCATTAAAACCAGTGATCAGTTTTTTTGCTGACGATCACATATTCGACCGTGGTTACTGGTTAGCCTATGCTAATATTAATCAATCAGGGGGGAAAAGATGGGAAAGATCGTTAGCACACAAATAAATGCCCTATAGTCAAGCCAGCCGCCACGCTCTGTTCGCAGTGACGGGCGACCCTCCCTGGTGCGAGCCAGACCGCCCAAGGAGGACTTGCTGCCGGTGGCCATGCTGGGCATGGAGGACGCGCACTGGCCGCCGTCGCGCCTGAGTGAAGAGGGACAAGCGACAGGGCGCACCTCCCAGGCGTCACGGACCTCGCACCTGTCACGCGGCTCGCGCCGGTCACGCGCCTCGCGCCAGTCACGTGGCTCGTTCCAGTCCGGACTGACCCTGCAGGCCACACAGCTGTCACTGGACACGCGAGGGACGCAAAGCTCCTTGCAGGACATGGTACTGGTGGACGAAGCGTGAGATGGACCACTCACCTTGGCCATTTCTTCATCATCAAAGGCACTATCAACTGGACAAGCATTGGGGAAAGACAAAATTCAAGACTAAATCCCTAAAATGTCTTCTGCTGCTGCCAGCAGTCATATCCGACGAGAAGCGTTTATTTCATTTTTTTTTAAAGGTTCATGACCAGCCGCCTAGCCTTTACTCCACTCCCCAACCGTCCTCACCACTCGGCGGAGACACTGCCGTATCAAACGCAAGCAACCAACCATGCAAGTTGATCAGCTGAACGATACCTGACCCTCTGTGGAATAACACTGACCAGCTGTGGGATGACCCTTGACCAGCTGTGGGAAATTAATTCAAAGCTCTGCGTTTGACCAGCTGTTGGGCGATTTTTGGCCAGCTGTGTGTTACTCTGCTCTTCTGTGTACACAGCTGATGTTAACGATGAAATCTTCACACCAGTTGTTCACCTCTCAAGTGACAAGACTGGACAAGCTTGCACGGATAGTCCAGGCTGCATAATCGCATCGAATGTCTGAGACAATCACAGTTCTCTCTTACTGCGTTTCTGAGTTTTTATAATTATTCAGATTGTTCTTTCGAGAAAATCTGTTTGTACTGTAACTACTACAACGAAAGTGACTGCTTGTGTTTGTGGGTGTATTTTTTTAAAAGCAAGTGTTGTCTACATGCGGGCGGGCGTACCTGTATAGGTGCATTTATGAATGTGTGAAGGAGTATGCGAGAGTGTGTCTGGTGTTGTTATCCTTCGGTGAACCCTGTAAAATGTAATTAAAATATTCAGACTGCTAACTCTTGGTCTTCATTCCTCTGTTGTAACAAAACTATACTCTCTCCCTCTCTCTCTCACACACACACACTCAGAGGTTGTGAAAAAGTCATGTGATATTATTGTGCATCTGTGATGTCGGCTCCGATAATATCTAAGACCTTTACTTGGGAAGTAGTTTGTTTTACACATCAAATTCATTGTCCAAAAAGTCTTTATGTTAAGCAGGGGCATTAAGCACCATTAATACCAGTTAAGCAGGAAGGCACTCAAAACCAACTACAAATCCAACTAACTTTTGTATTTCCAATATTTTACTATGCTGGGATGGTTGCACTGATGTACAAATAAAGCTTTGAAGATGAAAAAAATCGTTTAGACCTTTTAAGCTTTATGAGCATTTATTACCATATGAAGCTTTACAGCTTTCAGAACCAAAATAGCATTGAACGATCTCAAGTGATATTTCTTACATGAGATTAAAGATTCTTTATTAAATTGTCACCTTCTAAGGCAGCAGTGGGCAAAGTTTTCTTTTTTGCGGACAGGTCTCAAAATTCTAAGCTATGCGGCGATCGAGTCGGTAAAACACCAAAGCCAGGTAACTACAAAAGAAACTTAGTAATAATGGAACGGACAACAAAGGAGTATATATATACAACACTTAATAGGTTATTACAGTTTTTTAATCAATCAATTTAAACCAAAAACTGAGCATTCTACCGAGATCGAATGTCGGCCATTACAGCCGGACAGTATGGTTGTCATGACACCATGAGACCTGTTCGTGTCTTCTTATCACAGCTACAGCACCTTTCCTGCTGAGAAATAGCCGTGCATGTGTTATATTAGCTGAACCAATATGGTTTTTTTTTTCTCTAGTGACATTCAGTGCATGTCGTCTCAAGCAAAAAGGATGGCGACAGCTCAAAGTGGATGCCTGTCACGTGCCCAGCTGTTTACGTGTCTCAGCCGCCGTTTGAACTCGCATGACCACCTGTCACGCAGCGTCTCGAGCTGCACGAGTCCGTTGTGATACGAATCGTTCACCATACATCCATAAATGCCGCCATGCTATGCCTGCCCAATCTCATTGCTATTCTACAGACGTGTACAGGTAGATTGTCTGTCTGCCGAGACCAACGCTTAGTCTCTTGCGAAGTTCTCCGCTGTTAGTCTCGGCGAGCCTAAACCAAGAATGGGACTAAACCGGAAGCTTATTACAAACCTGCCTCGTTTTAGTAATTAACTGAAAAAAAAAAAAGTCTGCCAGCAGTCCAGTGAATACAAGTTCGTGTGGTATGATAGAGGGTTTTGACTGAGGGAAATTCCCTATTAGAGACCCGTATGTTAAGACCCGAGCGCCATTTTGCAGATATCGTTCGGTAATAACAAGGTAAGAGCTACAGGTGTTCTTACTTCTATCGTCAGTCAAAGTGAGGCCAATAACACGGAGCAACACCATAAACAATCTAGTGTTATTCTAGTTGTTTAAATGCTGTCGTACACAAACAATGTATCGAGAACAGCGGCTAAAATGTGACAATGATCCATACCATGTCGACAGCAGATATTTTAAACCGGATGCTCGTGTTGTAATATGAGCTCATAAAAATAACACAAAGTAGAGAGAAGCTGTATTCAGAGCACTCGTTTTCCCGTCAGTTAATCATCCCAGTGTTGTCAAAAGAGAGAAAGGAAAAGAAAATGTTTACTCTGTAGATCTGACTAAAACAGAAAAAGGAAAACATTGGGTTGAAAACTGATAGACGGAAACCTGCCTCTATGAATACACGTGACTTACAGTAGGGTGAATAGCCAGTCACTAGTAAAAATGCTAGCCGGTCTGTAGCATCGGATTCAGCTGCATAGTTTTAACTTTAAGCTAAATATGAATCTGTTCTTTGTATGGTAAACAGTATCAGCTGCTGGTCTGACCACGCGCTGCCTCAAACCTTGATGTCATACACATCTCAGAACCCAAAGACCTTTGTTATACAATGTTGCACATCCCCATGTAAGAGTAATTATGTGAGCTTGTGTGAGTTGTATACCAGTCTTAGTTTGCTTGCTAACATTCATCAACGAGGAGGCTTGATGGGAAGAGGATTGAGATGGGAATGTAGAAGGACGGTTGTTAGGTTAAAGGTTAGGGCAATGTGAGGGCAGAGGTGAGACAAACGTGCTGGAGTAGCGTCACCACGTAGAACCCACGTTATAGTGATTTAATTAATAAATATTGTATTTTTTTAAAAATTCCTCAACTTGATTTCTCATTACTTTTTGTAGTATCTCTAAAGAAGCTACCGCATAGGACAAGTAAGATAAACATGTTTAAATTGTCTACCAAAATGGCGATTTCCCGACAACCTCTAGTTTGAAGACTTCGCTACACTTTCAAAACACATCGTTGAGAAAACCCTCTATAAACACATATCCTGTGTCCAAAAACGGTGTCGGCTAACACACTAGTCCTGTATCTGTGATAAGACACTGAACTATATTTCTATCTGCTACATCTATAAACCTATCCACTCCGTCCCAGTCACAACAAGATCATTCTTTCCTCCAGGCGAGAAGTTTCACTCGTGTGTTCTTTGTGCATGTCGAGGTCTGATCCAGCGGACAAACCCAAAGGTAAGGTATCATGGTATTTCTGTAGTATGTGTTTACCTCTATCTTCCCTCAAAACAGGCTGCGAAAATATCAAATCTTTTAGTGTCTGCCATGAATTGCGCGCGTACACGTGTCTGTATGTGTGTCCCGTTCAAATTTTCTTGTTAGAATGCTGTTACTCTTCATGTGTACCCGTTTGTTGTGTATATGAACTGTTTTGAGAGAATCGTTGACTCGTAGAACCTGATTCTAACCCTGCTTATTTTTTAAAAATTTTCTTTAATGCTTGAAGATTGCATGGCATCGCAACACTTCCTCACTTCCTACCATTTCATCTTCTTTTCCTTCTGGACGAAAGATATCGCCATGTGCCTGTTTCAAAGTAATAAACAAAACTAAATATACTTATTTTGACTGATGATTCCCGAAACAATCACACTGTAGGTTAGATGACCTGGGTGCTTATTTTCAACCGTTAACTGCGACGTAATATTCTCCGTTGTGATCTTAAAAACAAGGTCAACATTTCTTATCGTTGACAACGGCGCTATTGACTGTCACACATGAATACTGCGATGGCATATGCTTGGCCACAAACAACAAACCTTTACGGACGTGGTTGTCAACCTGAACCATCCATCAACCGTTGGTTCGCTTTTTTTTTTTTTTTTTTTTTTTTTGAGATATCGATCAGACAGGCGATGTAAAGCTAACTTGTAAATATCAGACTCAATAATTCATCCGTTAATAACTATCCGGTAACAAACAACGCTAGTTGCACCTGCAGTCAACGACCGCCGCGAACAGTGTACTACGTCACGCTAGTACACCATTCACAACGTTGCCAACAATCAACACCAAACAGAGAAGGAGATTGCGAGACATCTTGGATTATTCGGTAGCTGAAAGTCTGCATTTATCGTGCTTTAGTAGGAGGGTTTTTTTCAGAACAGGGGGAAACTGTGCATGTTCGAACCCGAGGGTTTTCCAATCTCAAACACATCGGAGGCACGTAGCGATGGCATTTTGATTCTCTGATGGCATCAAGCACCAGTTGCTGGATTGGTACACGAAAAGCATAACATCTCAGTCTAAGCAAGATCTTGTTGGTCTTGGGGGAAAAAATTCATCCTTAGGTACTAAAAATTCGCAATCAGTTTGTTTTACTAAAAACCACAGAAGCTTGTCACTAGGCAAGCATCAAATACCAATAATTCAGTCTGTTTTCACTGCACATGATTTTTGTAATTTTTGTTTCAATCACATCATAAAGATTAGTCATTCAACCTTTATAAACTTCTACGAAGATATTAAGCATCTGCATACAAGATGGGATAAAACTTCACACTGTTTGTTATAAGACATAACACTGAAAGTAAAAAAAAAAAAAGATACATAAACAGAATATGCTGTGTGCAACAAAATAATTGCTGACTTCATCTGACTGAAGAGAAAATAACCGTTGGTTTTCTGTGACCTTCACACACACACACAAACTCGACAAACTTGGTCAAACGTTCGATATTCGTCTTGTTAAGTAAATCCGAAATACTGTATCTGGTGTTTGAGATAGGGCAGATGGCAATCAAGTGGCAGTTTCCTGCAAGAGAAATGGAAAACTATCGCACCATGCTGGTCACAGAGACGATCCAAGGCCTTTCTGCACACACAGACACACACACAAACACACAGATGGAGGTGGGTGGAAGTCACGTGGGGTGTCTGTGTGGCTGTGGCGCGTCTGATTTCTTTCTGATGTTGGTCGTCTGGAAGAAATTTCGATTTCCACTTCAATCAGCGGAACAGCGGAACGGACCGCAGCTTTGAGTGACAGGCGAGATGGAGTTCGATTTAGCACGGGGCAAGATTTTTTTTCCGACCATGAACCTACTCACAGGTCACGCTGTAGTGTGTTTTTCGGGGTCGCCCGCGAGTTTGCCGAGCTGCGCACTTCGGAACTAATTTCCTCTCCTCACTTCTCGTGCTTTCGCGAACGCAAAAGGTCTTCCGCCATCTGTTGTCTCTATTGTTGTCTTTCTGAATCGACACTAATAGTTATCGCCTGTCACAGAGCTTGGGTGTGTGCATCCGCGCGTGCGTGAGCGTGCGTGCGCGTGCGTGCGTCAGCAAGCAGCGCGTCACCGCCAGCTGATTCCCATCCGCCACGCGCCAGGCAAGCGAGTACAGACGACGACATCAACCGCAGCTCCAAGCAAAAGCAGAGGTTGGACGTTTTCACCGGCCGTTTCCTATTCGTACCATGAGTTTCACGGGGGAACATTCTGGACAACTGTCTTCGTGAGTTGCGGAGCTTGCTATCTTGACCTTTACAGGACAGGTCAGTCGACTATTTTTCTATTTCACATTCCTTCTTTTCCTTTCTTTCGAACATCGATGTCGTTCGAAGTTCAAACCGTTGTCGGACCAGTTCGCCTGTTTGCCAACATGTAGTCAGGTCTGAGTGTGTCAGTGATGGAAACCCTCGGTTGTTGCTGCTGCACCTGCTGTAGGTTTTGCTGTAAGCAACAGATGGTGGGGGAGATTTACGAACACCTCGTCCTTCTGTCGTTAGTATGCTAAAAATGTTCCGTTTTTTCTAAATAGTGTGGTCTAAAAAAAAATCCGGAAGAATATCTTGCCGATGTTGACAAAGAGTGAGCTTTGCTTGTCCCTGCGTCATCGGGTGCAGTGCGATGTGTGTGATAGATAACATCGATTAAAGTGATTCACTAACAATGGCGAATGAAGCTCCCTTTTCTACCTGCCAGAAGCTTGGGGAACGATTGCCATCGTAAACCTACACTGACCGAAATGACCTGATGGAAATGTCACGTGCTGGGTCTGCCATAGCCGATGTCATGGATGTATCGCTTCCAGCGATTTCGAAACAATTTCTAAAAGATGTAAAAGATCAGAGATATTCATAGAATTTGGAATTCCAGAGTTCCATGTTCTTATTTTTTTGGTCATCACAGTTATGCTTTCAGTTATTACATTTCATTTACAGCAAGAGCAGATTTACAGGCATCAGGGCATTTCTTTAGTACCGGACAGCGTGATTGGACTCGTAGGGCACCTGTTCACCCAGATGTTATAACATGCCCTTCGGTCCTGGGTAGCCACCCCATTCGCCACCACCATTCCCTCCTCCTTCACTCCTTCCTCTGGAACCACTTGTGAATTTTATATTCGCGAGCCACTCCCGACAGCAGTCAAAATTAACCACATCGATGACCCACACAATGCAGAACTCAATGGTGAATAATGAACATTCCCAAACATATATTAGAAATAGAATACTTTTGGATGAAGTTAATTAACTGATAGAGCTGTATCTTCCTGGTTTTGAACCTGAAGGCGTGTGTTCACAAAAAACTGAAGGTAGATTTTAACATTCAACATTGTTAGAAAAAAAAATTTTAAGTGTTCGATATTTTTGTGGTGTCCGACTGGCTTGTTGTTGGGTTTGGATGTCATTTTCCCCTACTCTTGTTTTGTTTAACTTTGTCTGATTTTCATTGCTTTTATTTACCAAAGTCAAGTGATGATGCGGCTGTAATTTCCAGGAATTGGTGATTAAAGAGTATTGTTAATGGTGGTGTGAAGGTAGTCGGTGTATTGTCCGACATGATCAGAATTCGTCGTTAGTATTTGCGTGCATCTAACGATCGTCAGTTTACTCATGCGCAGAAGAACGAGACCACTGAACCCCAAAGTTAAAACATCTGTCACATTAATATCTTGTATTGATAACGACACACGTTCAAATTTAGGACACAGGTATTGTAAATAATTCTCTCAGGCGGTCACGTGGCGCAACGTTCAGCGCATGTTATCAATACATTGAGGATTGGTCGTCCTGGGTTCAGATCTCGTATCAGGCACGAAGTTCTTTCTGAGTTTGTGACACATAGTCCTAGTTGCTGGCTTGGAGTTAAACACCAATTCACTCGTGTGTGAGTGGATGTGTGATGGAGTGAGCGAACATACGCATGCACTTGCATGTTTGTGAGAGAACGTGCGTGCTCTTCCGTCTGTGTGTGAGAGAGAGAGACAAACTGAAAGAGAGAGTGGGTACGGACTGTGTCTGTAACTGTACATACGAGTCGGAAACAAAACAGAAGATTACTAGCACCGCCATCTGTTGCAAGCCGTGTTTATATACATATTCTCCGCCATGAGTCATGCCGCTTTTATTCACTTGACAGAAAACCAGCCGCGTAGTTCGTGCATTGATCGAATAACCTCCTGTTTGTCACCACGAACCTGTCCACCAGGTCACGCAGGTCAAATGTCACACCGATTTCCCTGTCGCTCGGACCCCACGCAAGATGCATGTGACGTCACCGGATGTCACGCCACACGTTCGACGAGTCGAGCGATAAGCTGCGGAGAGATGAGAGCACGCGGTCGTCTGGATGTAGCGGGCACTGATTAGACATCCCGTCTGCCGGAAGCCTTATGAAACGATCTTAGGGATGAAGGTTCAGGCCTGAATGTGGTTCATCATGTCCCCCGGTGATGCTCGTCGTTAAAGGATGTCGATGAACTGTGCGAAATAAGTGACGTGTGTGTCATAAGACACTCGCATCCTCTAACTTCTCGTGCTTTCCTCATTCTTGCCAACTACTTGACGAATTAGATTGTCTGGGGGCAATGCCGAGAAGCATTCCAGCTGCAAATGGAAAATAAATAAAATTATCCCAGAAAACTTTTAAAGTACACGTAGACACACCCAGACACAGCCTCGGTCTGCGAGAGCCAGGACATTCGAGAATACGCGTTCTTTACGAGAATACGGAGAACCAGAGAGAGAGAAGGAGGGGAGCAGTTAGGGAATGGTCTGTGCAGGGCAGAAGACAGAAACTGCCACGGGAAATGCCACAACATTGTAGCACATAATATGCTCGTTAATATAAGCTGGATCAGGGTATCGAAGATCATAAATATTCATCGTTCGTGATCCAACACTTAGAATTGATATTATCTGTGCGCTCTAGCCCTCGCCACAAAGACCTGAAGCAGAGTGGGCGGGGAGGTATGCTGGAAACTGAAAAGGGATTGACTGGAGGAATTGTGGGAGAAGGACTAAAACAGCAAGGGACTTGGAAGGACAGGAGCAGTTGATATTTTATGCTGAGCCAGCAACCATAGACTATATCACAGCAAAACAGGTAGCAAATGCAGAGAAAGAACAGCATGCCCGAGACGAGATCCGAACCCTGGACAACATGCACAGACAGGTAGAGGGGCGCAGATCAGACAGAAACATTGAGGAGCATAATGGGCATCAGTCAGGGATGGGGTGAGGCCATAAACATTCACAGACAGAAGCAGGTCAAAGACCAAAGCAGTATATCAGCTTGTAGACACCCCAGAGTGACTTTAAAAACCTTCACTCCGAATATATAATCATGTACCCGTCAGTTTCCCAGGAGCTTCTATTGTTCCTATCGCAGCCCCGCAATTATTTCAGTCATTAAACTTGTAATTTATCTTCCAAAACTGAACACGGATTTTACCTGATGGGGACCGATCGGGGTGGGTAGTCCACGGATTTTGCTTCGTCAACAAATCCTCAGTCCACCACTGTTTGTGAGGCTGGATGGATGAATTCAAAACAGTTGGGCTATTTCACAAACAGCCTGGTGGGCGAGATCCTGCGGGTCTGAAAGCAGTTTTCTCATTATAGATTTTACGACCTAATTTGTAAGCACACTGGGAAATAATTCCCGATTATAATGATTAATTATAAGGGCCCTGCAAAGGTCGTCTGCCCCGGAGCCCGTGTTGGCTTTCGGCGGTCCTTTCTGCGCGCGTGTGTGAACATACCTGTGTATGTAAATATTGTTGTACAGGTGTACATAAATTTGTTTATTTTTGTATGGTGAGTTGTAAGTATAGCTGTGCGTTTGGTCGTGTGCATGTATATCTTGAAAAACTAAGTATCTCTTAACAAATTTCAAAGAAACTTTTGCTCTTCCAGGTCATTAAACCTACAAATAATATTTCAGCGCTCCTTTTATCTTGTTCAGGGTTAATGAGTTTGTTGACAACTTTCCTGGCTGGACGTTGTGATCCCATAAGAAGTAAACAAGTCTTTGAAAACTCATATTTTACCCACACCTCGGGAAGAAAAGGAAATAACTGTTAACTCGTTGCCATGACAATTTATCAGCCACGCAGAGAAACCGGGTGCGGCCTTGCGCTGGAGACAAGGAGCACAAGGTTTTCCCATTTGCCTCCGACTTGTTTTCTCTCGGGTCGAAGGGTGGAGGATGAACGTGGGAGGAATGGGGAGGAAAGAGGTCTTTCTGGGAAAACTGTGGGCTGGTTGACGAAATTAGCAAAGGGACCCCCGGAAAACAGTCTGTGTATTCTCGGTGACTGAAGGGTCTGTACACGCCGCGCCAAATGCTAAAAGATTGGCCGGCAGTCGATGGGATCATGGAAATCAAAGGAAAAGCTCTCTCTCTCCCCCTCCATCTCTCTCTCTCACTATGTGTGTACGGAGGACAGAGGAAAGAGAGAAGGTGCTTGTGAGAGTGATTTTGAGTCTTGAGGATGCATACATCCTGGATAAAACTGCTTCCACTTCACATCAGCATTAGTGATCAGATGACGGTTATTCTTTGACAGCTTTTTTGAACATTTAATATTCTTTCTAAATGCTAGCATTTTTCGTGAACTCAGTCTGCGAGTGACAATGTTTTTTTCCATGATAATATTCAGGCTAGACGGCCTTCCCGTGACGCATTCAATAAAAAAATGAGAAAACTCCCTAGATATGAACCTAAAAGCTTTAAAGCACAGAATGCACATAAAGAATGGCGACTGAGCAGGCATCTGTCGCGCGCTTGATTGGTTTAAATGAAGTAGATAATTCTGTCAGCTAGTTAAGTGTTTCGAAGATGGAAGATAAGATAGGAGTTAAAGCATTTTTTAAGTACCGGTCTATTTTAAGGCAATCACGCACATGCAAGGGAGCAAAGGCTGAACACTTCTCACAACTTTCTGGAGAATTAAAAAAAAAACTTCTTAGACTATTCCCATCAAAGTTTATCGTGAGCCGAGGATAAGCTGGAGGCTGAACATTTCTCACAAATTTTCCGAGAATTTCAACCCCACAAAAAATTCTTAGACTGTTTTCATCAAAGTGTGTGTGTGTGTGGGAGCGCGCGCGCGCGCGCGCCTAGAATAAACGGACGAGCGGAAGTGCCTTTCAGACTTTCGTGTAAAGACTACAGTCCACATGGAATGGCGATGGCGCTGAAGAACTGCTCACTCACGTCTGGTGCTGGCAGTCCTGGACTCCAAGAGGGTCTTGCGTCCCCCTCGCTCAGGACCTTTCCACTCGACAACAAGCTGGAGGGTCAGCCCGGGTCCCTGACGCACTCAACTCTGTGGAGAAAACTCTGGCATCTCTTTGAGAGCTTTTCTCCTGGATTGCCACCTTTCGCATATTTTGTTGTCCAAACTCTTTTTCCAGTTTTTCTTCTTCAATTAAAGCACTTCTGCTGCTGGGGGGCAGAGTTGGTGAAAACATCGTCAGGTGCCTCTTAAAGCCGATTGACTAGGAGACATCATGACGACAATGTCTACCTCTACCTGCTTCTCGTGAAAGCGAACTCGTGCATTATTGTATTGCTACACAGAACATCTCTTGTCGATCGTAGCCAGCTGTTACCCAGCTATAACACATTTTATCTGTTTCTTATCGCAGATTTCATATCAGTGGATATTGTAATTAAACTGTTGTTTAATTTGGTATCGGAGCTCAGGATGGCTTATGGCTGTCGACCATCAACTTCCTTAATAATATTTTTGTGGGATGAAAAATAATCATAGTGGGGCTTAATGGTAATGCCAGTGGAAATTTGATTCAGGGGTCACTTTGTTTTCTTTTCGTGCGGTATATCATAAATCAAATTTGCAGCTGTGCTGCTGCTGGCTCATGTATACCTCTTTGGCTTTATGACAATATAAACGTGTATCAAGTGTTGACACGCACGTGCTACTCTCTCTCTCTCAACACACACACAGAGCTCCTGTCAGGACCAACAGGAGGAGGTTGTTCTTGTGTAGTTTCATCCATACAACTTCTAAAGACTGGCTTGTATGATTAAATTGTGAGTGTATGCAGGTCTGTGATTGTCTGGGACTGAGAGCTTCACACAAAAAAGTTCAATCGCACAGGAACCGCTGTGTGATGTTCTGTACAAATGATGGTAGATATGATGCGGCGGACATACTCTTCTTTCTTTTCTTTGCAAGTGAGAGAAACTTTAAAAGCTTTGAACTTGAACAGTTTGAAATACAAAGACACAAAGAGTGGAGAGTGATGTCCCTTCGCCTAACAGGCTAGAGGGTTAGCTCTCCATCGCTTTTCGTCTTTTCCTGTTAATCTGAGTGAAGTTTTGTGTGCAATACTGATCTGTGCATCTATAACACAATTTCACATATTCCGGGATATAATTTTGTGTCTGCACCACTTTTCTTTTTTTTTTTTCTTTTTTTTTTAAACACTATTTATTTCTACTGCCACGTCAGCGCCATCTTGCCATAACTGACATTTGACATCTGTGGCAGTGTCGACCAGACCGACTCCTTTTCTACAATTGCTAGTGTTGATGGTGGTGTAAAGTGCTAAATAAATCATCTTTATTATATTACACACGCTTTCAACGTGAGTGTTGAGTGTGTGACAGGGCTGTTGTGTTTCTGAAAACTGTTTCACTTCAGTCAGTTACAATAGCTAAGATAACAATACATGTGATTGTAGTTGCCCAACTCTACAAGAACTAAAGTTCAGACAAGGTTAAAACTTGTTTAATAAATGCATGCTATTGATGAGACATATGGTAATGTAGGCTTGTGTATATCAACCTTATTTGCACATGATTTAGTTCTTGTAGAGTTAAATGGTGGTTAAATAATGTTAATGTGTGTTAATATGTTACTTTACATAGCTCCAGTAGGAATATATGAATACAGGTATAGATGCTCCTAATCTGCATTTGCATTTAGTAATAAAAGTAATCATCGATGTCTTTTCTTAGAAGTTTTTATATTTTTGCAGTTGCTACTGTTTTTCCAAGAAATAGTTTTATCGGTCTCTGTCCGAGTTCAGCTGGTAATAGTCGTCAAAGGGTAGGTGGGGCAGGCTGGGTAGACGTAGTGGTTGAAAGACTTGCCTTTCGTGACCGGCGGGGACGAGGGTCCCTCGGGGTACAGTTTGTCCACTCAGTCCTGTATCCTCTGTATCCTCTGTATCCTCTCACGCACCAATTTAGACATCTACGTCTGTGCTCTCGCCCGCACGCACATTTCATGGACGGAAGCGATAAAGTCGTGAAGCACAGCTGTGTTCACAACAATCACAGCCCTTAAGAGGATTTGACATGTAAATAAGATAGAAACAGGATTGGACGAAGTCCCTCTGACAGACAAAGCCAGAGTGAAATTTCCTGTAAGGAAGACAGCTCAGCCTAAACCAAAAGGGATTTCGTCAGTGTCCTTACTTCAGGTCCATGTTCAGCTGTGGGGAAAATACTGCAGCTTCTAGAAAACGCAGGAAGATTCAAATAACCTACTTTTATTCCAAGTTTTAATGCTTATATGATCAAAGCTTCTTTTGATCTTCGTATGGTAACGAGAATTGCTATTACTGACGCGCGTGTTTCCTGGCACTGAAATGTCTAGGTTCGGTATCATTGCCAAAGCCATGTGGGTTTTTTTTTTTATCATTACTAAGTGAACCAGACTGAACAAGGGTGTCCATGGGTAGATCTTTATTTAACACCTTTTCACATTGTGGGTCACAAACTTAACGCCAAAGGGTACATCATCTTGTACAGGGGTGGGAGAGGGTGGAGTGTGGCATGCAAGCACGACAGCCAATCGGCCCAATATTTGAATAATTTTGAAGCTAAATGCTTATTTTCTTTCAACAAAACTTTATAGACTACAACCTAGGTTGAAAAAGTAATGTGAGCGTTTACAGCTAAGCTGATTTATGTTAAACAGATCAGTCATAGCGCTTGGACAGACAAACACGAACTTGATGAGCCATCTTTTGCAAGCTTTGGGACATGTAGGAATGTAGGATCACCTGACCTGAAGCGGTTAGCAGTTCAAGTTCGGAAAAATGCTAGGTCATTGCGTACATGACTGCTCGTGATTCATGTAAAGTACAGATGCCAAACTCTTTTGTTAGTTTTACACTTCTAAACCTTACACCCTTCAGTCATGTGGACAGCCTGCTAACGGACATGTCGCGCCGCTCAATCAACAGTGTAGTGAGTCTTATTAATCTGTGGCGAAACATTTAAAAATCCTTCCTGCAATAAAAAGTGTTACATATATCATCAGGTACCATCTGGGAATTTATAAATAACATAAGTAATAAGATCGACAGATCACGACGGATGCGATTGAGACAGACATGGATGCCGTGCTTTGCTATAAAGACAGTTGGCATCATCAACAGTGAGAACCCGGGTCTCCTCTCTCTCTTTGAACTACTGATATAAAGGCATCAAAGATCTGGCGCCAACAAAGATAAGAGCCCCAGTCTTCATCTCTCTCCCTTTCCATTTCCTTCCTCTCCTCTTTCTTTAATAATAATAAAGTTAATTTATATAGCACTTTACACTACCATCAAAGGCAGGCTCAAAGTGCTTTAAATAATAAAACTAATTATAATAATTATGTTTCCCAAGTGTTCAGAGAGAAAGGCACCTTTAACGGTACAAGCAGAGAGAGGGAAGCAGAGATGGTCTCCTATTTGTTTCTTTATTAGTCTGGTCAATAATATGTGTATGTATCTGCTACCCTGGCGTAAAACACCAATCCCCTCACCATCCGTTTTCAAGAGACATACATCCATACAATTATCACCATGCACATAACTGTGACGCCAGAATTGTCCAAATATAGCATAATGAACATATAGCCCGCTACCACCACTACCACTATCTCCCTTTGTCCGACTCCTTGACAATTTAAACACATCCATGTACAATACTGATATATGTGGGATTTTTTCTCTTTCTGTGCGGTGATGTTTGTATGTCTCGAGGATAGAATGAAGTAGTCCTCCAGTTTGGGGGAAATTTTATCTTCACCGAGTTCTACTTTTCATTAGAAAAAAGTTTTGCACTGTAGAGAATCTTTAAGGGTGCGCTCAAGGCGAAGGCGACTGGTTCGGTTGACATTCGACTCTGTCCACTTCGATCGCTGCAGGGGTCCTCCCGCACCAAGTGATCCGTCCCTCCACCCGACCGGAGAGTGCACATACGTCAATGCCCAGTGCATCGGAAAAAAGAAACGGCAGCGGTCGGCGGGATTCTCTGGGAAGGGCTAAGAAGATGGAGTCTTTTCCCTGAACTCGGACAAGAGCTAGTGTCCCAGACTTGCTGCTGCTGCTGCGGAAAGTTGCGGTCGCTGATGCTTCATCGCTCGAGTGGCCGGGCTGTAAAATGGCCTCGTCTACCTTGGGTACAGACGTCTGGCCGCAGCCGAAATAGTGAATAAAGAAAAGGAGTTAGTGAAAGACTTCCGTCTGTTTTGTTCTATGACTTTTACGGGAAATGGGTTGCCTTTCTCTTTCTCTCTTGGGGATGAGTTGAGCTCACGGGGCGTCTTCACACATTTTTGGACCCCAGTTACTTTTGAGTTCATTTTCTTCTTTTTTAATTACGATATTTTCAATCTACCGATAGGAAGTTTATGTCTTGTGGGGTGTTGTTAGCTTCCTTACCTCAACACTTTACGGAGTCAGGTACCCGTTCTCGATAGATAAAAATTTGCTGCGCAACACGTTTATCTAATCAGGCCACCTGTCGGTTCCAACGCCAGTGCTCAAACCATTTGGTTATCCACTTTTCAAGTTCTGGTGTTCAACATTTATGCAAATAAAATACTGAATATAGCCTGTGCACAGAAACGATGAGATCTGTGTGGGACCTTGTGTATGACCTTAACGTATTTTAAATTATTCACTTTCGATTCTTGTCCATTCCATTATCTGATACACAGTAATCATTATCATTCCTACCTCATCTTCATCGTTTTCTTCATCTCTCCTGACTGCTGAACACTGCCAAAGAAAGACTTTTTCTTATCGTTGACAGGATCCGAGAAACTTTGGACTTCCATGATCCTCGTGTATCGGAAGCATTGACGTCATATCTCTACATCACTTTGACGTCATATCTCTGCGTCACTGTGACGTTATATCTCTGCGTCACTTTGACGTCGACTACAAAGTTGTGGGTGCCATCCCTCCCTCAACATCATGGCCGACAAGCAACAACTGATAAGTGAGCTTCGCAAGAGGGTAGCCCATCTCGAACCACTGCCTGATGAGCCGAACTTCATTACAGCAGAAGACACGTAAGCATTGAATGGCGAGGAAAGATGTCGTTGACAGCAGCCTCGCAGCGTTCATCACAATCTCGTCTGTCGCCTGTGACATTCGCTGATTCGGGAGATGTCTTCACACTACGTGTGTGTGTGTGTTTGTGTTTTCTCTGCGTGTTTGCTGTACATCCATGGTACATGTGAAAGATGTGGTTCAGGTTTTATGTTGAAAGATGAATTAGGTACAGGCCAAGGGCTGAGGTACTTTCCATCTTCACACCATTGTTGGTTGTTTTTTTTTTTTATTTATTTGAGACGGCCTTTAGCAATGCACATTTCAGAGAAGCTGTGCCATTTCGCTAACTGAACTAAATTCTCGCAGAGTCCACGCGGTATGTGAGGAGTAAAAAGTAAGTCTTAAGAGACGGTTTGAAGAAAGAGTAGGTTTTTGGTGAAACTGAAGTGGCAGTTCCTTCCAGCACCAGAGACAGAAAAGAAACTCGTATCAAATGTCCAAAGTCTGGTCTGAGGAAGGCAAAACCTTGTGGAGTAGGTAATTAGAAGAGCGGAGAGAAGACCGCATGTAGATAGGATGAAATCTCGGGCAGGTAGTTGGGGGCAGAGACATTAAGACTCGTTATATAGATGAAGTTTACTTTATATTAAACTCATAGATCAAATGGTGTGATAAACATTTATTACAAATACAAAAAAGACGTCTAACAGTTGCCTGGCGTCGAAAAGCCAGAAACTGATCTTTGGCAGTGCTAGATTTGCGATGCCTGTGTGTTGTTTCTTTATCATTTTGTGTCATTTACCTGTATGTATTAAAGAGGTTAAGATTGGAATATGCGCTTGCTTTACAACAGACTGGTGCGGTACCTCAAGTCCCGTGACTGGAATCTGGCAGAGGCAGAGCGACAGTTGATTGACACAGTGGAATATCGGCGCCGGACGCAGCCCTTGAGAGTGGACTGTTCTTGTGCCACAAAAGGCCTGGCTTCCACTCGATGGTAGGTAGACCGTAACGTGACTCCAGCTGAAACACTTAAACCCAGTCTCCCACCCAACTAAATCAAACAAAATCCACGAGAACACATTCCGTCATCATTTCATTTCAAGCAGTGTGCATGTATGAGCATGGTAAATTGGGTTGGCATCTTAATAATCAGCATTGATGCTTTTATGATGACTGTCGAAGCAACTTGCCGGGAAAATTGGTTTATAGGTGAGGTAGAATGATGTGGAGCTTGTACTATTTACCTTTTGTCAACGTTTATCTTCAAGAATATTGCATCAGCTCGTCCAAGACTGCAGATGGAAGGATGGAGAAAGAGAAGAGAGGTAGAAGGAATCGTTGCGTGATTTATGGTAATTGCATGAGGTCAATCGATCTGACCCCGAAAACGTCTGTCGTTTTGTCTAGCGCCAAGTGGGCCATGACCTGGCGGGACGACCAGTCATTTACGCGAACTTCGCGCAGGCCAGCACACACCGCGCCACAGCTGATGACACCATGAGTCACGCCATCTACCTTATCGAGAACGCCAAGCGCTCCATGGGACCGGGGTGTCCACCTGGGTCTTCGTCATGGACTGCACAGGTAACTAAGTGGAGGACACTAAAAAGTGCGTGTGCGTGTGCGTGTGAAGATGTCCCTGCATGAAAGCAATCACGTTTGTAATAAGAGAAGTGGTTGATGAGCCCGTGCTGCTTGGCGCGGTAGGTTGATGATGTGTGTGCGGTTTCTCGTGTTAGGGATGACCCTCACCTCCTGCAACCCCAAGCTGGGCCACGCTGTGATGAGCGCTATGTCCAACCATTACCCGGAGCGCCTGGGCCTGGCCATCTGCCTCAACCACAGCAGTGTCTTCCACGGGGTGTGGAAGGCCATCAAGACTTTCCTGCCGCCGCAGACGACGGCTAAGGTGAAGTTCATCAGATCCAAGGCCAAGATGGCGGAGACCTTCGCGACCTTCTTCGGTGACGAGCTGAGTGCCTGGCTGCTGCAAGAGATCGCCCTCAACAAACAGAAGCCCCTTCCGACTTCGCAGCAAGAGTTTTGGAACCCTCCTCCACACAGCGGCATCGGCGCGGCCACCGGTGCCGTTCATGATCCGCGCGGTTGTCCTGCCTACGTGGAGCGGTACCTGAACCCTTTGCACCTGAGCGCCTTGCCGGTCATTCCCGGGTGCCACTTGCCCCACCCGAACATCGTGGATAACCTGCGCGGGCAGGTGGTGCATGCCTGCAGTCTGACGCCGGAAGAGCTCAAGGAGCGCGAGCATGCGCAGAGGGCGGCGGAAGCGGCAGGAGGCGGCAGCGGCGCGTCTGGGCAGGAAGGCGGCGACGTGGCGGTGGAGAGTGGCGACGAACTGGACTGCCTGCCCGGCGAGTTGGACATGGCTTCCCCTGCCGTCTTACCCGTCACTGCGCTCTCCTGATGGACGAGTTTCACGTAGCGCACCGTGCTCTGTATCATGTCATAAATTAATAATATACAGCGGATTATGATCGCAGTGTATATTATACATGTATATGCACGAGGTAAAATCGCATGAAATATTTTTAACAGCTTTGCACCTAACGAGGTTGACAACTTTTTTTAAAAGAAGATTTTATCCTGTGTCTGTCGTATGTCTGATATTGCGGAGTGGGCGAGTCTTCAAAAACAAACGCAGTCCTCAAATCAAGATGTTCGTGATGCGACTCATGTCTGCTTTAACTAAAGTCGGTTTTTATTGTTGTATACACATTTTTTTACCGCAACACATATTGGGGTGAATAGCTACAGAGTCTTGCTAGCGGCCGGATCACATCCTGGTAGACGTTACCTGATCCTGAAGTTACTGATTTGAAGAAACTGGCATTTCAATACCTCGGGATTGAGCTTCAAAGGAATGATCAAGCATTAGTGGTGTCTGTTTCTCTCTCACACACACACATATATATGCCTGCACTAGTTGAAGCACCAGGAAGTTCTGGCCCACATTTCATATCCAAAATTTATTCCAAAACTCAAGTGAAAAAGATGAAAGATGACAGAAAACAAGATCTTGCAGGACCTGTTCAGTTTCATGACATCACAACCTCATGATACGTTGTTGTTGTTGACCGCCAGAGTCAACATGTACATAGGAAAAATAACACTGCTACTGTTTAGAATGATATGGCTCATGCCACTTGATTGATGCAAACAAACCTATCAAACCTAGAAATTTCTAATACAAGATTTCATGTACAGTCAAGATCAAAATGAATTATCAGTACTGCCAGAAATTTGTTTAAAAAATTGTATATTCTATATCACACAGTTTTTCATGTAAAAGCTTGTGTTCCAAACAACAATTTCTTTTTTTAATTTTCTGAAAACATCTTGACATCTTAATTAGATATTCCGTATTTATTAACTGCTAGAAGCCTTCTCAACTGCTGGTTATACACATTATTCAATCGATCTCTTTCTGTGGTGATACAAATAAAGATGAAAATAGCAACAGAATATTTGTTGTTCAGAATCTGATAAGATTTATTCATCGAAATACAAAAATTTCTTTTTTTCTCTTCAACATAATTATCCACCTTTTCTGGTGGGAAAAACACCCTTTTATGAATTAAAAAGCAAACAAAAAAAAAAGAGAGAGAGAGAGAAAGAAAGAAAAAGATTTCTCAAAAATGTCACTTGCATGAATTGTACATTTGAATATTAAAAACCACATTTGTGATAAATATGGATGTAAAAGCTAACATGTTCTGGGGATCACCTTTGAATTAAAGTAATAAGAAAATATTTAATTTTGTCACTTCACCGCACACATCAACTTTTGTATAGATCTTGATTTAATACAAGGTATTTTCATTTTAATTCAAACAATCACGAATGTGCTATCAAAGCAAAAGCATTTTACATGGCAAAAAAATTGAATCATCTTTTTTTTCTGCACTTCCAACTTTGTCAGAGGCTACTTGCTTCACTAAGTGCACCATCTCTCGTTGTCATCACATGGCAGCCACAGGCAAAGGTGGTCAGGACACCAGTTGTCAGAATGTAACCCAACACCATTCTATTGTCAGAACATATCTTTGCACCAACCCCTTAGCATTAGCACCTTTATTGTGTCAGGTTATATCCCAACAGCAATACTACTCCCATCTTCTGGACCCCCCCTTCTCAAAAAAAAAAAAGTACCAGTCACGCCTGTAACAGCATGTCTAAACATGACATCTTCCCGATCTCTAACACTAGAATATTGCAACATATTGTATAAGACTGCAATCTGACATCATGAAATCCCTCTGTCCATGAATATTTTAAGAGCTAATAGGAAACATGAGGGGCATTCAAGTATTTCTGTGAGCTTCGCTGCACCCATGCCTGGGCGTGTGAGCAGTGAAAAAACGACACAAAACACCCCATCCTCACCTGCATTCACAGTGTGTATAAATATAAATAAGGATGAATGACAGGGAGGGGGGATGTACTCTTGACATTCAGAAGACAATGGTTAATACAAGTTACTTGTGAGCTTGTTCAAAAGATTCAAAACATTGAACACATTCACTCTTCTCTTTCTCTCTCCATGTGTATGTGTACATGTGAGTGCGTGCACGCATGTATCCAAGGGTGGGTGGCTGTATATCTACACACTCTGCATTAATGAATAATTACTAGCTGAAAATGAGGATCTGGGGCAGAACTGGAATGTATCAGAAAAATTCAGAAGCCCAATTTTTCTATCACTTTATGATAAAAATGAGCTACCATCCAACTAGCAGACTCAAAAAATCTGCTACTGTGCAAGCATTTGTTATGCATTTTTTTTTTTTGACCATTTCCGTGCTAAGATATTTGTGCTATGATTAAACAAACAAGCTTTTTACCTTGTTTGCTATATATTGACCCACCAAATGTACTTGTTCAACACCATCTCCAATCTGTTAACAAGAAGGATAATAGTGATGGGCTATGAATGACACAGGCAATTATTAAAAAAAGGAAAAAAGTTTTTATATGCTCTCTGACAGGACAAAAATTGAATTTTTGGCATTTTATAAATGAAGATAAAGATACTCAGCAACTTCAGAAATAAGCTAGCAGCTCAATCCCTTTTTCTTGTAAAGAATTTAAACAATATAACTCCTGACAATGTTCCCTTTGAAATATCCACAAGAAGTATTGCCTAACAGTTCCCTATAGGACCGTTTCCATTCTCTTTCTGGTGCCCTGTTAACAGCAACAAGTAAAGACTGCATTTTCTGACACAATATGTGTGTGTGGGGAGGGTGACTACTTCTTGTTGTACAAACCCTAAAGGAGATCGGCACAGAGAAAAAGGTCAGAGGTACAACGATGGGAAGAACACAAAGTTGGGTGAAAAACCATAAAGCCAACTTCAAGTAAATACAAATGAGCAAAACTAAAACGGAAATAATTGGATGCCAAATGAAACAGCATAAGAAAACCTGACAGTCATGATCCTAACCACACTTGAAAATCTTCTGATAAAATCATCTAGAGATCATTTAAAAGATAAAAAAAAAGAAGAGATTTGAAGCCTGATGTTTGGTCCGAGGTGCTTTAGCAATTGATGTCAAGTCTAGACAGAGATGATTGACAAACATAAAGTTTTATGACTGCTGCCAAAATCTTACAAAAGGTGAAAAAAAGAAAAACGAAAAAACATCTATTTCAGAAAGGCCATATACTACAAGATGGGCAACTATGAAAAAGCCAGAAATGTATTATAACAAAACACTGTCTTGATAAAATTTTAAAAATCACAAATGTGGGATCTGCTAAACTATATCCAATAACAAGGTCATCATATTCATGGAAGTCAATTATGGTAGGGCAAAGGTACAAAGCACAAAGGCAGAAGCAAAACCATGACTGGTGCAGCATCCAAGCCAAGAAATGAGGGGTGGGGTGTGAAACAAAAAAAGAACAGCAGACCTGCTGCCTCAGCAGTCAAAGGTACAAACAAGCTAACAATGGTGAGTAACATAACCATCTTTGTAGCAGTAACAAAATCTGTAACAAAATAAATAATGAATATACATGTAAAACAAAAGAAAGAGAAAACTGAAGACCAATACTGATGAACAAAGGAAGAGGTGGTCTGTCTTGGTGAAAAAGTACCCAAGACATATGCCTCTCCATCATGGAAAGAAAGGGGGAGAGGGGGACAACTTTTGTATGGATGCCTGTGAATGACAGAATTTTGCTGAGGCTGGTGTAGAACAAAGACATCATGATGTGTTGATATTGCCAGGTAAACAATGACAGCGAAAGTAGTCTGCTCAATGTGTACACCGTGTTCCTAGAGTTATTGCTAAGCTTGCATCCTTGTTGCCTGTTGACAGTTTGGTGAACACTGTGCGTGTGCATGTCAGCATTCACCCAGTCCCAGATCAAGACAGCTGCTTCACAATCTCCCAATAACAATTCAAGAAATGTGTCACCATGGCATGCACTGCAACTTGCAAAATGGAAAGAAATGAAGCAGCAGACAACACTGTGTACAATACTCAAAGGATCTTCAGTCACAGCTGGAGACAAAACAACAATTTTTTTTCCAAAGACAACGCTAAAATCACACAATTTTGGAGAAAGGTTAAAAAATTAGTGGAGTGGGATGGAAAAAAACAATCTCAAGTCTAGTGTTGAATCAAAACCCACCCAACTGTCATCCCAGACAAAACTCCCTGCATCTAGAAAATAGTTAATAACCTTTCGCCTCCTTTACATTACAACAACAAAACAGTGCTGATGGTAATAAACAAATGCTACTTTTAGACATCAAACATTCATTATGTGAAAAATTGTTCTCAGGCTGACATAAATCTCTGGCACTTAGACAGTTTCATAAAAGAACTACATCACATTCCTAGTGAAAAGTTATGAAGCACAAATCTAAAAGCATTTTGAAATTTGTAATCATGTACTAAACTTACATTTGTTCTATTCTTGTATTGATTATATACCCTAGTACAAAGTCTGTGACAAATATTTTAGCATTTTTTTCAAGAATGAATTACAACTACTCAACCATTTTTTAATTAAATTCAGGAAAGCTGAGTAAACAAATGTACTACTTTTTGTTTTGGTCTTTAAAAATGAGGGACATTTCAAGTCAATACAAAAATAAACTTTAGGTGTTCAGATCAGTCTTGGAAACCCTGATATACCTCTTTTAAGTACAGCTGCTGATGTTACATCTGGTCTAGTATGGTAATCAGCTGACCTCCCCACAACCCCCATACACACACAAAACCCCTTTTTCTTCCAAAGATGAGCAGTACTTGAAAAAAAGTTATAATTTTGTTATTTTACACTGTAGTCTCTAGGAATCATTAAACACACAAACTAGTTATTTTGCAATTATGGATAAGGCTGAATAGTTGATTTTAATCTATAGCACAAATGGGCAATTGGGAAATGATTGTTATCTTGTCCAGAATTTCCTGAAATGAATATTCAAAACTTGACCCCAAGGAGTCCAGTGTTGTAGGCAAAGAAAAAAAAATTGGTAGCCAAGTTCCATCAAGAATATGAGGAAAGATATTTTTTTTAATCATAAACCCGTGCATGTTATTTTTTGTGGTGAATCTTACAACTTGATTATCATCACAGACATGCATGGCACTCACAGCCTATGATTACTGCTCAGTAAGACACAGCCAGTGAATGACACAAGAGAACATTTTAGTCTTCACCATTCAGGTTTTTGTCTTCATTTGTACTTACTAAAACAGTCAAAGGTATCTCACCACCCACCCCTAATTGTAGTAGGGCATTCATGATCCTTTGGCACAAGCTATTATTAGCCAAAGGACATTAAGCCAAACCAAACAGAAAAAAAGACATTTCACTTCAATTCACAACATCTCACTGTCACATTGTGTTTGCATCTCACATCTACAACTGCAAAACTACACTCACTTTGACCTTTTTGATTTAACTACCACCTGAGACAACTATTCACCTTAACCTCACGCACACACATAAACAAATATCTACAACATTCCCTCATGTAAAAATGCACGTGCAAGCAGTTCAAGCATCTACAATGTTCCCATTTCGTGCTCAAGCATACAAAGACTTGTCGGAACCAATGAATACAATCACAATACTTACAAACAAGATGTGACAACCTCACCTGCATTCACCCCAACATGTGCATGCAAATACACAACAGTTTAAGTATAATGCAACTAATATATTCCTTTCTCAGAATCTTGAGTAGCATGGTGTATGAGCTGTTGTGACATGACAATTCCACTGTGGTCAAACATACCACTCACATACATGCTTTTTCTTTTTAAGTGAATGTAAGATTTTCTTCTAGCCAACAGGTCTATCCTGCTGCTTAATATAAACATCCTCAAGGATCTATTTACATCATGTATGAAACACCTGACAGATTTGTCAAGAGGCTGCATGAGAAATGGGATTTATGTTGGGGTAGGTGGGGACAAGATGAGATTTCAATTTAATTTACACCTGAGCACCTGGTTTGTTTTCCAGGAGAACTCTGCTTGCAATTTATTAACAGATTTCAGATCCCCAAGCTGACAACTGGCAAGAACGTTCAGAAACGCTTTCATTGAAATGCCAACCATTGGGGTTAAGGCCAGGACTACTAACAGCAAGTTTAACCAGCTTTTCACATTCTAGCCTAAAGTATTTTTGCTTGGTGGCTAGCTCTTGTGAAAAGTAGAAAAAGAACAGTTTAGATGCTAGCTCTTTCAGACAGGACAAGAAGCATGGGTATTTGCTTTTGGAAGTGCACCTTGACTACCAAGTAGAACTTTGCCAAACCCTGTCATAATGTAAACAAACATTCATCTTTGCTTCTGCTCTGATGATGACAGTTTGATGAAACATTGCAAATACTCTTCCCTGCTGATGTAGCTTAAGAACAATAATTCGTTACGTATGTACAGTGATGCACCATAAGTTTATTGTCTCTCTGAAATAATTGAGAAGACTTAAGTCACAGAGACCTGCCAACAAAACATGGTTGATTACAATAACCCTTCGGGACAATCTCCGTTTTGAGGTGGGAGGTTGCGAAGGTATAACAGCTGGATGGATGGGTGAAGATGGAGCACTTTGTCTGCAACAAGAACCATTATCTCTCACTCCCCAACGACCAGCACAAGGCTTTTCAAACTAGACAGTCATAAAGTCAGTAACAAGAAAATACTAGGACATGTGAGGAAACAGCAAAAGACGGTCGAAAATATCATGCATGCACATGCCAAATGATTCCTCATCCACATGCATCAGCACATGTGTGCACAGACATGCTCATGTGTACTCTCTCACATTCATCAGCACAAACGGCTGCACAAACACATCTAACCCCTCTCTCCAATGAATGAATTTGCAAACATTCATACCCATTTGTCATACACTAACTCTATCACCATCTCTCTAACACACACACTTGCATGTGTCTACACAAACACACAGGCTATGCATTCTATATAGATGAACCTGGTGTCTCATAAATGCAGGTCATAAAGGGAGTCAATTATTAGGGTCTCTGAGCAAACAGCAGCAGCAGCAAGAAAAGGCCACCAGCTGCAATGAGTGCGAGACAACTCTTGGTCCTTTACTGCACACTGTTTGTCCAGATGTCCAGAGTGGTTTCTTTGGTTGAGTATTCTTCTCTTGCATCACTACCGTCGTCTGATCAACAACGACCCTAGCAACCGCAGTCATCACTACGTCATCTCTGACTATGAGCCTTAATCTTCCACTTCCACCTCTTCCTCTCCTCCACCGTACATGTCTGCAAGTCGGGAGAACTTGGGTCCCCAGTCATTCAGGTAGTCATAGTCCTGGCTAGCACCACTGCTGCTGGTGTTAAGAGAGCTGAGAGTGCCTGCATCACTGCCCTCCCCCTCAAAGGCAAACTCCATGACACCATCATGAGGAGGTGCATTTGGATCCTCATCGGCATCATTTACACGTTCCATAATGAAGGCACCTTCATCCAAATCTTCTGGAGCACCTGCAATAAATCAGGATTTTCTTAAGCTGTTAACTCCTAGTGCAGAACATCATCAGCTTATAATAAAACAAAACTTGATAAATAAACAACACATGTCTATCCAGATCTTTCTCCCTTTTTATCATATTGCTCCCTCACACACATATATATATATGCTCATGTAAACATGCACACACAAACACATACATTAAAGGTTACATATCACAGCATGGAAGTACACAACCAGACTATGGAAAGTCTCTACAACTTAAAGGGATACCAACTGCTAAAAACAAATTTTCAGGATTTATTAGACTGTTGATACAAG
Source organism: Pomacea canaliculata (assembly GCF_003073045.1). NCBI lineage: Eukaryota > Metazoa > Mollusca > Gastropoda > Architaenioglossa > Ampullariidae > Pomacea > Pomacea canaliculata. The sequence continues at coordinate 15,742,679 of NC_037601.1, read as the reverse complement.
AATCTAAAGATATCCCACCTTCCATCAACATTGGACTAGTTTTAGTGAACTCATTGTTGACTTTAAGAACTTTGCAACTTGCTAAGTCGTGTTATCAAGCTATCAGCTGATTGAAATAACAGTAAAAATCTTCTTAGTAGTATTCTAGCCCTTCTTCTTTCTTGTTTCTATTCACCCCCAGTGGAGCATAGGGCCGAGTATTCTAGCCCTAATTAACGCCATTTAACAGGCTGACTACGTGGGTTAGCATCCCTTTTACTTACGTCTTCTTGCTCTGTTCTGAAGGCGCATGTTTTCTACTCCAGGTTTGACCAGTTCATAGTCAGGCTTCTTTAACCTTGATATGTCATATGCATCCTGATCTTCTTCCCCTGTAAGAAGAAATTAACATAGAAAAAACCCTCCCCAAAAACCAGTTTCAATCCATCTATAAACAACAATTTTTAAGAAACTTTTTTTTACATGGTTTTCAGTGATTTAATTATACATACAGATCATTTTGAAAACTTGTATCCCTAGTATAGTCATCTCCAAAACATGCACGAAATAGAATTGCGTGTAATGAAATGCATACTTATATTTTTCGAGTCTGAAAATTTACATGCACAACATATTTGGTAAGATAAGTTATACAGCAAAACCTCCCTATTATGGCTAAAATCCATCAAAATTGGGTTGTAACTGAAAGGGGTCATAGTAGGGATATCAACTAGGTTGCTTTCATTCCATGACTTTAAATACCTATAAATTCAAGTTTACTAATTTAATGCTGAAATAAAGCTCTTGAAAACAATATCACAATTCAGAAGGTATTAATAAGGAGGTTTTATTGTACAGTGATACCTCGGTTCTCGAACATAATTCGTTCCGGGAGGACGGTCAAGAACCAAATTGTTCGAGAACCGAAGCAATGAAACCCATAGGAAATAATGGAAACTGGATTAATTCGTTCCAAGCCCCAGAAAATGCCTATTTACTGGCCTAATTTGTATATAATATGTAGAAAAGCATGAGTCTCAACAAGAAATAAGAAATAAAAGTGTATTTATTAAAACAAAAAAAAAAAAAAAAAAAATGTACTGTACAGTACAGTAAATTGTGTTTCATTTACTGTACCTGTACCAAACTTTATGGCAGGAGGGAATGAATGTGGAGGGAGGAGGGAAGAGGGATGGTTATTGTTTTGAAGGGGAGTCCTCCAATAAAAACAGAGGGTAACTGCTCTTTGGGTGTTTCTGTTCTCTGTATCTTTTGCTGAGGAGAATCAGAATCTTGCTCTGCAGTTGCTTGTCTGATTTCTTTATGGAAGAATTTGTCAATTGTTTGCTGTTTTTTTCTCCTCTGCACTCACACTGATGACGCAAGCAAGGCGCGCTGGGCCGAATGAACGCCATTCGGCTCAACTCGGCTCATCTCGGACGTTCGGATGTTCGAGTTCCAAATATTTGTTCGGATTCCAAGACAAAATTTTCTCGAATTTCCTGGTCGAATACCAATTTGGTCGAAAGTCAAGGCGTTCGAGAACCGAGGTATCACTGTATTTCTAAAGTAAAGAACATGTCACAATGCAATCCAAAATACCTGCTCCTTCTTCATCGTAGTTGATGACATTCTCCCTAATGTCATCTTCAGGATCAACCTCCAAAATGTACTTGTCACCATCTGTGTCTCGCTTGCGGAATTTCAGTAGCATGAATACCAGCAGAAGCAACACTTGAAAAACAAAAATTAAGACTTGCACAATTAGTTCTTTAAATCCTTTCAGTTTTTCAAAAGATCATTTGTGCACTTATAATTTTTATCTTCTCTCCCACATCTCTTTCAAACTTGTTACTTTTTTAACGAAGAGCTTTTTTTTATCAGGGTTAGGTGTGCTACACATCTAAGAATTTCACTATACAATGTCTTCAATACTTTGCTGAAAGACCTTTATTATAGCTTATTTTCTTTAAGCTTAGGTGCTAATTTCTAACACAGGTACACATCTAAATATTCCATTTCACAAGGTGTTCAATACCTTACTGAAAGACCTCACTGTTCACACAACCACAAAATAACCCTGCATGATCAACATGCTTTCTGCAATGAGTGGATACTGTGGGAGCTCTTCAAGAGACCAGGAGCTAGCACCAAAGAATAAATGAAAAAACAAATAAATAAATGAATAAAAAATTAGAAATGAGATTGCTACTTACAGAGCACAACAAAGATGGAGATAGCAATTACAATGATGCCAGGGGTCGTGATGGAAGGCAAGACGGATTCCTCAGGTTTGGCGATGTTACACAGTTCCCCAGTCCATCCTGGGGGACAGGTACACTTCACCATACCCATATCAATACGGCACGATGCGTTGTTGTAACACGGATTTGGTATACAGTCTGAGATACATTCCCCAGCAATTTCATGGTAGCCTGGCTGGCACCTATGAAAATACACTGAACAATGTATACCTTGCTATACAGGTACTGGCATCGCCAGTCATAATAATAAGGAATTTCTGAAAGGAACCACAACTCTTACAAACTTTGCTATGAATTTCAAACCACCAATCCAAATAGACAAACACAGAACGGTATTTAAAATATTTTCCAATGAATAACTAACCATTCTTTACAGCAGTGAACATATAAATCCTACATTCAGCATCATACCATTGTCTGGAGAGGAAATTAGTTTCCAATTAACAGACGCACCTGGTGCAACAGACGGAAAAGCCCAACCATTCAGTGCAGATTCAATCTCAGTCTATAATCAATCTTGGTCTAGATTCGATGTTCTCGCAAAACTAGGTGTATTTACTTTAAAAGCAAAGTTGTTGAATTTTTTTAACTGAATAATACTAAGGTCATCAAGTGTCTAACAAAGCAATCTATTAGTGAACAAATACCTGCACTCAAATGCCTCCCACAGAGGATAACACACACGGCCAGCAGGACAGTCTTTGGCAAGGCAGTCATTCCGAACACAACCTTCATCCACGTTGGGGTTTTCCTTAAGTTCTGCCACTGCATCTAGAAGATCATTCTCACTGAAGTCCATTGGAAACCAGCCATTGTTGAGTCGAATGTCCTGAATACAGGCTGTGTAAGAGAAATAAAACTTGATCTGTGTGTCATATGTTGACTTCAGCATCATGGAAATGATTAAGAAATCTTAGCAGCATTCTCATCAGCAGCAAAGCTACCACAATAACTGTGATTTGTACTATGTACAAAAACCTCATGTGTTGACGAAAACTTTGTTATTTTGTCATCTTTAGCTTGACCTTCCATATCATTTTTTTCTTTTTACACTCTTAGATCAGATGGCATGTCTCATGAAAATTTGATAAGCCAGAAAATTATACAAGAATGTTGTAAAGAATAAAACAAAACTTTAAAAAAAAAAACAGCAATAAATAAAGACCTTCCAAAACACTGATCACAGGAAAAGTCTCTGAATTGCTTAAGTGTGGAAAAAGTGGTGGTCAAACAAAATTGTGGAAGAAAAAAAAATTGGAATGGGGTGTGAAGATTGGCTAAAATGCAAAGAAACACAAAAACAGATCCACTGTCTATATCAAATGCTACAAAGCACTCACTGTTACTAAGGTCCTGTGTTAAAACTCTGACATCCTGGGAATAGGACACACTGGCGCCAGCAAAAATTAGACGTTGTATCACGAGGTTCACTTTGCCATCTGGATTTCCTCGTGAGAAATTATAAAAACGACCTTCTCCTCCATCCAGAGTCAAGGTCATTTGCTGAAGCCGCCTTCTGGCATTGACTACATGCCACTGACCATTACTAACAGGGGCTTGAGACAACTCCAACAGCTGTTCTCCATCACCCAAGTTAAAGCGAACACCTATGCGGCCATCATGGATCTGTAAAACAAGCATAACAGTTCACCAAATAAAACTTGTGCAAACAGGGAAATGACACAGAAATAAGTGTGATTTCTTATTGTTCCGTGTTTCCTAAGGAGGAAGCAGTATAGCGTGAAAATGTTCTGGTAACAGCATGTATGATAATGCTGACTGCAAAACTCAGTTTCTGACATAACATGAAAATTGCTAAAAAAATGTGCAACTATCTTCTTTACACTCCCACTGGGAGACATTTTGTGTCAGGAGCACCTTATGTGTATGGAATAGTAGATGTTCCCAGATGCATATAATCACTTGACATGTATCTTCAACATACCTCCAAAGATATTGTCTGCGTATTATCTGTGCTAGCAGCCGTAAAGATCACACCATTTTCATCTCGTGTACGGAACATTGCCTGGATCTCAAGCTCTTCTGGCTTGACATTGTTGGAAAAAAAATCTCGCTTCAAGGTCCAACGAAGATAGCTGTCCTGTTTCAAGTCACGGATGGTAGTGGCTGGAAAATTTTGTAGATTCATTTAATCCACAATATATCTACTTTTAAAATGCTAATTTGGAAAAATGAACAGGACATTACGGTAACTTCCCCAAACCAGATCAATGGAGAAAATGCTGCTTACTTTCATTACAACGATGACCGCTTCCTCTCCAGCCTGGCTTGCAGATGCATGTCACCTCTCCTCTATCCCAGTTGCTGCTTGCACAAATGCCATTGACCCCACAGCGACCTGAGCTGCCATGTTCTCCTTGCATGCAGTGTTCATCCTCGCGTGGGCAGCCATTAGCACCAGAGTTGAAAGCTGTGGTCTTTTTGTAGTACAAGTCATAAAGCTAGGAGAAATGCAAGAATAAATCAGATATAGATGCAACTTTCTAACAGCAACAAAATCTACTTCAAAATTCAAATGATCTACAAAAATGAACATTAAATAATGGAAATGTTTAAGGACTTCGTTGCATCTGCAAACTGGATGAAGCATATGGTGGAAGTCACAGGTATGGAACAAGTCTAACCTTGCCATTGTGAACCAGGTTGCGCATGCAACCATTGAAACCCTTGGTAGTGATGCCTTGTGGGTAAGCAGGAGTGGAGTAGCGACCTCCCAGCTGCAGCAGTGTGTTGACATTAAGAAAAGTGTTTTCCCCTGGTGTTCGACCTGTGACTCGACATGGACGAGTGTCTGCTTGCACATCTTGTTCTGCTTTTACAGCTCGACAGTAGTCAACAACCATTTCCACATTCTACATTGGAACAAGACAGAGCACAAGGCACAAATGATGACAAATCTCTGAGCATTCAATAAATAAACTGTATTTAAAATATTGGTCAAGGATAAAAGTGACATAATGAAACTTAAACTCCAAATATCACAATCACAATAATCCCTTTTCGGTGACTTACTTTCCCAGAACGTATCAGATCAATGCGATGCCACTCGCCATCAGCTAGTGGCCGCATGATGACGGCACCACTGATGTCCCGGCCATCAAGGGTTATTGTCAGGTTGCCTGTGCCATGGTTGATCATGAGACGGGGGTATCCTCCCAAAAGTTCCAGTGAGATGAAGTCTTCAGGCTGATAGAGTCGGTCAATGTTTATGACAGGTCCATTATAGAGTAAAAGCCCATCACCCTGTCAAAAAATTGGGGGGGGGGTTTAACCCCAACCTGTTAGAAAATCTTTCCAACAAAAGCACTCAACAAATTATAAAATAATCACACTCCAAAAGGCAAAGGTCTTTATAGGAAGACAGGAACAAGGAAGTACATGTACTGAGTCTTCTAAAGAGATGTCAATGCAAGTTTTAGGTTTTATATTATACGCTGGCTTGAAACAATCTTTTCTGAAGACAATGATGAGATGATTACCTCTAGTGTTATGAACTCAAGGGTTGTCTGACTTTCTTCGCACTGCTCAAGAGTCGGGAATATGGCAAAGCTAGAGCCATCAAAACTGTGTCGACGTTGCTGGCAGCGTGGCCCATCAAATCCAGGTGGACAGTCACATCTGGTCAATAAAACAAGAAGCAACGAACAGAGAGGGTAAGACAGTTATCAAAAAATAATGGAAGATCTCTTGACTACAGGAACTACAGTTTTGAATGTTTTCTGTTTTTCAAGGTAAAAGAACAGGGCACGCCCACTTACTTCAGTACTCCCCAGTCATCTTTGCTGCATATTCCACCATGGTAACAATAACTGCCTGAACATTCATTTGGATCAGGAAATTCCAGAGCCCGACATCCTTCACGTGCTGTTACTATTGCTTCGACACCCACAAATGAAGTTCCATTAGCATTGACCATGGCTGGCCTCCCTGTGATGTCTAAGAAGTTAAAACAACCACCTTCAAACTGCTCTTCTCCACACGCATCAATAGGAACCATTAGGATCTCAATTCCAACCTCTTGCTCAAACTGCAACAGAGACAATGCAATTAACACTCTGACTTTTAAACAAGACTATTAACTTCCTGAAAGAAAGTACAGAATTCAGAATTAAGCACTCAACATTGTGTGTTTGATGCCTGTCAATAAAAATTAATCTCCCACTCCCATTTCCAAAGTAAAAGAATATACAAACAAAGGTAATTTTAAAATAAAATTTAAATAAAATTTGTGACCTGGTTTTATTCAACACCACTAGACTGTCTGTCTGGGAAGATGGGTAATATGGAGAGCCATGTGCCGAATAGCGAACATCTGTGAAGCCATCAATGTCCATGACTGTTATAATATCAACATTGTCCATGCTCGTCTGCAGAAGCCCTGCTAGCAGTTTGTGGAATTTCTCTTTCTTAGACGATCCACCATTTTTAATGATGAATTCCTCAGCACTTGTTCCTAAGCACAGAAAGACAAGCACAACCAAATACTACCAGAAATGATGTGAAAGCATACTTTATACAGGGCTTCTGCTTACGCAAAAAATTGCGTACAGTACGCATTAAAAGTTCAGAGGACCCCTTCAATTTTCGTCAATGGGGTCCCATTCAAATATGGGCGAAGAACAGGGACCCCTTAAAAATCTGAAGAAAGGGTCCCGGGGACCCCAAAGAATTTTTAGCCTTAGCAGAAGCCCTGCTTTATAGCTAATTTCTCAGTTTTTAAGAAATGCTAGCTGCTATTTAAAATGTGGGCATTGTAACTTTAATTCCCCTGTCTTATATTAAAAGTATCATTAATTCTTATGGTAAGGTGTATATTCTAATACTGGAAAGATTTAAAAAAAAACACTTTCTAATCCTAAAGTAATCCTAATGGTTCAAAACTTAAGTGTGAGCAAGATGACCATTCTTTGGAACTAAATATTCAGCAATGATTTTATGATTTTACGATTTTATGATTTATGATTTTACTCATGAACGCTAACTCAAACCCACACACAGGAACTGACCTTCTGACCCTGTTTGTCCTTTTCATTTGTTATTAGAACAATTTATCGGTCAAGATCAAGAACAGTTTGAACTGACTCGTATACACCCGCTCAAAAGTTATTGGAATAGCCCAGATTGATCTTCCAATTCTGTGTAACATGCAGACAAAAGTATTTGCAATTCTACATGATGATAGGCATAGTCTATTGGGAGAGTTTTATCACCTCCATCAGGCGATCAATTTTGCCTGCCTGCATGCAAGACCAACAGATTGAAGGCTGAATGAAATGTGATCACATGTGGGGCTGAATTGTGACTGTATAGTTATCTGGTGCAGTGAAGTATGAAAGTGTAATAGTACTGTTGATGTCGTGCTGTGTGGTTCTAACCCTTACTTAATAAGAAAAGGATGAGAGAGATAATAAATTTTACCTTTAATCCGAATGGCACCAGAATTAGCAACAGCCTCCTCAGACAATTCCCTGACCACAACTGACACGGTTGAACGGACCTTCAGTTCCCATACTGCATCATAAACATCCACCTTGAATTCATACTTGGGACGATCTGGGGTGTTGCTGGGTACACCTTTCAGCATGGTGATCATCCCTGTCAGCTTGTCCACCCTGACAAAAGAACACAGCAATGACACACTTCCTCAATAGAAGAAAAGACTGAACAAGTGTGTGAATCTATGTACACATTTTGATTAGTTCAATAATTTTATCAGCCAAACCTATTTTTAAATAAACTGCAGAAAAATAACCACAAGTGGTATTCAGGTTTCCAAAGGACTAATCTTTTGGCTGCCCTGCACTATCTTTGCAAGAAAAATGATGCAAGTTTCAGCTATATTATATTTCAATTATGCTTTGACTTCATTGGCTACTTTTTGATACACTGCACTCCAGATCATAAACATGCCCTCTGGATTAAGATTTTAATATTCTTATTGCCAGAGCTTATGCATACCAAATCTTTGTACTTTAAGACTCTACTTTTAACAAAAGTGTTTTCAAGTAACATACACTGTACATCTCGTGTCTCTTACAAATTTCTATTTATGCAACACGGTGTACCTAATTTCAATTCTTTATTGGAATTTTAATGAATCCTTTTCTTTACCTGTGATTGTTTGGGATTTTTTGTGAGAGAGGGTGTTTGGGGTAGTACTCACTCAAAATAGTCCTTTAACCAGGCTGGTTCAGCAAAGGTGAACGTCTTATTCTGCAAATCCCAGTCATCCTCATCTTTGACATACACACGCCCAATGTCAAGAGGTCCAAACAGGCCTGCACACAGACACAACGTTCATAAGGCCCAACATTCACAGTGGAAAACAAAAATGTAGATCCAGCAAGCAAGATTAAAACTGAATCATTTCCCTACCATCAACTGCTAGTCATGTGTGTAAAACCTTTCAAGAGAAAGAAAACATTTTGATATTACCACTGGTGATTAAGAATTTATATAGTCATCATCACTACTACCATCAATCATATTACATCACTGGAGGTCACATAGCTCCTACTGTAAACTTCACTTTATCAATACCTTTGTAATTATAGACAAAGACGTCTTGATGTCCAGGCTTCAGCTCATTGTCATTGATGTCAGCAATGGTGACTGTTAAGGTATTGGTTCCAGTCATGGCCTCCGAACTGTTCTTTCCACGCATATCCCACATCACAATCGGTATGTAGTAATATTTGCGGCGTTCACGGTCAAACACTTGTTTAGTGGTCACCTTAGCTGACCCCCTTCCATTATCTCCATCTGAAAATAAATGAAAATGAAGATTCAATAGTTTTCCTCTAGTGTCTTTCTTCCCACAAGAAGGAAAATGCATGCGCATTAACTGTGCAAACAAGAACTCTGTGTGTGTGTGCGCACGCGCGCGAGAGTGAGAGTGCACGTCTGCACATCTCTTACTGTAACTCATGACTGCAGGTGATTCATAGCGATCCCAATGAAGAACCCGAATTATCTGACATTATACACTACAGCTTGTTGCAACCCTCCTCCCCCAAGATCTGCCTGTACTTACTTGGATCAAAATGAAGGTCAAAATATTCGCAGGTGGGGCGACCTTCACAAGGGCAGGTGTTGGAGCCATCTTTACATGGGGGATCAGAAAAACCAAAAGGTGGCCCATAAGGCTCAGCATCCGGATCTCTGGCAAATATTTCCTGTACCAGTGCTGGAGCAGGAGAGTTCTCCGGAACCTGTGGCTGGTACTTATCTCGGAACTGAGGAAAGTTATCGTTGACATCCTTCACGATGATGGTCAGTGTGCCGGTGCCTGTCATAGGTGGATCACCTTTGGACAAAAGCATGCCTGACCTGAATTTCCACTGTTAGAGATTCTACAATGCTCACAGTCATCCACTGTTTTCCACAAAATAATTATCAACTGCTATATCTTTTTATGTAAACAATTTTCTTTTATTATATATAAGAATTTTATGAAGTTGTAGAGTGAAACTAGTTACTACAATGAATTTTATGAAATGTTTTAGATTCAACACACCACATAGAAGATTTTCTCCCTCAAACTTTTAAACTGGCATAAAAGAGAGGAAAAAACTTTATGCAAACAATACAGCAGAAATTATGAAATTAAAACCAAATTAAATCCTTTAGTTCATTTCCCCTCACTAAAAAGCTTTCAACAAGGTATTTGAGATGATGAGATGTGTGCAGTATTCTCGCTTTTACAACAGACAGACCTTTGTCGATGGCTCTGATATATACAACATGCCGCTCCTGTGTCTCTCGGTCCAGTGGACGTCGCAAAGTGACAATACCTGATATAGCACCGACACTGAAATGTCTTCGTGGATCCGAAGAGCGGTCTATGGAAAACCTGAAATTCATAACTGAACAGATGTAATGTCCATGCAACACAACATATAAGACCTCCATAACTTCAGTTTCACTAAAGCTTAAAGTAACAGTTTTCTTATGTCTATTTGCATCAGATTAAAAATTTTCCCTGATTTATTTAAAACAAAAAATATAATAACATATAGTGCCTTTCCAAAGATATGCTCAGAGCGCTTTACATAAATAATATATAGACTAAATCATCAACAACCATGCATGCACATTTGCATATAACAGACATGCTCACTTCTACAACATACACTCACTCGTACATGAAGTAAATTACAGACACATTATACACGCACATGGTCAGGACAGGGTCGCAGTCAGAAAAATAATAATACATTTAATTACATTATCCGAACAAAGGAACTGTAGTGTTTAAATAAATGGTACTAAACTGTATAAAACTGATTAATAAAAATCAGACATACTCAAACATGGCATTTTCTCCAGAGTCTTTGTCTGTGGCACGGAACGATGTTATCTGAAATCCTGGTGGGGTGTCTTCAGAGATTTCCACCTGCTTTACTTGTGGTGAGAGTGTGGGAGCATTGTCATTGAAGTCAAGGACAGTAATCTCAATGTGCGCTGTGGCAGTGTGTAGTGGGTCAGGATCTTGAGCAATTACCGTCAGGTTGAAGAACTGCTGATCAACTTGCTCATAGTCTACTTCTCTCCCCTGAAAATTTTCAAAGTAAACGTTTTACTAAATAGCACCTTGAAATAAGCTCCAAATGATCTTTAATGACGGATTTTCTCAATTTATTCTACTTAATCTGCTTTTTAAATCTTTTTAATGACTAGGATTTTTTAAAGTGCCTCTGAAACAGTTCATAACTTCAGATTAAACTACCTTTAAACAATTTCTCAAAGTTGAAATGTTCTGTACCAATAGTTTCTTTCAGTTGGGATTTTGAATTGAAATATAGTTATTTTTTTCTAAACCAGTCTGCTGATCTATCTTTATTTTAATTTTATAAATGAGCATTCCCTCAACTGATTTGATTCTCGTATTATTCCCTTAATTTTATGCATGTACCATTTGCATCGATGCAAGGGTTTTGTGCAATGGATGGAATCTGAAAGAATATCTGATGCACTTATTTATATATGTTTTCAATAAGATATGATCTTTTTTCTGTTGTTAAAGAAGGGGCGAAAGAGCTTTACCTCATACACAAGAATGCTGCCCATGTTGTCAATGGTGATAACCTGAAAGAAAACCCTGTCATCTTGTGCTAAAGTGTATGTCAACTTTGCATTGTTGCCCATGTCTGCATCCGTTGCTCCAACACGGAATACCTCTCCAGATTTGAGGTTTTCTGACATTTCTGTTCGATAAATGACAGGTTCAAATACAGGTCGCTGGTCGTTGATGTCACTGAGGGAAATCGTTATGACAGCTGTCCTGTTTCTTGGAGGATTACCTTCATCACTAGCTCGTACTTCCAAGGTGAAGGATGGGATGGTCTCACGGTCCAATTCCTCACGAGGAACGTTGGTTTTGATAAGGCCCCGAGATCGGTCAATCACAAAATAATCTTGACGAGATCCAACAGTGATGGAATTTCTAATTATATCATAGACAACTGTTCCATTTTTGCCATTGTCAGGATCAGTGGCCAGGACATACATTACTGAGGTACCTATTGAAAGATCACAGATATAATGTATTATAACAATTTTGACTCTTCATACAAGAGTTCCAATAGTTTAAATGGCTTAGAGACAACATGAATTATACATACAGGCTAAAAATACAAAAAAAGAAAAATATGCATGAATCAGTACCTAAAAATATGCATGTTCATTCCCTGTAAATATCAATACAATCCCCTTTGACAAACATGTCAACACAGTCACCTCTGACAAAAGATGACAACACAATCATCTTTGATAATGTTCTTACCAGGTGGTGAGTGTTCAGGAACTGACCCTTGCAGACGGCTGCTGTCAAATGTGGGTGCATTATCATTAATGTCTGATGGCCATACTTCAACTGTTGCATAACCAAATTGCCAAGGCTGGTTAGGCTCATCTTTGGCCACAACTGTAAACTGAAAATTTGCACGGCCATTTGGAGCATCACGGTCCAGTGGCTTGATGACAAAGACATCGCCGGTGATGGGATCTATGCGAAAGAACTGGTTGGGGGCCTCAGTTCCATATCCTTGGAGAGAGTATCGAATTTGATTTGGTCGATTTTCATCTCTATCTGTTGCTTTGACCTATATAGACACCATAAATATTAATTACCAGTCTGCCAGATCTCCCACCATCACAAATAGTGAAAATAAAAAAGGAGCTCTATAGTTTGATGCATACTCAACACATTCAGAGATATATAAACACCATTGACAAAGTTGCAATCTTGGTAAACCATCTTATCATTACAGCTTTTTAAAAGCCAGTTCATTTAATTCAAGCAACAGCTGAATCAATGATATTCATATTCACCTTGAATAAAAAGTAAAATGTCACTCTTTCCTTTATCGGTGTCACTAAACAAAACTAAAGAGAGAATAAAGTGAAAAAAAATAGCAAAAAAATACCAAAAAATGATAATCCGATTTCCAATAACTGAGCATAGATGTGTTTCCACTGACCTGGACTAAAAGCTTAGGACTGGTGATAACACTGGTATCCTCCTCTACAAGCTTGTTCTCAATTTTGTAAGTTCTCTCTGTAAATTCTGGAGCATTGTCATTGGCATCCAGCACTGTCACTTCCACAAATGTTGAGCCGTGTGGATTCCATCAGTGACATTCAAGGTAAGTCGGAAAAACTATTTTTAAATTAAAAATAAACAGGATGCAGAAAACTTGAGATCAATTAAAAGTCTCTAATAAAAGTTTCTATCAAATCTATATTATAAAACAGTTTTTGGCAATGCAGAATCTTCCAAAACAATGTGAGCCCACATAACTGTTCTATGAGTGGCAAATGTTTATGTGCATTACTGTTATGTACGGTACATAAGCATGTATAAAGATATAAGAGAGCAAAGGTTGGGGGAGAGGTGGAGATAAAACACAAAGATACTGTCAAAAATGGGAAGCAAAAGGTTACAATGTAAAAGGAAATGATTACAGTCATTAGTCATTTAAGTTCTGCCATCCACAACAATTAATAAATCTTGAGGTCATACATATTTTGTCTTCCTTACCCTGTCACTTGATTCATAATCAAGGGTCTTGGCTACAAAAAGACCTCCAGTTGCTGATTTCACACCAAATTTGTAGAGGGGACTGTTTCCCCCAATGATTAAATAATTCAATCGACCCACATCAGCTGCACACAAAAGGAGTTTAGAAGGTAGTCTTATTGTTTCAGAAATACAAACAAGCATCAGGTAAACTGCATACTTGTATGGCAAACATGATTTGCATGCATCAATATGTTTGTGAAATGATGTTTTGTGTGCATGCATACATCTACACACACACAAAATCAGGGATGATATTTTTAGCAAAGTTTCTTACTCTCATCAGGATCTTTGGCAGTAATCGTTGCAAAGACAGTGTCAATATACTGGTCCTCTGCAACTGTCACGTTATACTGAGAGTGGGGAAAGTAGGGGTCATTGTCATTTTGATCTTTTATGAAAACCTCCACCGTCACTCGAGCTGAAAAATATATATGCACATCCATCGACTCAAATAGACAGGTTGTCTACGTACCTTCTTAGCCACATGTTTTGGCAAAAAATTTGTATCATCATCTCTACAGTTTGTTGTTCTTTCTCAAAATGAAATTTAGGAATCTCAGGAAACATTAAAATGTTTTAAAAACAATACAATTTAATAAGCTTCTAATTTGTATTAAATAGTTGTTAATATTTAAGCACTAGAATGTTCCCAAAGCCCTTTACAGCCTCAGTCACAACAATATTTAAATAGCACTGGTGCCCTCGCAACATCAACTAAATGAAGCACTACTGACATCTGCCCTTGGAACATCAACAAAGCACTACTTCCATCTGCCCTTGGAATGTCCACAAAAAATAAAGTGCCACTCACCACTGTTGGGTGTGAAAGGTGGGATGTGACCAGGTCTGTCAGAATTAACACTGTCAGTGGCGATGACAGCTAGATCATAATAGCTCTGTTGCTCCCTGTCAAACTTTCGCTTGGTGCGGATGACTGCAGTGTTTCGAGTTGCCGCAGGCACTATTTCAAAATCGTCACTTGGCTTCTCTAGGCGAAAAGTCAGCTGTTAATAAACAAAACAGAATGTTGACGTACTATTAATCTGTCAAGTCTTTAATTCAGCATTACTTCAGTCACTATTAACTCATCATCTGTGCTTCATCAGCCACCTTTACCCTCCCTTAACAAGCTACATATTTCACTAAAAAAAAAGCCAGCAACCATAGCTGATGACTTGAAGTGGCTTTATTGTATTATGTCCATGGCACACAAGTGTAACTGTTCATGTTTACCCTTATGTACACCAATGGGAGAGTGGGGAACATGTTAATTAGGCACATCCACAGACTTTCCTGCTGCTGCAGTTTTGTCAGACCAGTCATAATCCTACACTTCCTACATTTCATGTCATTTCACCATGCAACCACATTTTGAAGCTGTTCACTAATGTGTCATCACCTAACAAGATTTTGACAAATTATTCACACAAAAAAAGATAAAAAAAAAAAAGAAAATGTCAGGATATTATCAGTACATTAGCAAATGATTATTTCTAAAAATAGTGGAAAGTGTCTCTCTGACCTCACTGAACTGTGTTGTAACGTCATCGTCATATCCTGTAATGGTAATGACATCCTGACCAGGGTCCATATTTTCAGGAACACTACCAGGATATCGTCCTTGACGATTGGTCCCTTGGAAGTATGGCAGCTCATCATTCTTGTCCATAAGCTGTATTGTAGGATTCACCTCTGACTGCAGAGTCACTGGACCAAAATTCTGCCATGAAAAAAAAATTTTTGTTAACTATTGAAGATTTACAAATGATCGACGATAATAGGCTACATTTTCTCTCTAAAGTTGACTCCCTCCCCCAACAGTGAGGTAGCTGGTGACTGGTGCCCACTGGAGACTCCTGCAAGTCAAACATGTGCTAGCTTGCTGTCAGGGAGTCAATTTTAGATGGCTAAAGGACAAGTATAGCCTATTATCTCTTGAAGAAGAAATGCTATTTTTTAAATGGTTCAATGCCTATGATGGACATAGATGTCTGGGTGTAATTTTTTTTTTAGGGGGTATGATAAATGCCATTAACTCCTCCTGTCAGGAGGTAGGGTGTATGCATACAAATTTTTTTAAAACTTTGAGGTACATGTTACATGAGACCTTCAGCACTAAATAATACACAATTATACACAGGAACACCAGACTGATTAAGTTAGGCATGCAGGATGACACAAGAAATAGTTACCTCACACGAGTCAAACAGTTCAAAGAAATCAAATGAACGTTAGAAACAAGGGTTGAATAACCAAAAGTTTACAATGCAATGCTCATCAAAGATATGCCACTGATATGGGACACTGGGACAGGCAGAAAAGTGATAAAAAGATGAGTGATGAGGTCAGGATGATTAACTCTCCCATGATCATGTTTCTGCCATGTACTCACGAGGCAGCGGAGACGAACAGTGTAGCTGCTGACAGTCTCGTAATCCAGCTTGCCATCCACAAGAAGGTTCATGGTGTTTCCATTGACAGCAATGGAAAAGGTGCCGGTCGACTGACTGCTGCTACCATCCTCCTGGATGATCTGAAACTCCACACGCTCATCATCAATATTGGAGTTGCAGCTCATGCTGGCAATCAAAGTGCCTACTGGGGCAGTCTCATCCACAGAATACACTTTCTGATCATAATCCATATCCCAAGATGGTGGGATACTAGTTCCCGTAGCAACGGCAATGGTCACAGTAACTGTGCTGTTAAGGGAGGGAGTGCCTTTGTCTTTAGCCATGACTGTCCGCGTGTATGACGTTAGCTGCAAAAAAAAAAATAAATAAATAACACTTTCAAAAGCAAAGAATTATAACCTCTGTAATTAATCCAACAAAGCTAGAGACATCACTAGGAAAGCTGTTTGTAGCCATAATTTTCATCACGTTATGACTAGTTACAGGACAGCATTTTTTTAATCTGTAGATAATAATCACCCCAAGATTATATCTCTTACTGACATGCCACCATTAATAAGCACAGCCTAGGCAACATACCCCAATAAGATTGCCATTCAAGACAATGAATCCATTTGCAGGTAAGATGGCAAATATGCCATCATCATTGTTGACAATAGAATATTCAATTTCTCCATTCAACCCAATGTCTGCATCATAGGCCCTCACGGCAATGATGACTTGATTACGCTGAGTGTCACTTGTGATGTCTGCACTGTAAGAAGGGCGGTCAAAAACAGGACGGTTGTCGTTGATGTCTTCTACCTCAATACGAAAAGTACACCAGCCATCTAAGGGTGGGTTGGCACCATCAATGCCATTCACTGTCACCTAAGATAGCAACAAGTTACAAAATGCACAGTTCAACAGTTCAGTATTACAGCAAAAGTAAGACTCTAGTTCTTATCTTCAAATAATTGTCAATAAAAATCCAGATGATACATTCTGTGGATGTTACAAAGTTGGTGAGTAGTAGTACAGTTTCTGTATATCATACAATATGCAAGATGCAGTACTTAAAAAATAAAAGATTAAATAAACAAAGCAAACAAAGCATTAAAAAATATATGACCACAATTCTGTGGCTGCACCTTAGGCAAGTAGTTCATAATTTATGTCCATGACAGTTTATTTTTTACACAAATATTATGGACACGAAATGTGAGGGAAAAAACAATAATTATGCTAGCTGAAGCATGTCCAAGAACAACTATGGCCATTAGACAAAAAAGGAAGGTTGACAGGAAGTTTAGACATTTCCTATCACAGCCCTCTTTTCTGCAAGAAAATAGTGACTGCCAACAAATTAAAGTGCCAAACTAAATAGACTTGTACCTCTTAATATAATGTAATATGGGTTATTTTAATAACTGCTCATTTATTTCTACTTGTTGCAATTTTTTAAAGTCTACTGCCTGCAGGAAAATATTAACAGATTGTGATATCATCCGCAATGCCCTTTGTGTGTCTAAGACTCTTCCAAAATCTCATTAGACACAACTGACTCCTACTAAAGTTACAAAAAAAAAATGATTTTTAGGATGATTTAAGGTAAAACAGTTGATTTCTGCATACTTTGTACTTTTTTTTTACTTCTGTTTAATTTTTTGTATTTTTTTAAGTAAGCTATTCCAGGGTAACTTGCTGCCTGTTAATGATTCGATACTAAGAGATATGTTTTCAGAACTGTAGCATGATCAGTAAGCAACAACTTTCTTCCGTAGATCTCATACTTTCTGTGGTATAATATTTCTTAGTTTATCCATATGATGTGTTTAACTAAATTATTGATATAAAAACGAGCAAGTAGCCAACTTAGTAATTAAATGTAAATATTCACCTGTATGTATTTTTCGGAGCGTGATTCTCTGTCAATGTCTCGTCCTACTACAATCCTGCCATCACTGCGACCAATGCGGAAGGTGTTATCCACAGGTGACACGATAGCATAGCTCACTTCTCCATTCTGGCCTCTGTCTGCATCTTCAGCTTGCACCTAAAAATAACAAAAACCAGTTTAGTGGTGACTGGGATTTAAAATGAAAACTGTGAAAGACTGTAGGCTCTTTATGGAATAAGTATAAGTGTATGACTGTAATTAATGAAATGATGAAACTTAGCTTAAACTGCATTTTAATATTACTAATGCACTCTTGGTTCAAGGGGCAACTTGAAGATTTATATTATACAACTTGTCTTTAAACATAGAAGATAATTCAAAGATCCTTAAATTATCAAAACCTAATCAAACAAAGAATAAACTATTATCACTTCGGACAAACAACCTCAGCTAAATGTAATGAATCACGCAATCTGTACAAGGCTGCCCTTGTTTTAATGAGCAGATGACTGTATAAAGTTATTAAATTTTTTCTACCACTGACCTGAAGTACAAATCCGCCTAGAGACGTGTGCTCTCTCACTTTAGCCTTGCTGTATTCATCACAATGTTCAAAAGTTGGTTTATGTGTGTTCACATCTACCACTTGCACAATGATGTAACTCTCATTGGACAAAGTGTTCGTCTTTCCACAGCAAGATCCGTCATCATATGCTGTGACATTGAGGATGTAAAAGTCGGTCCCATCAGGTAATGCACGGGCAAGAGAGATCAACCCAGCAGTGGAATCAATATGGAAGTTTTCTTTCTCAGTTAGACGAGCTGAAAGACAATGAGTTACAACTTTCACCTGCACTCATGTTTAATACAAGGTGATATAGCTCTTACACTCAAAAATATCATGAAAGGCTGCTGCAATTGAACTGTATGCTGTGTTTAACTGTATACTGAATGTAAGTATTTTAACACATTTATGGAAAGATTTCAGCCATAAAAAATTTATAAGAGAAAAAAAAAACAAAGCATATAAAAATGGTAACTATGCAATAACTTACGAGAAAAGAAGTAAGAGATAGCATCTCCATCCAGATCCACTGCCTGTACAATGGCAATGACAGTGCCAACAGGTGCATTCTCATCAACAGAAATGATGCTGGTAGTGCTAGTAAACTCTGGCGCCTCGTCATTAACATTCAACACTGTGACACGTATGTTGACAGAGCTCGACTTGGGAATGATTCCTTTGTCAGTGGCAAAAACTGTCAACTCATAAAAATGGCCCGGAATCTTGTCATAGTCCAAGCGCCTGAAACAATGCCATCCAAAATTTTGAAAGCTTGTATGTTTGTGCTTTTGTTGTTGTTTGAAAGATATTAACATGTTCTGCTTTTTTGATAACTTCTGCAACAATATATTTTAACAAGGATGAAACACTGGACTTGCTGGTGTGGTTAGGGAGCATCTCCAAAAAATAGGTACATAAAGATCTGCATATAAACAGCATGTATTTTTATATGTGAATATGTATAAAAGTATACAAGAGCCATTTTAGTTGGGGTTTTTTCCCACCTAGACCCTGCTATTCATGTTTAATCATTCAAAAAACTGAAAACTGGTGAAGATCATAATTAAAAAAAATGGAAATAAACTAAACTAATTCTTGCTGACCAATTACCATTTAGCCATTTGCTCACCTTTTCACTTTAATAATACCAACATAGTTGTAATCTCCCTCTTTTCGCGTATCCACAAAGAAGTCATCACTGAGCACAGAATATTCAATCTCTGCATTCATTCCAGAATCAAGGTCTTTTGCCCTCACTGAAAAAAAAAACTATGTCTGCTTTACTGTTGATTATTTAGTTAACTGCTCAGCTGTGGTTACCTTAGAACTCGTAAACTCTTCTAGCATAATACACAAAACAGTACTGCTCCAGCTCTCGTTTCATTAGCCTTCTATGGCATTAAACAAACCTTTTCACTAAACTTCTTGTCTGTGTGGTGTAAAGTAAAACAATAAAGTCACTACTAAAATTTTTGTTAACCTTCTGTCACAGTGGCATTGATTGGAAGATCTTCCGATACTGTTTCAAGATACTGGGATACTTCAAATTCAGGCTTGTGGTCATTCACATCCAAAACAGTGACAACGAGCTGGGCAGAAAAAACAAATTCCAAGATTATTCAAAACTTCAAACATGTTGACATACTTCATTTAACAGCACATATGAAAGACACAGGTCAAAACCTTATGGCATGCTAAATATCAATCATGGATTTCAGCATCTTCCTCTGTCCTTCAGTATTCTGAAAGCTCAACTATGTCCCAATAATTAAGTCTGGTATATTTCAATTACTGACTTCAATACCCCACTTTCTCACACAAACAAGGAAATGTAATCTGCACTAGAAGCAATCAATGAGCCAACTTTTTATTCAGATGTAAGCTTCAGCGGAAAATACTTATAACAACTTAATTAAAAGTATTAATCACTTGACTTCTTATCTTAATTATTTCTGAGAAGCTTTCATGTTCAAATCTTTAAAGTTTCACATGCAAATTCCTCAAATTAAAACTAAAAATAGCAAACAATTTGTTTACAAGCTTCAAGTGCTGACTCAGCAAATAAATACTTCTAAAGTTCTTTGACTTACAGTCGCATTGTTGGACAAAGTAGAAGTGCCAAGATCTTCATGTACCCGAAGAACTAATCGATACTGCAGTGGCTGTTGTGATCTCTCTACAGACTCATAATCCAATACCTACAAAGCACATCATCACTGAAATCAGCACTTACTAATCTGTGAAAATATTGTCAAAGAATATATCAATAGTTTAAATGATAAATCATAGCCTACATTGTATTTCATATTCTCAGCATAAGATGAACATGTCATCTTTTTTGCTGACATAAATAACAATATATATAAAAGAAACGTGACTTATATGTATGCTTTATTTCCTTTCTTCTATAAAAAATGTATTGTACTGACTTAGTAAACTACATATTAATACATACTGCACTAGAATCTTGCCTCAAATGACCTTTAAAGAAATTAATGTCTCATCTCATGCTTACCTTAAGGTTTGATATTCGTCCATCACTGCTTATGGTGAACACTGTGGATGGCTGGCCCTTTTCATCTACGAGATCAAATCTGATCTGGCCAGACTGAAACCTCTTCACTTCAACAACAAGCTCCTTCTCATCTGGAGTAGTCACTCTACACAAGCAGTTAAAACATAAATTACAGAAGTACTTTATTCCACAAGATACAAAGTTGACAATGATCAACTGGTCCCTCAGAGGAAGCGTCCACAAGCCTAGTTGTCATAAGACCAGCGAGTGCAAGTGGCCATAGGGTTGGTAACTGCAAGCGGTCATAGGGTTTATGATTGCAAGTGATCCATGGTGTCTTTGAATGTGAAGTTTACTCTCCTTTTGCTAACATTATCTCCCCTCATTATTAGGTACCCCCATTTCTGCTGGGTAGGCAGTATTCTGTAAGCATTATCTAGCCATGCTGATTAGTGGGCCTTGAACCACTGGCATTCTGTTTCATGGTTGAGCATGCTGACCAACAGAGATTGATACATGCATAGTTTGGCTCTTTTATTTCAAGGTTTAAGTTATATTATCTAGGGATATGTACCCAGTTTGATTCTTAATAAATTCAAAGATCAATCTAGCAACAACAACAAAAAAACTAGAACAAAACGAAACAAAAATACCTCTTTATGACAAGGGAGAGAGAGTGATATATCCCATTAACCTGCCAGCATCTATGACCTGCTGGCAGGTAAAGCTGTCTAAAAAATAATGACCTCATTTAAGTACTTACATCTGCATGATTGGACTGTTCTCGTACATCACACCATGATATGGATCTTCAAAGAACTGTGGTGGACGCACACCTACTAGAACTCGTACTGTGACCACCGTGAGCTGTAAAGGATCCCCTAGAAGGTCTCTCGCAGATACATCAACCTTTATTTCCTGATCCTGTGCATACCGTCCTGTCCCCTTAGTCTTCAGATGACCAACGGCTATCTTGCCATATTCTTTGTCATCTTCTAAGGCAGTAAAAACTTCAAACCTTTCTCTGTATGATTCAGGGACAACTGAAACAAAAGTAATCTAGATTTCTAATGAAGACTATAATTCACAGAAAAATAAATTTCAGTTACTTACAAAATAGCAATTTATAATCATGTCGAAGTTAATATAAATGTTACATTTAGTTTTTGCTCAAAGGCTGATTTGGTGATTCAAAATAAATTTCTCAGCATGTTACCACTAAAAGATGTTACTCACCAGACACAAGACCATATACAACTTGTGAGTTGGCATCATCGTCACTGGCCAAAAGTTTGAAAATGATGCTCCCTGCCATTTCTGTAGCAGCAACTGTGGCAAGGTATGGTTTGGGCTCATTTCGGAACACTGGCGCTTCATCATTGACATCCATCACAGGTAATGTTGTTGTTATGAAGACCACATCTATTTTCAAGAAAAGATATATTTTAAAGTGATTTAGAGTCAGTTATTTCTTCAGATAAAATTTACTACAGTTTTGCATTTAATCTGGAAAAAAATATTTGTTTCAAACCCTCATAACCTCATATTCTAGGAATGTTTTATAAGCTATAGTAAGATACTGAATAATCAGGAGATGTGAGAAATGTATAAACAGCTACATTTATTACTATCAGAGTAGTTTTGAAATATAATTTCATATTCAAATTCACATTCGTTTGAGATATGTCCAATATCTGACTGAAATATATGTACGCTGTACCCTCCTTACTCTCCAGCAAAATAACCATGTCATTACATGCACAGATTGTTCTTTAAAACTAAAAAAAATAAGAGCCATTATGTGCATAGCATGTTTTTCAGAACTAAAAGTAATAAGAGCCATAAAAGCAAAACCAGGATCCTGTAATTGTGCAAACATATGAAGGCTTTTATAGTATCAATTTATAAATCAATGAAAGTTTTCCCACATATATGAATGTATATGCATGCATAAATACAAGCACATCTACACACACACATATTTATATTATCAAACTATTAATATTATTCAAATCTGCACCTGGTATTGCTATTAACTGTTATCAGGCAACCAGCATTATCACTTAAAATGCAACAAAAACCTACATAGAAAACTGACAACCAAGGCTGCATCATTTTGCTTTCTTCCTGGCTGCTTTTTTTCTTTTTGTAGCTCTTACTTCACCCACCCACTGCAACTTTCCATCAGGATACCCAAAGGTTCTGCACTGTTTGTGGCACAAGATTAACTTTGTCTGACTCAACAGATCTCTTAGCACAAAGCAAAATGCAGGGGCACTGTAACCTGAGGCAGCCTCCTGGCATGAGGGCCAAAGCAAAACGACCTTAAGAATAATGTTACCCAAGAAGAGAGGGAAAACATGTTACCCAAGGAGAGGGTTGCTACAAATTAGGCATAGTAACTCTACAGCAGCATGATAGTCCTGTCCCTTAGTGTGTGGAACTGATTACAACTTCCAGGCAGGTTTAATGCTAACAAATCAGTGACCAATTCTGCTGATTACAAGCAAATCAGCTATGAAATCACACTTTTTACACACTTGCTTGTATAAATATAGATATGCATTTAAGCACAATTTTAATATTCACACACACACACTTCCCTGATACTAGATCTGCTTGTGTACATCATCAATGTTTCACAAAACTGCAAATTAATCTCACCCCTGGAGAAATCAAAAGCAAAAAAACAAGGAGACGGTCAAGGTAACTGTAATTGAAGATATTGTTGTTCAGGAAATTGAATCACCAAGCTGTGGAAGGTAGCTATGCTTAGTGAATGACTAGATGTTACTGAGGAGTTCTAATCCCTTGTTCTGTCAAAGTGTGTTTGAGGGTGGAGCATTTGGACAGATGCAGCAACTGACAAACTTTTTTCTCTCTGCATTTATTGATTTTGATTAAATAAGACCAAGTAAACTTCTTGCGAAAAAGAACCTGAGTGGATGCACCATTTAAAAATGTTGCAAGAACATTAAATATCTCAACAAAAATAAGTAAATAAAAAAATGTAAATAATTATAAAAACTTTCTCAGTTGACTTTTGTTACATAGGGATTTAAATGACAATCTTATATTTAATAATCTTGTTATATATTGCAAAGGCATTAAAATTGCACATGAATATCTTTCTGCGTGCTTTGCCTTTGCTGTCCCAACTGTCTGAAAAACACTTCCTCCCCAGCTGAGCAGCTGCTGAATAGGGACACTTGTTCTGTGATACTTCTGACTGACAGTCTGTGGAAAGTCGTGTGCTTGATTGTTAAATAATAAAGAATGTTGTTAGGCTGTATGTACCATAATCATGTTGTGGTACTTAAAGCCATTGGGAAATGATGCTCTGTAAGAAATCTTTATTATTGTCATTACTATCTTGTAGATGATTATTAATTAGATCACACAGTATTCTTATATTCACTGGGAAGTGACCTGTGATGTCAAATGTCTGTTAATATGTAAAACCTCCTTTACCTTATGGGCTTGATGGCCAAATCAATACACTTCATTTGCTCCCCTCTCTTATTCATCACTTCCCTTTCTGCAGCACTAGGTTGTTGTTTTTTTTAAAAAAAACGTGGGGGAAAGAAAGAAAACATGTAGGAAAGGATTCAGAACCAAAATTTATGAAAGGGGTGTGTGCCGCAAGGCAAATGTGGAAGGCTCTTGACACGCTGTTGTGCAGTGGAACAGACATGCAGATGTTTAATCAATATCTTGAGAAAAAGAGATTAATCCCTTGACTACTAGTGAAGACAGATTCCAAATGCTGGAAAGGACGATTTTTCTAAGGACCACACATGGTCTATAACTGCCAAGATAACGGCGCCAGGCTTGCAGCTCTCCAGCCATCTTCATAATCTTCCTGGCGGCTGGCAACTGGAATGGAGAAAACTAATCAAGAATATCATGACCCGCGGTGTGATGAAGCTGGGAATTTGTGTATTATAAACCACCAAAATATGAGCACTTTTTTAAATTTAAAAAGATATTTGGTGTAAAACCAATCCTGAACTAACAGGATGCTGTAATAGAAACATAATTATGTATCTGGGAGCAATATTCTTTATCATGTCTTATAGACCTTTAAGAATGTATGTTTTTAATATATATATGTGCTCTGTAAATACATGCAGATGTGTGGCAAAGGATGGGAAGGGAGGGAGACAAGTGGGTGGAAGCCTGCATGTGTATTAAAGGGCTAATGTACATTAAATCAGACTCACATTTTGGTAATGGCCATAATCATCCAATGTAGCTGTGTTATAGTAAAGTTCTCTCTCTTTTTAAAGCTTACAAATACCTGGGATTAAATTTTATTCCCCTATTGTGTGTTCAGACAGGCATTAGTAGCCAAAGCCTACAGGGAAGTAACAGGGATATCAAAAGTGTTGGACTGGCTTGATAACTGTTCACCTTCCCTTTCTTGCCCCACTTCCCCCAAGCTTTTATACAATACAGAAACCTCAGGACTGAAAACAAATTGATAGTTTATACAACTGCCTTAAGGAAAGTATCTTTAAAATCACCATATACAACTGCCCATGGAAAATGTGGTAGGTACTATTATTTAAGATTTATAAAGAACTAGTTTTTTTCACTGACCCAAAAAAAGTGAAAGCAGGCACTCCAGAAAGGTTTTTACTAAATAGTCATTCAACAATAAGATCACGATTAATATCATTATGGTTTTGTACAAGTGTGGTTTGATTTTTTCGTGGCAAGAGCAGCATGTGGAAAATATAATAATTAACAATTGGATTTATAAAATACATTTCTCTATGTGGATATGACCTCAATGCATTGCAAACACAAAAGACTACAAATAAAACGACAGTCAACCATACAATAAACCTAAGTATCAGCAAACAGATAACACCATGACCGAAAAAAAAAAATGCTTGTGTGAGTGGATGCCTTATTCAGATTCGGTGCTTTTATTAAAGCCATAACCAGCAGACCCAGGCATTGATCGTATCTGTTATTTCTGGAAAAATATTGAGAAATCTGAACTGCACTTCCTATTTTCTTGTCAAATGGTACTTGAAATCATATGTAAAGTAAGGTAAATGTCATCCTCTAACCTTTTCAGGTTGTTGGGGATAGGGTGAGGTGCTTGACTGCTGGGGGCTGTTTTACATGAAGGTGGTGCCCATCTCCTCTTCCTCGCAGCCTTACCTTCCAAAACTCTCTAAGGAGTCAGGTACCTGCCAGCTGGGTTGACTGGGAGAAGCGTGCTTCACTACTCAGGCATTGAAACTACATGCTCTCAGTTTGAATGCCAGCGCCCTAACCACTCGGCTATCCATTTCCCCTATAAATCATGCTTTCCTTCTAAATTTTGGCAGCGCCGTTGTTTTTCCCCATCTTTGTATACTCATGTAGGATAACTGCTCAAGTAATGCAAACTGTCTGGTGAGCTTTGAACACAATGTGCCACAGAAACTATGCAATCAAATTATGAAATGTCTCAAAGCATGGTCAACGTACTTATGATAGTTTCAACTTAATGTCTGGCCTAAAAGATTATGTATTTGATACTGTAGTTAGATTTGTGTGTGTGAGAAAGACAGAAAGTGAAAAAAAGTGACAAATCACAATTTATATGATATATTTATGTTTTTCTTTTTTACTTCATGTGATTTTTATTCAAAATGTATATTTTTATATGTTCACCACATGGATCTACACTAAAATATAGTATCTCTATAACTATATATATGAATGATGTATGGAGGTGTCAAACAAATCTGCCCATGTGTAAATGACTGAGGAGGACAAAACTCACACTGTTCTTTGTTTTAGAGCTTTGTGATAATATTCAAAGAAAATTATACTCTTCTTAAAATGCTTTTTAACTGCCTACTATTGGTTTCAACCAATGAGATTGTTGTGAAGATTAGTGTTGCACATTTGCCATATGTTTTTAGTCAACTACTTCTGATAGGGACAGTCCATATGTTTATTTAATTACATAGACTTGGTAGTGCTGCTGCCTTCAGCTTCTATATTTTTTCATTAGAGATTGCAATATTATATTATGTTGTTATTTATACCCTTTTTGTGAATTTAAAGGCATTCAAATATAAAAAAAAACTTTCTTGCCCACCTCCTTTCTCATGTGAAGACACACACAGCTAAACCAAGATGGAGTATGATTAAAAGGAATGTGTGAGTGCTAATATTTTTTGTTATCTTTGCCTAAGTCAAAAGTTTGGACACCTGCAGAATCTTTTCCGCCTTGTTTCTACTCTATGACAATGAACCGGATAAAAAACTATAATGTTGGGCCAACAGGTCCTACACAGAGAATGAAGGGCCCTTGCAAGAGGATGCTCTCCCTTGCAACAGACACTCCCTAAATATGACAGTCACTGATGGACACTGTAAAATTAAATAGGATAACACCAGTCAATGACTCATAGCTAAGTGAATGCTTCCTTTTAATCTGTCTGACATTTACCCTGAGGATGAACAATGTGTGCTGTGTTCTACTCTCCTTTCACCCACCTTCCTCTGTGCACCCACACAAACTATCAATTTCAAACTTCTAGGATGATCTATATATATCACAATGATACCCTGTAAGTAGAGCAGAATGCAGCATGTGATGGTGGTAGTCAGACCAAACTTTTTACACACAGATTAAAAAAAAATTCTAGCCCAGAGCCCGAACAATTGCATTCTGTGTCCGATTCTCTCTTTCTCTGCACAACTACATTGACTGTTCTTGGACAAGGCAGTCTACAGCACAATGTAAGCCTAAACAGGAGCATCCTGATGATTTACCATGGTTACCTCTTTAGCATAGAAAAGCAGAAATGATCGATCCTCTAGTCTTCCCTTGTATTCTGTCGCCTGGATTTCGTTTTGAAACCTAAAATGCAAGTAGTTTAGTGCGACAAGGGTATGGCTTGCTTTTACCTTCCTTGCTGTATAATATACTGAAATGGCCGTTTCTGCTGTGTGCTATAAAGGATATAATATAAACATCTATAAGTGCCAATGCGCCCTGACTACTGACTCTCAAGTTACACTTCATTCTTTTAAGCTCTTTTGTTCTTAAGTGGAAACTACTTTCACCCAGCAGGAATTTTGCACTAACAACTGTCAGTTCAGGTTCACCAAGTTCGTGTCTGTCTGACCTTTACTAAACTCCCTCGTAACCCCACTTTTCGACACAGGTTCGTTTTCTTCACTTGTTTCTTTCGACATGTTGAAAATCGCCCGACCTACAAAACGAAGATGGCGGTGGGGGAAGGGAGGGAAGAGGAATTAGTGAAGGGGTGGGTGTTGGTTTGAGGGAGGAAGGACGGAAGAGGAATTAGTGAAGGGGTGGGTGTTGGTTTGAGGAGGAGGTATTAGTGAAGGGGTGGGTGATGGTGGAGGAGGAGTGTCTGCAGAAGACGATGTCTCGATCATCTTGTCGATCACCCTTGTCCGTTCTGTCCAGGCTGGCACATTGTACAGCAGTTCCGCCCGCCAGACAGCGACGCAAAGATCACACCAGTGACTCACAAGAACATGACCTCTGTGACGGCGCATGCACGCACACACGCGTGCACATGATTGACCACTGAACAGGGAACGAGTTCAAACAGAAAGACTGCTGACTTCTCATACACCGCCTCTAACTGCTGACCAAGGGGAAAACAAAAAAAGTGTTTTTCCGGTACATGAATAAAATGATTGAATCGATGTAGCCAGCACCTTCGGGTGTTTTTTTTTTTTTTTTAAAAAAAAAAAAACGTTTTGCTAATCTACTCATTATGGACTTCCAAAATAATATTTAGTATCTCGTGTAAAAGTAGTGAACCTATCTAAAAATATATAATATATAACGACAAAAGAAAGAAAAGGTCAAGAATGGAGGCTCTAATACGAGTTAATAAAGCAAGTGCGTGAGGATGAAGTGTAGGAGAGATGTAGCACGATGGGGAGAAAAGGATGGGAGGGGTGGATAGAGTAACACCGGGCACGAGACTTGCCATGCTCGGCTGTTAACGTAAATTGCGCGCGTGCTGACAAACTTAACACGCACTCGAAGCTAAGTAACAAGATGAAGGACAGCGAACCTAATAAATAACAGGTGTCGAGTGACAGCAACAAAACTCCTACGTCTATCAACGCTGTATTGTCAGAGTGTGAAATATAGGGACAGAGGCAGAGAGGGAGGGAAACGTGGCATCAAGAGGTTCACAAAGACAAATTATTGACAGCTGTTCGGTGATGACAATAAGTGGCGGGAGGAGAAA
This sequence comes from Pomacea canaliculata, assembly GCF_003073045.1. Taxonomy (NCBI): domain Eukaryota; kingdom Metazoa; phylum Mollusca; class Gastropoda; order Architaenioglossa; family Ampullariidae; genus Pomacea; species Pomacea canaliculata. The sequence goes on along the minus strand of NC_037601.1, from coordinate 15,713,707 downwards.
CCTATCTGCCTACTCCACTGTGAAAGGGGGTGGGGTGGGGAATGATGGTAAGATACCAAGGGGGGTCGGGACGTTTTGGAGGAAGCACAAAGAAACTGGACGAAGGTCGGCGGGGGACTTTGGGGTTAAGGGGACAACAGTGAGTCAGCACGAGGCGTGCAGCTGGCACCTGCCGGGGGCTGACTGAAGAAGGGAACTGTCCACTGCGCCGAGAGTTTGTTTAGGGTAACCACATGGTCGGCTCAAGGTTTTCTTCTGGACACTCTCCACACACACAGTTTCGCACACACAGGACAAAAAGTGTTATGCATGTGTATGTGGGCGTGTGTGCGCGCTAAAGGGAGATTGCATGTACGTGCGAGAGTGTGTGTGAGATAGACAAGAGAATCTACAACTGCTTCCTTTATAACGTTACGCTTATGACAATTACTCTACGAGATGAAAGGCTACCTCAAGCCGTACGAGCCAAAATAAATCAGTATAAAGTGTGGGGTGGGGTCGAGGGAGAAAAGCTAGCAGCACCAAGCTGGGTACCACCTGGAATACTGGACACTGATACCGAGTTCGCGACGTAATCTTGACGTGACACACACCACGCCAAGGGCTGACTGTGACGTTAGGGCCTTGAAAGAAAAGAAAGACAACACGCCACAGCCTACTCATCAGGGACGACGAGGGCGTCACGCTTGCTTTCACCCCAACCCCCCGTCGCGATAGAACAACTTCCTGTTGAAGATCGTCCCCGATAAACTACAAGCCCTTTTGTACTCATCCACCTCTGACCTCTATAAACACTCGACAGCTGTAGGTCTGTCTACACAGCAGATTTCCTTTCGACAGACGGTCGACTGAAGGGAGAATTAGCTAATGTGGCTATCTAATCGGAAAGGGGATTAGGATTTACAGAGTCCTAGGGTCTCCCAGCTCTAAATAAATTCGCATAACTGATCACGCTGTGAGTGAGAGAATAAGAACGAACTTGTACCGAGAAAGAGAGAAATGATCACAGTAGGGAATAGTATTTGAAGAGTCAGCCACTATCGCATTATGATGTATGTGTTGCCTGCGTGACCACCTGCGCTAGAAGAAGCGATGACTGCGACACTAACCTACGGACAAAAAGTGCGTGGGAAGTGCTGGCGGCGCTCCTACGCTCTTTGACACACCTGCAGATGCCCGCCCCTGCTCTTCAGCACGCGTCGCTCCCTCTTGGCTTTTTTCCTTTCTTTAACTTAGCCACATGCTTCAACCTTTCTTCCTCTCTTAACACACCTTTTTTGTCTCAAAATACCGTCAGTCTACATTCAGTCACTCGCGTGTTATTTTTAGATAATAACACCGCTCCGTGCTTCAAAGCTCGTATCTACCTCGCTGCTGAATCGGTTGACGGCTGAATATAAAAATAATTACTTCGCAGAAAATAAATGTCGCTCCAACCTTGTAAGACTTGCAAACAGCTCCCATCACTTCTTATTAGGCTTTGATTTAGTTTATTCAAACAGAAATAGAAACGAGAAATGCAAGTATAAAACACACACACACATATACATATCAAAAGATATGGTACAGCAATGTAACCCATATAATATGTCCTAGCCCCGTGACTGATCACAGACTTGCGTCGCTTCTCCACCCTAGGCGTCGTTGCTGCTTCCAGGCGACAGATTCGTGTTACCGGGTATTTAACTGAGCCTGGCACGAGAATACAAGAGGCGCCAGGCGATAACTAAGAGGGAGCAGAGGAACAGAGCTGACTTTTATCAGCTCGCAAGTAAAGGTCATCGCAATGTCTGGACTGCTCTTCCCCAGCCACTCTTCTCTTATCAACCAGAACGCCACTCTAACAAACCGCCATGCCAGCATGTCTTTTGCTAGCAACCAGATGAAGAGGGTAGGGGGTTCCGGAATTGCTAGGCCTGTTAGAGACGATAGTGGTCATGATTTGCAGGTGCTGTTACAGGTGATTCACAAGGTAAACTTCGTCCAGATGGGTGGGCTGGGCCTCTGCAGCCAGGCAGACTCCAAAATATTGAGGTGTTGTCAGCAGATAAGGGACCTAACAACTAGCGCTAGGTGCTGGTCATTCATGCAACATGACTCAACCCATTCTTCACAACTGTTGCCACGTAATTCTGACACCGGTCGGAATGATTTGTTTAGGGGTAATGAGCCCAAGTTAACGACTGTGCGTGTGAGCGGGGTCACTTTGAGCAAGCTCAATAATGTAATAACGGAAATTTGCATTTTCCAGAGAAACAGAGTGTGAAAACGAATATTAAGATAACGATAATTACACGGGACATTGAGAATGCAATCAAAAACTTCTCTGCTGGCTCTGTGTGTGGTCTGCGTATTATTCTGGTGACCATCCGTCTACACTATTTAAGTTGCAGACAGTTGTGCCGCCATTTATGCCTCTGTATCGTGATTTCCGTGTTGTGCAAAGCTTTGTCTAAGGCAGATTTGCGTACATCTGGCAAACAGTCTGCTAGCTGGAAACCGATCAGTTTTAAGATAGTCATTCTCGGAGCACTTAGTGCCTGCCAACAAGTCTTCAACTCGATGCTCTTTCCTGATTTTGTAATGCAAAAAAACCCCCAAAACTTAAATGCGTGCGCGCGCGTGCAAGCACATGTTCATGACAAAGAGCGCACCACCAGGATGAAAAATGTAAAATGTTGCCGTGGAGTGTGAATCCGATCACATGATTCTCATTCTCACACACCCTTCTCGCTTTGTTCTCAAACGTGGCAATGAAAGGAGTGGCTAACGAGGATGAGCTCCCGAGCACAATAGGTACGACTGGCGACACGTCACCAAAGACTAACAGACATCGCCGACACCACCACCGACCCCGTCCCTAACCTCCCCCATAAATTGTCACCAAGCAGATAACGATGGCAGCGGAGGGGAGAGGAGGAGGAGTGCGAGCCTGGGTAAAGACGTGAAAGCACGAGCAGGATGCTGACTGCACGGCGTTGGCTCTTTGATCGCTCCTGCCTGTACAGCACAGACACCGCTGACAGAAATGTGGTTCAACCCCTCTCCCCACCAGCCCTCCAGAACCCTACTGCGTGTGAGAGAGAGTGCGCGAACGAGCGCGTGTTGGGACGAAAGAACAATGTAAGCTTAATATTATTTGGATAACAAAGGGCAAGAGGACACCAGTGCAAGGTCGAGAAGGGGAAAAGGAATAAAATGAAAACAGTAGAGAAATGATAATCGGTCTGCAAATAGAGCAAACACGTCGTTGCACACTGTGATGCACGTGCTTGCGAACGCATGTTGAGTGGACGTGCGCGTGCCTGGTGGCATGTCGCCCGTGCGTCCATCTGGCGGCGGACTAACTACTCGTGCGTCTGGAAACCCGATACCACCACTCAGTAGTCTTCCCCAGATCGATAGGCTATTACAATAATGTCCTCCCCTCCCCCTCCCACATTTTTTTGTTTCAAATAGAGCCTGGAGAAAGTGGCTTAAGTGCTAAGGCAGCATTTCGCTTCACAACACTACTGAATCAACCTCAAGTATATAAAAACGATCTCTCTTTTTTAAATATATCCATTCAACTACACCTGCAGGCTTTAATGGATATCTTTTTCTTTTTAGTCTGAGGAAGTGATATATTAGTCTACCACCTCTATGGCTCTGTGAGGGTATGGTCTTCTTCCTCGAGCTGTTTCCTCTGTTTTGTTAAATTTTCTTGGGTAGCAACTGTGTCTAGGGATGCCCATGACCCCTAATTTGTTTTCAACTATGATCATGCATCTACAAGCATTGCAGAAGCAAGCTTCGATGCACACACATAACATCAACTACTACAGAGGCACAATATTTAGACATCAAAGCAAAAAATCTGATTTAAAAAATCAGAGCATGATCATTATAGCTTTAACCATAAACCAAGATTTCGGTGCTTCTTTTCCCATCTGTCCCTCACTCCTTTCATTTTTCTGCACACACATTCACACTTGTGTACAAACTTCTACCACTGACAGCTGCTAGAAGCATGTGCTCATACATAACACAAGGGCATTTATATACACAAAGCCAATCAGCTACCTCTACAGGGGAAGTCAATTTACCATCAGTCTTTTAGGCAATACTTCGAACTTTTAACAGCGGAAACACATTATTCTCTATGCCTCCATGCTGTTTGTATAATGGCTTTTAACTCAGTATAATATAAATTACTCTGGTTCTGAGGAGTACCTATTTAAATCTAAATGAGTACATATTTCACCTCAATCTTTCAGCTAAAACATCAAAAACATATCCTTGCAATTATCCAATAAGGATTTAACTTCTTTCTAGCACTAATGGTGAAAAGTAATCAGAATAACTTGAATTGCTACCACTAGTCTTAACTCTACTATGTGGTCAGACACTAGATGTCCATAGGTTTACCTTATCTGATAACCACAACTGCACAGTAAATCAGTTTAAATATGCCAGATAATTTGTTGATGATATATCACCTGCTGTCAAGTGAAGGCACATTTAACTCAGAGCAAGGAAATAAGCTGTCAAGATGTTGAAAACAGGATTCTAGCATCTATAGTGAAAACTGGCTGCTCATGATATTGGGAAAGGCAAGTTTCTGATGCTTGCTGAACACGGTACCGGTTATCTATTAGGTATGTTCCTACTCTCCCATTTTTCTGTCGATTCAACCCTCTCTCTTCTGCCCCAACCCTATATATATACATTTTACACATTTTTTTAGTTAAATAAAACTGGCCACTCTTTATCTCAAAGACGTTTAATCTGCCATGATCCCTCTCTTTGAAGATTAATGCACTGTCAATGAAGCTAGATGTAATAGGCATGCATGACTTATGCAAACCCCTTTCAAAAGGTTAATGGTAGGAGGAAATTGTAATCGGTCAAGTTAAATGAAAAAAAATGATTTATACAAATCATACAGGAAATAAAGAACTATCAAACATATCTGAGCTTTGCTAATAATGAAACAGGCTATTGATAAGGATCAAATGATCAAACCAAGGATAATACTATGGCCAAAACTGGTGTGGGTGTGGGAGAAAAGATTACTGGTGTTAAAAAAGATATATAAATCGTGTAGTCGAGCAGAAGAAACTTGCTACCAGTACCTGACATGTCGTTTATTTTGGTGGCTTTGACGACGATGGACAGTCGCCTCATACTTTCATTCTCGTAATCCAAACGTTGTCCATCTGCAAGGTACACACTGCCGGTGGATTCGTCAACGTTCACTAGATTAAAATCCACGGATGTGCTGTTCAATGTAAACCTCCTCAGTGGTGCATCTGCTAGTACGGATGACACAGTGAAAAGCAGGCCCGTCTGAGTTTCTTGCACTGGTGGTGCGCTGTACTCCGTGTATCTTACTGCCCGTCTGTGTCGCCGAGGGTACACAGCTCTGATGTCGCGATGGACGTCTGCTGAAAAATATCCCGGCTCCTGGAAATATTCCACTTCCAACTCCTTAACCAAGCTATCCTTTCTCGTTCTGATCCCCTCGTCTTTGCTGCTGGCAGCAGACAACAATATTCCATGAAACAGAAGCAGCGATGTGAAGGCTGCCGACAGACGATCTATGGTCGCCGCCATCTTGCGAATAAAGGTACAGTGAAGGAGGGGGGCGAGCAAGGGGCTCCCCTTACCAGCTCTTCACAGATACTAATCGCCACTCACACGGGCAATGAGCAAGCATACACATCAGCGGAGAATATATCCAACTGATGATATCATCTGCGGCTAGCGAAACCAAAACAAGAATACATTTCCGTACGAAACCCAAGCGAGCAGATTCTGTGCCCTTGTGCGGAGAACTGTCACCAGAAGGAAGAGCTCACTTGTCCTCCGAAGTCCGGATCTTAAAACAATCGCTCCTTTGTTAACCTCCTTCGCCGGCAACGTTCTTTCCTTTGGCTTATGCACCGGCGGACGGAACGGTGCCTGCCTTCACACCATGTTGCCTTGCTCTAGCCTACCTGTGCCCCGCTTCCCGTTTGATCCGCAGCTTCACTGCCTTCGCTCGTTCTTTAAGGGAATGCGTTGGCTGTTTCGTTTTCCTCCCTCCGCATCCACGAAACGTGGTATAATTTCAAAGGAAGGACATTCTGCCATCACAGAATTTCATCCGCCATATATAAAAATACAAGAATTGGAAATTGGTTGCATGCAAAAACTACGAATAATCCAGCAACCGTGGAAATATTTTACAGCAACCGGCGGGGGTTAGGCCGTTCAGCGGCACTGCTACTGTAAACACGCCATCCGACCAATAGCGGGTGTCGGATTGTTTGTGTGTCGTCACGTTCACCTTTGAGTCTTTTCGAATACGAGCATACCTGCGCTGTGACACAGTCGAGTGTCAACTACTCATTCACTATAAACATAAAAGCGAGTGGCCTTATGTCACAAAGTTGTGTTTTTGCTGTTCACGGGGTGCTTCGGGTATCGGTGTCCTGGCGACAAACCAGCGAAGGGAAAGCTATTGAACTATTTTTCCACCCGGCTCTTGACTACAGTGTTTTCTTCGCGCCACGTTCCCGATTGCCAAAACTCAAAAAAAGACACAAATAATGTTCAGATAATTATCTATCAAATATAAGCCTTTCTTTTTTTTTTCTCTCACTCTTCCTTATATCATATTACTGACTAAGAGATGGAAAGAATATGTAGAACCTCAGCCATAATTTTTTTTCTCTCTCTCTTTTTTTTTTTTTTTTTTACTATAAGTTGTCAATCTTTTGTTAGTGTTTCAATGTGCATGTACTATAATGTTAAAATGCTAATTCTGTCGTCAATACATTTTAGACTTAATAATACTATAATGATCGAAATTTTTCTCATATGTATTTATTTACGGTATTCTACTTTAAAGTATTTAATGAGGCTACACGAGCAGGCTCAAAGTTGTGGGTTCAGTTTACATTGGTAAATACCGTTTTGACTGTTTTGGGTATATCTAATTTTAACTGCTGAGAATGGCCTTGTACACAGCTTTTGCGTTAAGGGACTTGGGAGGGAAGTATTCCCCCTCCTTTTTTCAGTAATATTTAGGGATTCTGCAGGATATCAGCTGTCGTAATTGATGTTACCACATGACCTGCAAATCCAATTATTTGATTGAATGATTGTCTCTTTTCTTTGATATGGTTGTGAATTATGATGTTCTTTTATGTCTAAATTGGCTACGTTCCAACTGCAGTTCATCAAAATAATGTTTAAATTAAATAAAGCCAACCAAATTGCAAAATTTGTAAAGCATATACTCACACTCATAAGGAGGATGCTCTTCGCTCCTGAAAACAGGAACGAAATATGGACAGCATACGAGGGACATGAAAACAAACACATAATATACGAACTATAAAAAATAAACAACAGTACTAACGAAGAATGAAATCAAATACAGAAAATGCAAAGAAGAATTAAATAACAAGAACAAGAGCTGATACAGGCAGGAAGGATTGCTTACATACCAAACGAGGAAAGTTGTGCAGGCTATGATTCGTTTGAAATATGAGACGAATTTTATTTTAAATATTTGGTAGTGTTAGAGATACTTATATTGCCCGCTATTTTAGTAGCCCAAACATTTTGAAGTATTAAGAAATAAACCGTAAGAAGTTATAGACACAACTACCACAATTTATGTGTGTCATATTGAAAATGTTTAGATAAAATATTTGATGTACCCTATCAGAATTTTTTTAAATAAAAATCTTTCTTTGTTTAGTGCCACCTCGGTTATGACCTTACTCTTCTGTTTAACTAGACGACCACTGCCACCACTGTCGGTTTAAATGAGGATTTCCCAATCTCAGAACAAATAAAGGGCATGGTTGCGCAATCTGTAATGCCCTCGAGACCAGGTGACAGACGTTTACACAGGAGATTACGATCGACTCTTGAAAAGACCAACGGCTGGACTGGGCGTCGAGTGGTGTGGCCACGTGCAGCTGACGTTGACTCCTCACCGCAGTCCGTGAGCTTTACAACCACCTCCTGATCCTTACAACCACCTCCTGATCCTTATCTCCTCTCTGTACTCTGCGGTCACGGGGGGGCCACCTTCAAGTTTTTCTCCTCCGATCGGATCCAGCTGGAGTTAATCTGATGAATCATTTCTTGAAGGACAGCACGTAAGGAAATCTTTGTTTCGGCGAGGGCGTTCGTTTGGATCATCGAGCGATCGACGTTGTTTGTTTTTCCCCTCCCTAAACCCTCCATCTGTCACCATTTACTCGTGTTCCGAATGCCTGAAAAATTTCTAGCGAAGCTCAGGTTCCGCTGATCCACAGCATAGTTACTGATAGACTGAGTCCTATTATATTTCAACCTTTAGCCTTATTTCCCAAGTTCTGATCTTTAGAAACGTTTTTTTTTTCTAAATCACTAGATTGAGCTCATTGCAGGGTTTCATTTCTCCAAATGTGCGTGAATACCTCCTCTCCTCTCGACAGACGCCTGCTTACATCCCAAGGCGCAGAAGGAGGGCAACAGTTCACAGTTCCTCCCAATAACATCTAACTCCAGCTTTCCAAGCCTTGACAGTGTAAGCCTATCCATGTACTTTACTGATGTCTGTGTTTTTGTCTTCTTTCTGTGCATCATAATGATGTTTGTAGGCGGAAGAAAAGGGGAAAGGGGTGTTAACCCAGATTTGTGGAAATAGTATCTTGTATTAAACTCTTCCAAGCTATGAAAAAAAAGTGTAGAGCTGTGCACATTTGAAATGTCAAACTCTGATAAGCAGAGACAAAACAAAAAACCCTGATACACCAGTTTCTCTTTCCCTATATCTAGAAATTTGTAAACATAAAATCACCAGTGCAATTTTTTAGCGCAAAAGATCGCTCAACTTCCTGATTAGTTTCACATTTAGAACAATTTTAGTTTTTGTGAACTTGATCTTCTCATGTACAGGCTGAGATCCACACTCATCAGGGAAGTTGTCAGAACTGACCGTGAGTCACTGTGAAGCAGGTTCATATTCGAGGCAGAAATTTCGAACTTTGTACATTCCACTGACCTGACCTGATCTTACATATTTACATCTATATTCCTTTGAGAAACTTCGAGCGGAAAAGATTACAATTCAGTATATTCTAGAACCCTCAGACATTGAGATATAAAAGCCAGACAGCAAGAGCATACTAACCTACGACTCCTTGCTATACATTTATTTTTCAGTCATTCGACTTCACAATAATAATAATGAGTATTTAAATAGTGTTTTTCCAAAGATGTGCTCATAGCGATTTACATAAATCATACATCGACTAAATCATCAACAACCATGCACCCATAATCGCATATAACAGACACGCACACTTCTACAACATACACTCATACACAAAGTAAATAACAGACACAATATACAATGTCATGGTCAGGACAGGGTCACATTAGTTGCACATTCTAATGAAATTTTAGTTCTAACAAACTTTAATTTCGTGTGATCGGCATAAAGTTTTCAGAACAGTTATAATTTACATCATGAGTTATTGTGAAGTAGGAGCCAATCAGAGACACTGTACACACATTGCATTGACCTTACAGATTTAATTACAAAGTAAACCTGTATTAGAACTATATAGCGGATAAGTAGATTGTATATATATACTCGAACTCATGTTATCTAACCGGTCCCAGACACCGAGTGATAACAACCAGGAACCAATTCATACTTTCCTACGACCTCTTCATGTCACTTCGGGAGCCTGCACATTATTTCTTTATCAAAACTTTTAACTTTAATAACTGGTTACTTGAAAATGAGAAGCGATAGCAAATTTTATGTGAAGGAGGCACAGAGAGAGAGAGAGAGAGAAAGTGTAATATGGTTGCAAAACACGTTCATACTTCTAAGTTTTGTTGGGTTTTTTTTTTCTTGCTTTTTAAAATTTTTTATTAATTGATCGACGGTGACACACACTCTCTCTCTCTCTTCTAAAATGATTATGTCTTCGTAACTCCAAATCTAAATCAATCAGGATTATGAGTAAACTCTCGCAATGATCACGTGACTACATGAGAGTCAACGTAACCTCCACAACGCATTCTCCGATTGGTTAATTGACTGCCAACCACAAAGGCGATTGGTCGGGGGATGCGTGCTTGTTCGGTTGATCGGACAGCCTGGCGGGGAGGGGGAAGAAGGGGGACAGACTCTTGGGAATGTTAGTGGGGAGTAGTGATGGGAATAGAATGAGAGATCGAGTAACATTGTGTCTGGAAGGGAAAAGTGTTACCAAGGAGAGAAAGAGAGTGTCGAGTTTGTTTTTCAACGCGGAAACGAGACTGGCACGTGACAATGGAAATGTTGCGCGCGAGGTCAAGTTAACTTTTCGGTTCGTCACTGAGCTTCGATTGCCGTGAAGGTCGTAAAATGTTGGCGATGGACATCCGATACCCATAAAATACCCCTTTAAACAAATTTGCTGCTGCACAGATCGGGCCTATCCATTGATCAAAAGGGTTGGGCTTTTTTTTTTTCTTAAAAATAAAATTAAAAAATAAAAGCGCGGTGGGTGGTCGGCAAGTTCTGGATAAGTGGGTGTGTCGGCATTATGTATAGTCTATGAACAATTGTTAACAGATTCAAATGTCATGAGTTCCTGAAGCACGTGAAGACTCTGATGTCTCTAATTATGTGTGATTTTTCTGTCTTTATCTTCTTCTGTGTGTCTCTTGATTATACGTCGTTTCATTCCTCGTGTGGGAATGAGACTAAAAGTATCCACCTACTTTCTGAGTAAGAATGCACTATTTTTGTCACCCTTCTACACAACATTTGTCTGCCACCTGGGTGCAAAGTCACCTTTATCCATCAAACAAACAAGGTCATTTCGGATTATGTTCTCTACTGCTTTCCATTCTTCCATTCGTTTCATTCTAACGTCCATTCTCCTACTTAAAAAAAAAAAAAATCCTTGATTTCTACAGCAGCCTCGCTCCAGGTCGAAAAGTTCTGCCTTCTGCATGTTGGTCCTCTAGAAGGCTGCTGTCGCTGTGACATCAGTTTACCGTCTGTACCGTTAGTTCTTGTTTTCCGGTTCTCTCAGCATCTCTCAGAGTCACTAGCAGAACGAGAGAGAGAGAGCTTGGCATTATTGATTTTTTTTTTTTCTATTCCAGCCGTCTGTCCTTTCTGACTGTACCAACAATGTTGCCTACTTGCCTGAAGACATTCACCAGTATGTACAAAAACGCGAAGGCATTCTTTTATTGCTTTTCTTTTTTTGCTAGCTTAAAGTGGGTTGGTAGTAAGAGAACGCACGCGCGCGCGCGTGTGTGTGTATGCACGTGCATTGCGCAAGGGAGGCTGGCAGCAGCCATTGCGTCATCGCTAGCCTCAAAAGCGCAGAGATCAGATACAGGTCTCATCTCCAGTATCAAAGGCAAAACTCGCTTTTACGCCCTTAAACTTGAAGAGAGCTGGCTCGTATTATTGACTCGTCGTCAACAGCACCAGCAGCAGCAGCAACAACAAAAACAGACTGCTGCAGCAGTAGCCGTACTAGACCCTGCATCGGCAGATGCAGCAGCAGAACCTGTGCAGCATCAAACAACTATCGACTAAGCAGTCGTTTGTAAAGGAAATCACGAACATCAGGATTCAGAAATTCGCTGCCTTGTTCTGTTGCCAGTCTTGCGACCTACAGCAATGGTGGCCATGTTCTCTTGTGAGAATTTCACAGTGACCTGCACGCTCACAGATTATTGACTGCACGTTCAAATGTTCTGAACACACACCTACATCATCTTCACTGCTGCAAGCTTTCTGTGAAGCTGACGAGGATGCAGAATTGAATTAAACCTTGATTGTGTTGGGTTAGACTGGATGAGGGTTAAGAGATGAGCAAGCTGTGAAGGCATCTAGCGATGTGGATGTTCCTGACAAGATATGACTACTCACTGACAAAGGTGTGAGACGAGGTGTGTGGAATGGGGAGAACTGGCATTGACAGTGAGGATGAAGATGGTAATAATTTACTTTAAAAAATAGCATTGATGATGACAATGAAAATGAAAATTTTTTATTTAGGAGGAAGCAAGAAACCGAAAGGAAATGACGATGACAATTTTTTTATTCACAGAGAGAGAGAGAATTACAAAAATGTCAAACAGACCACTTCACTTACAAATTTTTTTATTTCAAAAGAGAGAGGAGAGAATAGCAATGACGACTACAATTCTTTATTCAAAAAAGAGAGAGAACGACAATGAGAATGACATTGATGACAGCAACGATGACACTGACAATTCTTCATTCATGAGGAGGAGTGGACGACAATGACGAATGACAATTTTTTTTATACAAGAGGAGGGAGAGAGAGAAAAAAAACAATTACAAACCCGAAAGACGATTTTTTTTATTAAGAAGTGAGAAAGAATGAGAGAGAGATGGAGACGGGAGGAAGAGTTGCATGACGGAACAGCGGTCACGCAACAAATTTTACCACACGGTGGAAACAAATAACAACAGCGATAAAAATAATTACAGCCCCGCTGCTGCTGCTGCTGCAAGATCTTCGAACTTCAGACACAAGTTCACCGTTATCAACGAAACTCCATGCGGAGTTTGCCGCTAGGCGCACTCTTTCTATCTCTACCGCCGCCGCTTCCGCCTGCCGCCTGCCGTCCACCGCCCTCCGCGCCGCTATATGGATTGGTTCCTGTGAGCGGAGGGCAACTTGTAGGAAAGGAACCAGCCAATCGACTTCCTCTGAACAGATTCAGCGCCGTAGGGAGGCAGAAGCGTGGCCAGGGTCCGGGTGTTGCTTGTGGCCTAACTAAAGATGTATCGGGGCCCAAGTCAGATATTCAATTGAAAACCGCCGCCAACAGAATCGATGCCCCGGGTTGAATGCGGCCAAAAGGGACAAAGAAGGATGATGAAGACTGAGTGCTTTAAATGAACAAAAGAAGCCATTATGTTTTATTCTTTCCTGCCTTTCATTATTTCTCCTCCCCTACCCCTATACCCCGCCGCCACCCGTTTCTTCCTTCCCAGTAATTTTTCCCACCTTCCTGTAAGTTCCGCTTATACAGATTTTCTGTTAATTGAATAGGCCATTCTTTGCTCGAAACCTTATATTGTAATAAGTAAAATACCTATTTCCTACTTAAAATATAATTATTATTGTTCCTTTGCCAATGATAAATGTACATTTATTTCCGATGGTGTAGACTGTATTTCTACAAAAACTCTCAGAATCTAGACATTGACAGGAAATGGCCTTAGTAAGTTCATGCAGGTAAGCTATAAACTTTTCGGAAACGTATGCCTCAAAAAAAAATAAATAAATAAAAAAAAATCATAGAATGGATACAGCAGCCAGTTGAGTACGAGACGGAAAATACAGTTATGACTCAGAGTATATACGACTAAAATACGAATATGGGGCAGCATGAATCCAGAGCACAGGAGCATTACGAACGGAAATTCTGTGTAAAAATGATTCAAAACGAAGGAGAAAAACTTGTTTAAAAGCCTGAAGACTTCAAAGAAAACTCGGCAACCAAAGGAAGCCAGAACTGCGCGCGCAAACCTTTCTGTTGCTGCGCGCCTCGTGGGTCGATGGATGAGCAGGCGGTTTCTCCAAAGATCAACCCTTAACCTTTTCCAGCAAGCAAACTAAAAATTGAAGAAACGCAATAAAAATGTGCATTAGCCTAACTAAGTACATCCATGCTCTTGGTCTCAAAACATTTTGAAATAAAAGTGATATTTCTCATTTATTAATTTGACAGAAATCTGTCTTTTTTTTTTTTTTGGCCGGGTAGTTTGATGATACTCGATCAATGGCCACAGCAAACCGTCTCATTTAAAAAGACCACTTTGCTCGGTTCATCTGTTTCTGGAGAGAGTCCATTTCCTGTTTTTATCTTCTCCCATGATTTTGTGAGAGCGCTGCAGCAAAGGGAGGGATCGCTAACTTCTGTGAGATTGTAGAAGTCTGTGGGGGGTTGATGTGCAAGAAAAGGAAAACCTTACAGGAAGCAGTACCTATCGGCTCACAAGCGCGGGTGCAATGACCGGTCATGGGAGGTGTTGTACTAATCATGCATTTCACGGCCCGAACTTTTGTAGACCTTCAGTTCTGCATAATTATTCTTTCTATCTCTTCTGTAGGCGTTCGTGTCCTTTCACTTTTCAAAAAAAATTTTTTTTCATCTCTTATCTGCGCTCGTGACTTGCATCAATTGTTGTTTTATGGTAGGCGGAGTCCTTTTTCATTTTCGCGGCGCAGCAACATCTGTTTGAAAAGAAATCCCTTCATCTTGCCCTCTCATACTCCTTGTCGCAAACTCGTCTTTGATGTTAGTACCGCGCATTGGATTCATTTCCGTTCATTCATCATTACAACTCCTGTAATAATATCGACTTCAACACCGACACATCACAGTCACTTCCACCCTCCGTAACCTCCTCTTCCTCCCTTCCCCCCACTTCTCCTCAGTAGTATGAGCGATGTCAAGTGTAATTACTCTCTGGGTGTGGCACTTGTTTACATGGCTGGACCACATCGTCCGTTGATGTAGCTAGCCTTTGCTGATGATCCACCGACAACAATCATCGATATCGTCCTCCTCGCCAACCCCAGGCGAGTCATTAAGACGAGGAAAGATATGGCAGTAAATAATTGATATAATAGAAGATGGAGGGGAGGGTTGTGAGTTTACTAGTTACAGTCCCGAGAAAGATTCAAACTCTTTCCATTTTAAAACTTACATCCTACCCGCAATTTTTTTTAAACCGTGCGGTGAATGAATTAGCCGGTCGACAATTTCTCACAAGTGTACAAAATTCTTTTATCAATTATGTATCTTAATTTTAACACTTTTAAATTACGGGTATCCATTATTCTTTGAGAGAAGACCTGAATAATTAAGTGATGTTCGAGCAATTCACATCACAACACCGGAATATTGTGAACGAGACTCACGGGATGATTGAGGTGGCTGACGGTGGGTTGGAGGAGGGGGATGATGGGATGATGGTGGTGTGTGGTGTAATGGAGTCGACCACAACAGCAAATCGATTGAAGCGTGATGCTAAATGAAAAAAAAAAAAGAAAAACCACAAAAACAAACAACATGCACACACGGACCTTCCGGCACCAGTGCCACCAACAGCCTGGCGCTCAACAGCTACACAGAAATCTGTCGGCAGAGAAATGGAAGAGGGGACAAATAACACCCGTGGGAATTTTGCACAGTATTCAGTGGCTGCGAACTTTTATTTCCACTAGCGACTGGTAAATATCAGTTTCCACTTCGATGGGTTCTCTCTCGTGAAAATCTGAACTGTGGATATGTGGTGGAAGCGGTGTAGAACAAAAAAGAATGAGATGCACATTTTTAACTTGCTGATTCTTATTTTTATGTTTTTAATGTCTTGTTTTATTACCAAAATGTTCTTACATGTACGTTTATTCCCAGAAGGTTTTTAAGACCAGATAGGACAGAATGAGTGAAAACTGCGACCAACAACCACTAAATGTCAGAAACTGATCTCATAATGTAGTCAGGAAAAGTTCAGTGACCAATGGAGGGCAGAGACCCTGTCATGTTGTGACAGACTCTGGCTGCTTTGTTCTTTCTCGAGAGACCTCGAGGGCTGTTTGCTCTTTCATCAGTTTCATCCACGGGGAATAAACTGCTAAATCCAGGAACGCTTTCATGCGTAGCTTTGCCCCAGCTCTGTGCGCATGTGTGAGTGCCTACCTGTACGTGCATGCATGTTTGTATATAAGTATAATGTGTACAAAAATAGTTTGTTGTGTGTGTTTCTTAATCCCTGGACACCTTTGCCACTTCTTTATAACACCGCCTCGAGGGGTGAAGCATCTTCTGGGTTTAGACACCTCTTTATAATTTTGGAAATAAAATGCCTGTCCTTGATTTCCCATGCTACCTCAGGGCAACGACTGCCCTTGCTTCATAACTACGGCCCTTGGGTTTCTTCTCTCTCTCTTCTCTTCAATCTTTCTCTTTTCCGTTACCATCCTTATTTACTTTATTCACACGCATTCAAGCAATGAAACAGACTTCGGTCACCATCTTTGTTCGTAGGGCTTGTGTCAAAGCTTGAACCATCCGACTTTCTGCAGAAATAAAATTTATTAAGTACATTTTGAAAGATACTGGTTGTTCAGAGTTTACCATTGTAATCAGTTATTGCGCTTCGTTCACGACAGGAGTCACGTGTGTATAAAAATAAGATTCTTGTGACAGACTGTCTGTGCTCTTTTTTTTGCAAAAATCAGTTTTAAAAATGTCTGTATTTTAATAAAGCATGTTTGTCTACCACGAGACAAGTGAATTGATCGGTTACTCTTACCTGGAGAGGTAGGTTCCTATAAATCTTCAATCTCGCGCAACAATGACAGAATCAGAAAGCATGACAAAGCAAAAGCAAAAACCGCAAGGAAAAGCGCTGTGATATGGTTTTAGAAGTTTTGCTTTCAACATTTACAAAAAATAATAGGTCTTTGAATTCATGGTTCGAGGAATGAAAGCAGACTGGTCGATTTTCCTTCTCAGTTACAACCTGACTTGGATGTAGTTTAGCAGGGAAGGTTTTACTGTATTCTGGTTGAACTTTGACTATTTCAACTTCATTGATTCTTGGTCTACTGTTTGGTCTACTACAATATACATTGGACTCTACCCTCATCGTGATTTTTGAGACTTTATGCTGAGAATCGTGTACTTTGTAGGGATTCAGCAGACATGCAGACAAAACACTGTCGGTGATCATGTAATTTGCAATTTTTCTGAAGATATCTGTGATTCAGTGGACATTTTAATTTTTTAGTCGTCTGTGTTTCGTCATGCTTTATACATTGTCTCTGTGTTGAGTATATCACTCAGTGTGAGATAATGTTGTGCTCCCGACTCTATCGATGTGAGAGAGAATGTGCGCGTGCGTGCGTGCTTCTCATCGCATTGAGCTCTTGTCAATTGAGAGATGCGCTTTATAAATCATCTATTGTTATCATCATCATCATCCTTTCTCAACAACAATTTTACAATGTCAGAAGTCAAATTGAGGATTTGCCATTGCCCGGATGCATAGAAGCAAACAGTAGTGTCTGTAACCGTGCCTCACAGTTGGATCACCGTGACCGGAGCCCCGTCTCTCTGTGTAAATCCGTTAATCGAACATTATGGATGCTCCAAGACTCCACGTGCACGTGCTGATGTTTGAGGAGGGGCTATTGAGAGTTGGTATCTCGTAACGAGATAAGCACAGGCAATAGAGTCTGGTTGATGACGAAGGAAAACACACAAACGCACACATAATCAAGACCATTAACCAAATAACAAGTCAAGAAAATAGCTCCGGGAGAGATAAGCCAAAAACAGTCATTATCTCCCTTATCGGAGAGAGGTAAACGTTGAAAACAACAGAGAAAGAGCAAAGGGCGGGAAAGAGAGGGAGAGACAGAGGCAGAAATAGAGAGAAACAATCGATGTAAAAAAATCCAAGAAATAAAACATAGGACACGATTAGCTATTGAAGTGATCAGCGCAAAAGACCAACAAAGAAAAGCGGCCAAAGAGAGAATTATTCATCTATAGTTTGGACAGGACTGTTCCCTCCACCCGAACTCCCCAGTGACTACGTTCCATCAGAATCCCCAGTCTTCACAGCCTTTCAGCCCCAAGGGGTCACATGGAGTCAGAGAGAACTGGAGCCTCAAAGAGCTTAAGTGCAACAGCTCATGTGCCAACAGCTGATGGCATTCAGACAATGCATTTTCCACCCCCGCCCCCACCCGAGCCACCACCCTAATGCTTTTTTTTTTCCTGTCTACCCGCGCAGTGAATGAGATCGTGAGTCACGCGTCAATGAGGTGGAGTAGTCCACCACCACCACCGCTGCCACCACCATCAGGAACTCGCTCCCACCTCCCCCTTCAGCTGCTTACCCCGCCGGCACCACACCGACAGTCAAGTGCCTCTGGAAAGTTCAAGGACTTCAAAAGACGAACAGTCATAGGGAAATATAGAGTTGTAGTGTCTGGATGGTCTGGATGTAGAAATATACAAAGTGTGCGTGCATGTGTAATCTTTTGTATGAGTCATCTGAAAAAAATTTTTTTTCAATGTTTCAATCATCATCATAACTCAACTCTCACTCTTTACTCACTGAGCTCTTCCTGAAGCGTGCAATAAAGTCTCGATATCAAAGAGACCGTGGACTTCATTTACCGGCTTTTTTTTTTTTAATTATGACAAGGTAGAATGCTCAGTCCCCGGTCTGAACAATCGATGCAATGTATTTCTCAACGCCATTGTTTTGACAAGTTATTCCAGAGATCGTAAAGCGCAGACACGGTTATCTTTCTTTGTGACAAGATTTCATGATGGTTATCTTTCTTTACGCTAACTGGTCGCTATTTTATTATTGACAAACTCGGGATGATCATTTTAGCATTAGTTTTAGTATAACAGGCAGATGAAAATAATGTCAGGTTTTATTAAGTATAGAGGAGACCGATTTGAAAAAAAAAAAATCAGGTTCTTGATTATTAAAGAGAGGTCGATTTGGTTAGTGGACTTGGTTAGTAGTATGCTCAGCGCTGGAGACAAGAACGAGACACAAAGAGAGAGACCAGCACAATGCAGAAAAAATAGTCACTATCCGTTAAATAACAGTCGTTTGAAAAATAACTTTCTTTACAAAAAATGTAAAAAGAGGAGAGGAAGGAAAAACAGAGCGTGTGTGTGAGAGAGAGAGAACGAGTGTGTGTGTGTGAGAGTGTGTGTGAGAGAGAGAACGAGTGTGTGTGTGTGTGAGCGAGAGAGAGAAAGAGAGTGTGTGAGAGAGTGAAGTGTGTGTACGAACTAATATCCCTGAACTGCTGGCAGAGGATTTTTTTCCAGTTAACTGCTAAAACGAGGCATTAGACGACATAGCTTCCGGTTTAGTCACATTCTTTGTTACAGATCGTCGAGACTAACAGCGGAGAACTTCGCAAGAGGCTAAGTGTTGGTCTTCGTAGACAGACAGCAATCCACCTACACACATCCATGGTGTGTGTTTTGTCACGTGACGTTTTAAATGCACGTCATCCATGTACACCCAACTGTAATGACGTCACACTGTGACAATGGCGCCGGGTGTTTATGGCCGACAAAGCCAGACTGCAAAAGGAAACAGAGAATGGCGCCAGTGGCCCAGGTAGTGCCCCGCTTCTTGTTCAATAAAGAACTATTGACATCCGCAGGCTGGGCAGGTCATCAGCTGGGGACACCGTGCGCCATGCCAGCCAGTCCCGCCACAGACAAAGAAATCACATCCTCCTCTCCGCGCAGCCAGCTTTTGTCATCAAGCTGTTTGCCAACGCCTGGTCCATGCCAAGCTATTGTCGTTAATGATGTTAGAGAGAATATTGATACTAACGACCACCACGATGATGATGATGATGATGAGGAGGAGGAGGAGGAGGAGGAGGAGGAGGAAGTACTAGTGTATGTGTATCGATAAAATGGCGAGCAGTGGCTCAAGTGTGAACGAGGACTAAAAAAAATTTGCTGATCGGGTGGTTGTAAATTTTGTTTGTCGCCGGGTAACGATCGTTTTATCGTTTCGACATATTTGCCGCTTATCTCCGCGATCACTGTTCGGCCGTTGGTCTGCTGCAGCACGCCACACGAACAAGCATTATACGAAAAGCGAGGATAAACTTTTATGCCAGTTCGGCATTCTTCTATCCTCTGGAAACGCGGAATTTTTATTAATAAAAGAAAAAAAAATTAGCTGTTTTTTTCTTCGAAACATTGTAGCTTTGATCCTGCAGTGATTGGCTCACGCAAACCGGAAAAACATGGTATGACGAGGGTGTGAGGCGAGGTGGACATCCACCACACAGAAGTGTGAAGTCTTTGTTTCTATCATCGATGATGTCGTCTGCAGGTTTCCAACATGAACACTTCCACTACGCCAACTGTTTATAAACCATTGAATGTGATGTGCAATAACAGACAGCAGCGTATATCTATTTTATTTAAAAGTCATTCTTTGCTTTAGTTAAATATTGCAATTTTAAACTTTAACATTTAATGATGGATTGCTACTTTTTCAAAAAAGACATTTTCTCTCCAAAATTGCCTTCATCTCTGCCAGTGTTCAGTGGGGGAACATTACGGTTTACATGCCACGAGATGACAGAGATAAATCAAGAATGTGATTTAATATAATCGACATTGCACTGTTTCTATTACAATTTTTTCTTCTTTTTTCAATGTTCAAACCTCTCCAGTTTATGCTGCTGTCAAGCTCGTATTAAGCAGAAGTCTCCGGGGATAGATTGTGTTTCTCGTGCTTGTGTTCCGGTGGGAAATGGAATCCGATATTTTGGTGAATACGGACACTAAGTGCTGGGAACACTCAGCTTGCAATGTCGGACCACTCACCGTACTGCCTACAGGCATTTTGAATGTCATGTCAGGTCAAGAACTCTGTAATGCCATTAACCACCGTTGTCAAGGTGGCATGCCAGTCCGGTGTCATCATGTCCAGAGGTAGCTGTGCACCGATGGATGTTGTTGGGGTTCGAATCAATACGGTTTTACTGATCTTGCGACGAGGTTTATGTGAAAATATAAGCAGAGGACTATGTAATCAGACTCGTCAGTCGTTGAAAAAGTCTTCTTTTGAGACTTTTTAGACGGGTCACAAATGAGGTCGGTATGGCAGCCATTGTTAACATCGTTCTCAGCATGGACGTCGGCATGATCATCACCATTATCATCATTGTTTATTCATTTGTATGTTGATGTTTGTGTTTCATCGTAGTGTTGTGTACTGTCGATTTCGTTGGTATAATTTTTGTAACGCTCACCTCGTGTGGAATTAAATCCTCAAATTCTCATCAAATTCTGTTATTATTTTTGCAATGTATAACCATTTTAATTTTTATTATTTTATTAAGATATTGCCTTGATATTATTTTACTGTGTCATCTGCCTATACTTCCATACCGTCTTTTCAAGTTTCTATCAGTTTTAGACCTGTGAAAATGGCTTTTCCTACGTTGGAGCTTGAGCCTGACCTGGAGCATGCCACGTGACTGGCTCGAGCATGCGCACAAAGGTGCGGGCGGGGGGGGGGATAACTCCGCTAGAGCATGTTAAGGTCGTGACCTACACCACAGCTCCCCTTTCCTGACCTGCCTTTGTGTTCGTGCAATTTGTAGAAGCCGGATATAAGATAATGACTTATAAGCAATTTCTGCTTCCGGTAACTGTCGACAAATTTTTTTTTTTTTTAATTTTTGGACAATTGGACGATTTGCACGTTTCTTCGGAAACTCGTTGCTGGCAAAATGGTGTCAGTCACGCGGAAGGTATGTATAGATCAGGGGTGGGCAAAGTTTTCTTTTTACAGGCAGGTCTCCAAATTCCAGGAGGCGAGACGGTAAAACACACTCACAAACACGCCAGGTGGCTACACATGTGACACTAATTTGACTAAAGCAGAGACTGGTATGTTAAGTAGATGGCAAGTACACAATAGCTGACAACCAGCAATGGTTTCACAGATTCCCCACCCCCTACATCTCTCTCTTCCTCCCCCTCTTCCTCCTTCCGTTTTCCTCAGTCGTCGGACTAGTGAGATAACTCTATAATGTCTGGGTCACTCGCAGGCCTCATCGATAACATTTTTGTCGATTTGGGCGATTCCAGAGCTTAACTAGTATCTTTTATTTAATATTTTCATTCATACCCGTGTGGATTAGTCCATTCTTGCATAATTTGGTTTCTGTTTCACGCGGCTTTTTGGGACAGGGAGAGTCATTGGTGAGTGATTTGATTTAAAGGCCATCCCGAGTGTATTCGTGTGTGAATAAATTATAGAGATATAAATCATTGTCGAGCTTTTATATCCCCTAAATCTGAGCTCCTGTTCGCCAGCTACAAATGATCAAACATCGACAGGAACATAAGGCACAGAAGGGGATGAAAGATGAATTCTCTTGTACATTGACAAGTCATACTGATGGAACACTGGTAAGTCCATATATTACTATGCTCAACGCTCCATAACGGAATACCCCAACGTTCCAAAAGACACACACACACACAGAAAGACCAACAAAGAGGCATGAGGAAGGCAGATATGCATACAGACAGACAGACGGACAGAAAGACAGTAAGACGGACAGATAGAGAGAAAGACAGGTACACGGATTTTAATTCCCGTTTTTCACCCAAAGACTCTTCTAAGTCATAACCTCAAACCCTGACCTCTCGTAAACCCCTCGGTGGCATTGATTTCCTATTCCCTAATGGGTCGTTCTTATAATCTGTCCATTGATTATGCGAGGAACGTCGATGCTTATAGGACACTGAACTTAGTCTCACGAGACCTTTTAGCCATGACCTCTGACCTCTCACGAACTCTCCATGAATGCCATGCCCGTTATAATGCAGGACGTTTGGTGTATGAGTACAAGTCACAAATAATTATATCACAAGCTGCATATTGGCAAAACTTTATCAAGAAGCTGTGTAAGGTCTGAGTTTGATATAATGTCATCGCCATTAATATTTGTGTTCGAATCCGATTTTCGTCAGGTTAGTGAGTAAGATGACCCTAAAAGGTTGTACATCTGCACAAAATCAGACACACTTCATTCAGAGATTTTAACTCTATCAGTCTCTAAATAAATAATAAGAAGAAGAATAAGAATAATAAGATGCGCTGTATTCGATCATATATCAGAAATTTAACATTCTTCCAAAACAGTCTAAAAGTATTTTTTTCTTCTTCCGAACTATATCCAACAAGCAAGCCTCTTCACCTGTGTGTGTGTGAACACAATGTCCTCCCCTTCCCTCAGTCCAGACAAAACATTCTGATGTATTCAACGGTTGGCACTTGCTTTTTATTTCTTCATGCGAGCCGCGCGTTAGTCAAGCGAGTCTGTCATGCCGTCCGTTAAGACAAGCAGCGCCACACAGCGGCAGGCTAAAAAGATATTGCACGCAGGTCAGACAACTCTTGGATCGATTGTTACAATCGTGAAAGCGGCAAGAAATAGAAGAGGAGGGGAAAAAAAAACCTCCCATGTAATTCACTTATTCTGCTGCGGGGGCAGCGCGAGGTTAATGCGGTTGAAATCCTGAGAACACGGTAAGGCCCCTTCACACGCCACGATGTTAGGTCTGCTTCACACGTGGCAAGCTATCCAGGCAACCACCAGGAGTCAGATATACAGAATAACCGGTTTTTTTTAAGTTGTAAGCGTTAACATGATGAATGGTCTTCTCAAAAGTTTTACTGTAATGGTAGTCTGGCTGAATGCTTCGAGTTAGACACAATATAATTTCTACAGCGCCTTTCCTCACTATCAAGGCAGGTTCATAGCTTTTTACAAAAACAAGAATAATTGCTAGGGCTCACAAGGTCGTCAATTTTGGAAGCTAAGAAATGTTTGAATTATCACAAAGCAGTCGAAAAAAATCATGGAGAAAGATGCAGCAGGAACACACTTGTCATCGAGAGTCCAGGACCTCTTGTAAGCTCACAGGTTCTAATTGTAAACGTGTAGCAAAACGTGTAACGATAAAGCACAATAGAGGGTAATGGAGACATGTATTCTATTCAAGAGAAAAATCCTGACAAGATGACCCAGATCAAACTACAGGCTGCAGAGGTCGTTAGTGAAAGATGTGTTTTACAGGTAGAACGACCTGGCGTAGTCATAAAACAGTCGAAAGCAGGGGTAGACATCGTAACAAATTGAAAAGTGCAAGTCTTGGAAACACGGACTTTTCTGCCGTGGGTGGACATACCCTGCAAAGTGGATGCGGGTACACATGCGTGTCTCTTGCTCCTCCATCCAGAGTCTACAAAGGCCTGCCCATATTCCTCCCACCCACCCCTGCTTCTCCATGAAAGTGAACTTTCAGAGTGAGCTAGCGACGAATGCTGTAAACACGTACAGGAGAATGTGGATAGTAGAGTGGTTAGAGCGCTGGTTCGATTCCCGATTAGCGCAGCAAACTTTCCACCAGTCGACCCAGCTGTCATGACTGGGTGCCTGATTCTACAGAGGGTTGGGGAAGGTAAGGCAGCGAGGGAGAGGAGATGGAAGGTTAGGAGATGATCTCTACCTACTACATCGAACCAAACTGTGAGTCCGCGCGTTTCGCCCACTCCAAAAAGATTATTTTTTCCAATGCAAACTGCTTGATGACAGTTTTCCGGAACTAGAGGCAGGAGAGCAGACACGGAGCTGACTAGCTGCAGCAAAGAAAAAGAAAAAAATAGAGTGCGTGCTTGTGCACTATTGCTAATCGTTTATTTGTAGCCTTATAAAGATGTGTCTATCGATTGTTCTTCCTTTGAGATTACCAGAGAAATTGCATGCGCGCACTGACTTTCTTGTCTCACCCCATTTCTGTCACGTGAACTGATCCTCAATTTTTTTAAATGTTTTTGCTAATTTCCTGGACTTCAGTGAAATTCCCTGAAGGAAATAGAGAGGATTCAATTCAGAGAAAAGAGGAAAAAAATGAAAACAAAGAATAGAAGCAGCACTTTAAATATATCTAAGGCAAGTAAACACTTGTAAATCTGTCTGAGTATTGCTTACAATCGACAGAAGTGGGGCAGGGTGAGCGATGCTGAGTCCCTAGGGGTGAGCATTGTTACAATGTTCCTTGGATCAGGCAGGCAACGTGTGCCAGCAAAACGTTTGCTGCGATCCATCAGCTTCTCGTTGTCTGTACCCGTTTATAAGACATGTGGGTGAATTCATGAAGAGGTATTGGCTGTATGCTCTGCTACCAACTGACATATTCATGTCAGAGAGAGGCAGCCAATCAATTAGCGTATCTATTCAAAGAGAGGCGCGCGCAACGTTTTGGGTTCGAGAGTTCATCGTTTTACAACACTTATCTGCCTCCATCATTTCGATATTTTCAAAATTTGCCGTAAAGCAAGAGTAAATAGGATGTCGGTAAATTTTAATTTGGTCGGACCACCCACAGGGACACCTGATGCATCATTAGGGCAATAAACCTAGTATTTTTTTAATCTGGGATCTTCGTGCTGTAAGCCATCCTCCACCCCACCGTTCGTCTGACACCATCGCAAGCTGGAGGAGCGATCATCATCGGCCCGTTGTTACGCAGCTCACGTGCGGCAACAGTCATCGGTTGTCAGCTGGCGCACGTGACACTGATGTTATTACGCGAGCTGCTGGCTTTCCCGCTGTGTCCATCCCTTTGTCTGCCTGCCTATGACTTTTCACTTAGCTTTTGGAAATCACTTTTGTCCTACAGTATTCAACTCAGTCGTTTGGAGGAAAAAAAATGAGCAGTCGGATAGACTGAAGAAAGCGTATGCCTGTCCACGATGCCACGAAAAATCTCGAATAGCGAAGTGTAATAGGAAAGAAGCGACTATACAGGTCAAGGTGCACGACTAAAAAAAATAATAATAATAAGGCAATTTTAACTGACTTCTTCGCTAGCTCCCTATCCTAGCAATGGACTGCGCCGTGCATCTAGCCACAGCCTATTAGACAAGTAAGTTATTCTCAAGTAAGTCAAGCGCCATCACTTGAGCTCGATTGCCATTTCCCGCCATTAAGTGAGCTCATTCAGTCTCCGACTCTTCACACTCACTGAGAGATAATAATATACATGTATATACAGAAAAAAAAGCCAAACTACCAAAAAATACACTTGTACGCGAAATAAACAATGTTGAAGTGCCGTTAGAGCAGCACTTGACAAACACTTTGTTCCAATTTACAGCTATTTATAGCTCAGAGCGCGAGCGCTTCCATTTTACAAAGCTACTTGTTTGTCTTGGCTTGTTGTATCTTCCAGATCAGACAACCCAGAATGTTCGGGGAGGGGAAGAACAAATCCAAAAGAAAGACCAGGCTGGAGATTCT
Organism: Pomacea canaliculata; assembly: GCF_003073045.1. Lineage (NCBI taxonomy): Eukaryota > Metazoa > Mollusca > Gastropoda > Architaenioglossa > Ampullariidae > Pomacea > Pomacea canaliculata. The sequence goes on along the minus strand of NC_037601.1, from coordinate 15,687,776 downwards.
GCATAATGGAGACCTTTCTGTCCCAAGGCTGAGCCCTTGCCGAGAAAGTTAAACTCGCAAGTTGCTGAGCTCCGCACAAAATCAGTCCCGCGCTGAATAATAATTCAATCAACCAGAGTTCTCCACGACATTCTGCCCGGGTGATGAATTTGGAGGGAGCTCCTGCCAAAGCCCACTGTCATATATCCGACCCTGCGCTCCTTCGATCTATCCTACAATTTTTTTATTTATTTCTTTTTTTTTTTTAATTTTTTTTTTTTTGCTCTGCATCTCTAGAACTGGTTTTCGGAATATCGACTGGAAGAGAAACAGCGTTGACTGCTCCTGAATGCATGCACTAGTCTGCTAGCTTACCGCCTCCCAGGGCTCAGGGTGTTAATAGCTGTCAGTCACAAACATTGAAGTGTACACATATAGGGCTTCAATGCTACGTCATGCCGTGATGCACGATCTCGGGTGTGCAAGGAAGAGGAAGGTGGGGGTTAGGGGTGATCTGCATCAGGGTTCGCATCTCTTAGGTTTATATTCATAAATTTGCGAGTCCTTTCATAAACGATAAAGAACATGCAAGTACTCATGCAGCCTGCCCCATAAGTGTTGATCAACGCTTGCAAACTAATAATAGCCTGTTATTGCAGGAATATATCCAACCATCTGTGTTTATACGTTTGTTTGTCTGTCTTTCCATTTGTTCTCTCTTCTCAAACAGTTGATGCTTGTCTGAACATCTCCAGTCCCGTTACTCCTGCACAGTCACCTGACAAAGGTCGGCCATCAATAGAAAGTCGATGCAGCTCCCTCCCGAGCGTTCACCCAACGTTCCAGAAAGTCTCGTTTCGCTCGGCACGCCATTCTCACGCTAGCGGCGAGTTCTACAGAACGCCAGCAGGACGAAGCTAGGCAATGACGTCACAGACTCCGCAGTCGAGCGTAGGACACTGACGTCACTAGCCTAGTTTCTTTCGCGAGTCGCTGCTGACGCGTATAGCCAGGTGACGCCACGACACCGCCAGCGGTGTGACGCCAACGCTCTCCGCGCGGTCTTTGGCGGTTGGCGTGTGTCGCAAGCACAGACGTCTGGCATCTGCGGTGACGAGTCTGACTCTCGTGACGATCAGTACGCTGCCATCGGCTGACCTTCAACTCTCTTCTCCGCGAGGTCGGCGCATGCAAATCGTCGCGACACAGACAGGCATGACGTGGCGACCGTCAGCGCTCGTGCATCACTCGGTACATGACCGTCACGTGTTTGGGTCAGAATTTTCGACAACGGATTTTTTGTTTAATTTAAAATAAAATAAAAAAAAAGATTTTCGATGATGATAGGGAATAACGGTTTTGCCCCCCTCCCCCCAATAATCATTGATCCAGTTTTTCTATAGTTTTTCTTTTAAATGGTATGGTCCACTGCTCTTGTGTTCTTAGAAAGCTGAATTTCTTGTAAGACGCTTGCAAGTAGACACAAATCACAAAGATTTATAGAGAATTGAAGTTTTAGAAGAGGAGAAGGATGAAGATGAAAGGCAGAGGGGGATAATGAAGATAATGACGATAGCAACTCCAAAGACCATCAAGATGACGAAAAACAAATCCATTATGAGTGGTAAAAAATAAAGATGAGGATCATCGCGATGATTAAAAGGATGAAAAAAAAACCCAACAAACAATCCGAAGATATCAAAGAAATCCACAAGATTACAACGGATTTTTACGATGATTATAAAAAGAAAGGTCAAATTTCAACTGTTAAAGCTTAGAATGATGAAAAATCCGTCATCTAATGATTATTTATAAATATATTTTCATTACAAAGAGATGTATTAAACAGCTTCAAGACAGGGTTCAGGGTGTGTGGAGGATCAAGCTGTCTCTCGTAGTGTTGTCACGACCAAGTCGTCATCAGCGTGTTGCAGCAACAAGGACAACAAGCCTCCGCCGCACAGACACTACGGCGATATACGTCAGGTCGACCTTTGACCTCCGTGCGCGAAAAGCACGTGCGGTAACGTCGTCGTGATTAACCGCTCTAATGATTTACGGGGGGGGCCCCCACAAAGCAGTCCGCGCGCAGAAAGGCAGGTCAAGCCGTCAGTCGGCGTAATTAACGTTGCGCGTAATGACACATTAACGGCGGCGCTTAAAAGCCGGCAAGTCACGTGACTCACGTCATTGGAGAGCACGGGCGTCGTTGCGGGGGTTGAGGGATGGCACCGCGTCACGCTGAAGGATGAAAGAGTCGCAGACTCCAGTCACCAAAAGTTCAAGGATGGAACATCAAGTGCTGGGGGTCAGAGTGTCTGCGATGAGGGTCAGACTGTCCGCAGACATGATGGAGGAGGTTGACAGAGGTACGTCACGTGACACAGACTGGAAGTGGGGGGATCGCTGAACGTGATGGAACAGTCAGGTGCTGAGACTAAAGACAAGTTAATCGGGATGTACGCGCGCGCACACACTCACAAACACCTGGAAAGAGAATTTGAAGTCCTACTTTCATTTGACGGAGGATATACAAGATATACATCAATAATGCTGACAATAATAATCATTATTGATTACAGCTTTAACACTAGTAATTTCTGCCTCAGCTATAAAAAAATAAAATGACATCTGTCAACATCAATTTGCAAACAGCTGTGTACACTATGAAGATACCAGCGGTCCTCGACACTGACGATAGATGATGAGTTGATAAGCGGGTAGGTTCAGTGGAGCGAGACAGGAGGAGAGTGTGGATCGAGAAGAGTAAAGCATTCTCTCTCGAGTGGTGGGGAAGGAGTGATGGTGGGGTATGGAGAGAGAGGGGCAAGGCAAGCGATACGACATGAAAGACGGTCTGCGTTTCGTTGCCAGCAGCTTGGCTGGTGTTATCGACCGATGACGACGGACACGTGTCGGCTGCGCTGTGTAACGACTGGGGCGGCGCTAGCGGCGAGCACTGCACGCGCCCTGATAACGCTTGTGTGCGCTCGTGCTCTCGTGCAGACTGGCAAGTCACGTGACCTTAACCCCCCCGCCCACTTCTCTGTGATGCTTTTTTTACCCTTTACTCTGCCTTCAGACTAATTATAACTAATTAATCTGGTTATTCTTGGTGAATGAAGAAATCCGTGCGATGTAAATTGTTTGTATTATAATGCTTACAGATTTTGGGCGCGCGCTTGCAAGTGTGTATGTATGTGTGAATGCGAGTATGTATGGAATTTTCATTTTCATCACTTCAGCTATCACAGGGCTGTAAACTCGCTGTAATTAAGACCTCATTATTTTTGAGTTTTCAGCAACCAGTAAGTCTGAGAAATAAGCATTATTTTCCCGAACATCAAAACAAATATTATGCATATATATTTTATCTTTTCTTTCTCTGCTATATATATATATCTAAGGCAACAAAGTCTACCAAATCCACACACAAGCACACAAGCACACACACACACGATTCATGCACACACACGCGAGCCTGCACATCTTCACAGTTAGGTAAGCAGCTCAGAAATCTCTCTCCACAAACATCATCAACTAAAACCGCAACGAACCCGGCGAGTAGACAAAAAAAAAAAAAAACGATCAGGGAGGATGTGGGGATGTTGGTTAGTAGAGGAATTCGTGAAGTGGGCTGTGGTAGAGGGGAAGGGAAAGGGGTAACCAAACTACAGAGAACCAAACTGCTTTGATGATGCAAGGTTTTTCGGTTCCTGAAGGGCGGTTGTTTTTTTCTCCCCCGACAGCCATTATCTGCGAGAAAGCCAAACTGGAAATAGAACCTGACATAAATTTAGTCCGTACCCCCTCCCTTACACAAACATTCTCTCTCTCCGAGAAGCGAATTCGGAGCGTAAACCCTCCACGTGATCGATCCGACATGCGCGTAACTAATCGCAGTTCTGTGCGCGTGCAGCCGCCTAGCGCGTGCTTGTGTTTACTGCCACTGTAAACCCGCTGCAGCACACAGACCAGCAGCCAATTAAAGGGAGAACAAAAAAAAAATGATGATGATGGTAAAAAAAAGCTTATGTTTACTGCCCAAAGCGCTTACAGTCTTTTATCTCAAGCTCGCAGGCTGCGGCTGTGTGAACGTTCATTAGAAGAAGCTGAAGCCAGTATGTCGTGTAGACCATGATGAGGTGGTTTGGTTGAGTTTAGTGATGTTCTTATGTTGTTTCATGTTTGTTTATTTTGCTGATGTTTGAGTTTGTGCATGGTCCATATTCGGTCTTCTCTGTCGCTTATGTATCAGCCGGGTGGCGTGCAACACGGTATGCATGGCACAGACGGACCATAATGAAGTGTGGTCGCTTTTTAGTTTTTGTTATTTGTTTCTTTACTGAGCTCGTGAAGTGTTGACCTCTTTTTTTTTTTTTATTTTTGAAGCATCTCATTTAACTTCTTTATTTATAGACCGGGTGGGTGAGCAAGCTTCATTCGAGCTAACACGTACATCATGATGTAGACACCCGCAGGGCCTGGTAAGCTCAGTACTTTTGTAATGGACTGTTAACTCAGGTCACGTGATCCAGCAAGTCCACGTGCTAGCCAGTCTGTCATCGTTCTGTGCTGTAAGTGATCCACTCTGCCCTCTGCAGCTATAAATACACTCATTCAGCTGAAAGTGTTGTCTGTATACTTCAAAAATAAAGTATTATTTAACTCTAAAAATGCAGATTAAGCGCATACCGACTTTTTAACTTTTTAAAAAAGTGATGGAATGGGTAGACAGCTATCTATGTGCTCGAAATGGATCTACTGAACTGAAAAAGACAAAGAAAATAAGACAGGGAAGCGCTTTCCGGAGATTTTTAGAAAAAAAAACAGCTGCTGTAACCAAAAACCAGACGTGCTTTTTCTCGTCTGCTCACTTGTGAAAAGAAAAGCATGGTATAAAAACACATCGGATTTTTCCAGACTTTCTTGCCTGTGAAGTCAGCATTGAAAGGCATTGGAGCGAGAGAAGAGCTCGAGGCTAAGACTGATACATAGTACACGACCTCTGTAATAATAATAACTACTCACCTGCCGACATCCGGAGAAGCTGACAAACCAGGAATGAAACACCTGTTAACATGCAGCAGTGCAGATGTTGGTGCACCCAGGATATGTATAAAGTAAATTATTAATAGAATCAACTATGATGGAATTCTCACTCTTACAATTTTTGTAAACTTACAAATGAAAGTATCAGGTGTGTTCTGTATATTATATTAACTGTGATACAAAAGATTTATTTTTGACTGGTGAGGGAGAAATGTTTACCAAGACCAACACAACTCGTTAATAAATTATACGGTTTAAAATAAAACATTTACATAGATAACACCTAGAAAAATTCAGTGATGCAGCAACTTGAAAAGAAAGGCTTCGTGTTAAAAATAAATCTGATATAATTTTAAAAGCTTCAGAAGAAATGATGATTAGCTTGTCGACAACAATGATTTCAATTGTTTGCTAATCCTCTCTAAGTGACATCGGCAATTAATTGTATTTTTATTGCATTTCGACTTGGATACAGTCCTGTTGTTTGTTGATTTACCCTGTCTTCTATTAATGGTTTAATCTGACACAAACATCTGCTGCATTTGAGGATGTGTGTTATATGTGCGTGCGTGCGTGTGATTTCTAGCTTGTGCCAGAAAGGGAGGTTAGTGGGCTGAACACTAGACTCGCTTATCCTCCCTCTACCCCGACCCACCCACCGTATCGTTTGTCAACATTTGCTGTTGCCATAGCTGCCATTAAAAAGAGTACTTCAGTGAACATTTTTAGAACCTGGCAGTAAAAAATGTGGTTTACCTTCGAGAACAGGACTGGGCAGAGCTTGTGGTTTCTGCGACCGAGGGGTAGGGTAGGGTAGGGTATGGGGATAGCCATCAAGCACGAAAACACTAAAAAAGTAATAACATTCATAATAAAATAATAAAGGCGCTGAAGCCACTCTTCCTGCTGATAACTGCCAGGCCATTGTGACCATGATGTTCTCCGCTCTGGACAATAGCATCGTGTGCACGTGATGTGTGTTTACACGTGAATACTTCAAATAATGGGGTAGGGGAGGGGTGGATATGGAGAGGGAGTGCGCAGGCTCTGGTATATCGTGCGGCAGCTTGCATGAAGTCGTCTAGCTTATTTTCCAGGAGCTGGACAGAGTTTTATACACATCATGGAGGTCGAGAACCTGTAGAAAAGTCAGTGCAGGTCGAATTAGAAAGTGTACGAGTTCGTTAAAGATGGGTGGAAGAGACTGACGGTTTGCACAAAGCACAGTGTGAAAGAAATTGGTGGTAATGATTGTTAAGCTAGAAAAACAATAGAACCTACATACACCCGATTATAGTCAGCTCCACAAATTTTAACACATTCTTAACATATATATATTCTGTAGACTTTAAGGAGAACCCACGGGACTAGCTTCTTATTGAAAAAATTAGAAAATATAAATAGTCTTAGAATGACCTTAGTTTGGGGGCTGGGGAAGTGGACAGTGAACCTTACTAGCCTGGTGGTGAGTGCCGTCGACATAACAGGTCGATGGTTCGATGCCCCTTGAGGTCTAAGGCCGGAAAATTTCTCCTACACCTATGCAGAAAAGATGAGTTCCTGATTTATCATGGGAGGTAAAGACAACAGAAAGAGATGGTTGAGTTATTACTTCTGCATGCCGTGCATTAGCCATGGTGAACCACTTCACTTTAACTACACTTGGTAAAACCAAGGTTTCATATCCTGTGTGTGTGTGTGAGCGCGCGCGAGCGTGCGTGTGGTTGAATGGGTGAGATGAAAGGTGGAGCAGTAATTATAAGATGCAACTAATCGTTTGTGATCTGCACGCAAGCGTGTAAACGTTGTCTCAGCTCAGCATCAGAGGTCATCGCTAGGCCAGTCTTGAAGACCACTCCATCCCCTGGAGGATCTTCTGCAAGTCTTCCCCACCCCACCCCACCCCAACCCCCCATAAACCCCCGTTAGATCGATAGCGTCTGTGCGCCGCAAGCCTTGTTCCTCCTTCCCCTCTCCCTCCATCCTTCATCTCCCCGGCCCCACCCTTCAGCTGTTTCCACACTTAGTTCAAGCTCGCTCATCCCTCGCCAACCGAGACTTGCCCGAAACCACTCCAAGACGTTACCCAAACCTCGGGGTACGTTGGAGGATGAGCGTTTCGGGGGTTGGGGGAGAAGGAGGGAGAGAAAGCAGCTATTTGTGGCGAGGCTGGAAGCTGCTGGTCTATTTGCAGCTTCGCTGACAGGTTGGTTTTCAGCTTTGACCAACATTCCTTCTTTATATATCTATATTTTTAAATTCCCTCGGTCTTTCGCAAGAGTTGTTTGCTTGTTACCGACATCTGTACGATAACCCTTTGACTGTTTGATAAGGAAGGCAAAGTTTATGTTTAAATGGCTGCTTTGTAAAGTCCTTCTTGGTCGTCAAAATGGCTCCACCATAACCACCAACAAATTGCAAAATATTTCAAGATTAACTAACTCATTGTAAAGAGAAGAGGACTATGAAGACTATGATGATGATGATGACTTAAGAGGAGGGAGGTAAAGAAAACAACGAGGAATATCAGGCAGTCACTCGTGATTGTCGGGGTTCAATGATGTTGTTAGGACAAACTGTAGTTTTACTCTGTGGGATCCAGCATCTGAAGCCCCTGTCCTATACAGACCTGGGTTAGTGTGTAGTCTTGTTATCCTTTCTCTCTCTCTCTCACTTTTTAGCAATAAACATGAATACCTCTTTATGTTGACTACAGGATAGCACTTATTCCTGGCAGGACTTCATAACCAAGAGCCGATTGTCTCGGCCAAATCTCGCCAGACATTTCCCTGAGACAGTAAACACTGAGCCTCCGCAACACGATTTGGGTTTTCTTTTGTTTTAGTTTTTTGTTCCGTCTTCATTTCTTTTCCATTTTTGCTTTACTTCCTGCCCAACTTTTTCTCTTTGAGTTTGCGTGGGTACAAATTTGAACGGATTAGTTCCAGACAGGGTAATACGTCTTTCTTCTTGTAATTTCTTTTTTAATGTGGAATGTTTGCTTCCTGCTATCTAATGCAGTTGCCACCTCGTGTTAATATAGAAACCATTTACCATAATCAACGAACGTCAGGCCTTTCCCCAAGGACCAATTTAAAGGAAGAAGAGGAGGAGAAGAAGGAGGAAAAAAAGTGTGCAAAAAGAGACCGTTTGTTTAAAAAAAAAAAAAGTGGTGCAGTGGTACAAAGTCTTTCCCCTGTGGGACCCCGGGGTATGCTTGCCTAGCAAGCATTGCAAGAATAGGGTCCCTGCCATCCAACCAGGCATGTCGTAAGAGGCGACTAAGGTGGACACCTCACCTAGAGGTAAAATAGGTTGTGGTAGGGCTAACAACCCCACCATGTAAAAAAAATCCTGTTACAGAAACTAAAACCAGAGAACTCGTCACAGATGGCGAAGGTAATGAAGCACACCAGGAGACTGGACTAATGACGGACGACAGCCAAACCCGAAAGGGAGCTGGCGCCCCGACAGCGGATTTACTGAAGCCGAGGCAGAAGTTGAGGTGGGGTGCTGGAACGTCCAGACCTTGTACCAGACTGGCAGGATGCTCCAATTAGTCAAGGAGTTTGACAACTACAACTTGGACATCCTGGGAGTCAGTGAGGTCAGATGGACCGGCACGGGAAAGAGGAGACTAGCGTCAGGACATACCATCTTGTTCTCAGGAAGATCAGACGCTCAACACTCTGAAGAGTAGCTCTACTCCTCAACAAGAAAACGAAAAGGCACTGCTGGAATGGAAGCCTTATGGACCCAGGCTTTTGAGAGCAAGATTCCATTCCAAGTACACCAAGCTGACAGTGCTAGCCTGCTATGCACCAACAAATGAATCTGAGGCAGAAGACAAGGATGCTTTTTACGATCAGCTCCAGGCAGCCTCAGAGAGCGTTCCAGCCCATGACATGTTGCTCATCATCGGCGATCTCAATGCCAAGGTGGGAAGTGACAACACCTGCAGGGAGCATGTCATGGGCAAACATGGAATCGGAACCATCAATGACAACGGAGAGAGACTGGCAGACTTTTGTGAAGAAAACAACCTACTGATTGGAGGCACACTCTTCCCACACAAAGACATCCACAAGGCAACATGGACATCACCAGATGGGATCACAAAGAACCAGATAGACCATGTCATCATCAACCGAAAATGGAGGAGCTCACTTCAAGATGTTAGAGCCTACAGAGGAGCAGACATTGCCAGTGACCACACTCTTGTGATAGCCACAGTTTCTCTGAAGCTGCGTCGATCACGAGGAAAACAGGCACGTCAGCAGAGAGTGGACTCCGGCAAACTAAAAAATCCAGCCACCGAAAGGGCCTTTGCTATGGAAGTAAAGAACAGGTTCCAGGCACTAGGAGACCAACAAGAGATGACCTTAGACGACTTCAATCGAGTCTTACAGGAATCAGGAGAGAAAATACTGGGCTTCCAACGGAAAAAGAAAGAACAGTGGATCAGAGAAGAGACATGGAAGAAGATAGAAGAGAGAAAGTCAGCCAAACAAAGAATCAACAGCACCAGATCTGAACGCCTGAAGGAACAACACAGACAAAGATATGCAAACTGAACAAAGAGGTAAAGAGGATGACAAGAGCGACAAAAGATATTACATAGAGAAACTGGCAGATGAAGCAGAAAATGCAGCAAGTAAAAATGACCTGAAGACACTGTACAAGATAAACAAACAGCTAAACAACGGGTTTAAGAACAGTGATGTGCCAGTGAAAGACGTGAACGGTAATGTCGTCGAGGAGAGGCAGGAAAACTACAGCGCTGGAGGGAACATTTTGAGTCGGTTCTGAACAGACCAGATCCCCCTCAGCTTGCAGACATCCAGCCAGCAGCTATAGACCTTGACATCTGCACAGAACCACCAAGCCTGGAAGAAGTGACAGCAGCAGTCAAGACAATGAAGAGCGGCAAAGCACCAGGGGCAGATGGAATAACAGCAGAGATGTTGAAAGCAGACGTGAATGTGACAGCTCCCAAGCTGACTGAAATCTTCAGGCAAATTTGGGAATCAGGCAGGTCCCTGTTGCGTGGAAGACAGGGCTCATCTTCAAGTTACCCAAGAAAGGAGATCTTGGAGACTGCAATAATTGGAGGGGCATAACACTTCTTTCCCTCACCAGCAAGGTCTTCAGCAAGATTGTTTTGTCAAGACTGACGGCAACTCTTGAGAAAGACCTCCGACCACAGCAAGCAGGATTTCGCCCTGGGCGATCCTGCTCCGAACACATCTTCATTCTGCGACAGATTCTGGAGCAGAGCAACGAATGGAACACACCGCTGTACATCAATTTCATCGACCTGGAGAAGGCTTTTGACAGCATCCACCGCGAGTCCTTATGGAAGATCCTGAGGCATTACGGAGTCCCTGCAAAACTTGTTCAGGTCATTGCAATGCTGTACAGCGATTTCAAATCCCAGGTTGTCTGTGACACGGAGCTCACAGACCCCTTCAACGTCAGTACCGGGTGAAGCAGGGCTGCATTCTGTCGCCGTTCCTCTTCATCCTGGCCATGGACTGGATCATGAAGACTTCCACCGACAGTGAGAGGAGAGGGATCAGATGGACCATGACTATGACAGCAACAACAGCACTGGAAGACTTGGACTTTGCTGATGACATTGCCCTGCTGTCACACCGCCACCAAGACATGCAGGAAAAAACAAAGGCCTTCTCAGAAACAGCTGGAAACCTTGGCTTGAAGGTCAGCACAAAAAAGACTAACAGTATGAGAGTGAACGCCAGAGTCCAAGACAGCATCAAACTAAATGGAGAAGAGATTGAGGAAGTTGACAGTTTCACCTATCTTGGGTCCAAAATGTCAAACACTGGGATGCGGAGGTGGAGATTCGAGCCCGACTGGCAAAAGCCAGTCAGGCCTTTGCCTCACTCAGGAGCACATGGAAGGCAAAAAACATCAGCCAGAAGATCAAGCTGAGAATCTTCCAAGTCAAATGTGATCAGCACCCTCCTTTACGGATCAGAATCTTGAAAGATGACCAAAACCATCGGTAACAAGCTTGACGTCTTCCAAAACAGATGCCTCAGGCGCATACTTAACATCTTTTGGCCAAACACCATCACCAACGAAGAACTCCACCGAAGAAGTGAAACCGAGTCCATCACCACGCAGGTTCAACGAAGGCGTTGGCGATGGATTGGACATGTGCTCCGCCAGCAGACAGCAGACCTTTCCAGAGTCGCCCTACGATGGACTCCAGACGGCCGAAGAAAACGAGGCCGCCCAAAGGAAACTTGGAGAAGAACAGTGAAAGGGAGATGAAAGGAAAGGGCTGGACATGGGGTCACCTAGAGCGGGTTTCAGCCGATCGACATCGGTGGCGGACTCTGGTTGAGGCCTTATGTGCAACCTGATGCACAAAGAGGAATAGATAGATAGATATAGGTACAAAGTCATTGCTCGCTCATTTTGCCACAGGTCTGGCAGACGACACATGCTCGACAGGACAGCCGAGGGCGCGTCCTTGGAAGGCGTGGAATTGCCTGCAACCGTTCGATACCCGCCGCCGCCACTGATGTGATTTGTCTGCCATCAACTGCAGACGACCCGAGGAAATGTTGCACGCGCCTTTTGCACTGATGTCGAGTGCATCCTCGTCCCACCATCTCGGGCTGCAGAGAGCCAGTCGCTAGACGTACTTCCTCCCCATTCTTGATCCTCCCTTCGAGCCTCGCGATCGCTCAGAGTTGATCGAATTACATTGTTACATAAAGAAGATCGAAGTGGCTGGACAGGAATGGTCGGGTACTCTTTCTACAGGAATGTAGCAGTAGTCCAGGGTGGACAGTTGATTGGACAGAGTTTATTGACTTTGTCAGTAATGTCCTTGTCATTCATAATAACAAATATATCTGCACGTGCGTGTAACTACTAAGGGACTGACAATGACAGAGAGCTGGAATGAAAGATGAACTACGATCTACGCCTGTATTACTGTTTCCTCTCCATTTTTTTTTTTTCATTCCCTGCTGCAGCTGCTGCCCTCTGTTGCCTGTCTGATGCCAGTGTCTCTAGGTTCCTCTTCATTCTGTTCTCGTCCTCCCATTTTTCTGCGCTTTCTTCATCCAGTCCTTCCTACATTTCCCTTATCTACTCTCCTCTCAATCTCTGTCTTTCTGTACAAGACGAACATTCAGATACTATCGTTGATGGAAGTGGAAAGAACCACAACCACTATGCTGTTCTCGACAAAGCTACCACATAATTTCTCTCTCGACAGTGATACATTCAGACTGCTTAAGCCTGTTCTTAACTAGACACAGATGGAAGAAGGTCTGACCACGCTGAGAAGTTTTTATTTATAGGTAAAGGTTGACCCTTGACTTTTACAGGGTCGTCAGGGAGTGAAGTGTTACAGTGTCACAGACCTCACTTTTCTCGGAGTCAGCTTTATGTAAAGGTGGTGCCAATCTCCTCTCCCTCAGTTCCTTACCTTCCCCATCTTTCTTAGGAGTTAGATACCCGGCTGGGTCGGCTGGGAAAATGAGCTGCGCTACACTGGTATCGAACCGGCGCGCCTCTCAGTTGACGCCAGCGCTCGGCTATCCGCTCCCCCGGTCTCCATGTCCTACGTCTTCGCGGTCGTCTAAAGACTGCCTATATTTCATCAGCCGACGATAACTGTTTGTCAGTGTTAATGTAGTTTCCCCACTGCTCTCATTTCTCAAATAAGCAGCATATCAAATCACTCATTGTAATCAACTTTATCGCAAGACAAAAAACATAAAGACAGTTATGATCATCAGTGAATGGTCTTCGTTATTTTTTGTTTATCACACGATAAGTGTATACTTTTATCATCACCGTGTACGTTTCTGTGTCCATGTTTCAGTCTAAAATGTACTGATGCTAACTTTTAAAAAGATAAACTCGTATTCATCATGAAACTGCAGAGCTCAGTGGGGAATGTGAAGTCCTCTCTATGCTAACTTATAAAGTTAACGAGCTGTACGGGTGGGACTAAACAGAGCATCCAGATACTTGGAAATGATGAAACTGGGTGGACTATCAATCTGTCTAACCATCGAGATGTATACAGCACCATCACTCTCTCACAGAACCAGGCAGACACCAGCATACAGTCGTTACAGGGTAAGTACTCCAAGTCTTGATTGTTTGGAGATTTGTGAGTGTCCTGTGAGTCACAGGGTGGGAGTGGAGGAGATAAACATTTCTCCACTTAGTTTACATCAGTGAATGCAGCAGTCGGGACACACGTGGCAGAGTAAGTGCATCCTGCCCATTGTGACCGGCCAGATCGCGGCCATGAATGAATGGTAGGTAGTGCTCGTGTACTGCGCTATCGCCCTCTCGGTCTTGTTATTCAACCTGGCGACATAATTTCTTTTGTTGCAGTTTTTATTATTTTTAATTTGTTCGTTTTTACTAAAAGTACATGCAAGAGCAAGTGAGTGAGAGTGTGTGTAGGGTGGTGTTGGTGGTGTGTGAGGATACTGAGTGTGTGTGTGAGAGAGACACCAACACAGAGATGATTTATACGTGTGCAAAAGTAAAGAAGTGTACAAGTAAAGAAGTTTGACAAATTATCGTGTATTTAGCGGTTAAGAATGAGTACAAAATTATCATAAAAGAAAAGAAAGATTATGTTTGTGAGACTGAGAGAGAGAGAGTGTGTGATTGTGTGTGGGTGCATGACAGAAAGAGAAATGTGACAAACTAACAGATACCCAAACTTGAAACCACTCGTTAATCTATAACTGCTCGCTTTGCATAGGAGTTGACATGTGAGTGTGCACGAACATGAACGAGCCAATTCCGTGTGTCTGTGATCTCTCACGTGCAAGCGTTTCCTCGCACGCTGGCGCCGCCTGTGTGGTCTCGTTTAGCCCCCCAATCATTCCGGCCTACTCCCCTTGATAAGATTACCTGCCGACACAACTAATACATTGACCCTGCAGACCACAGACTTCACAGACTTCCCAGACCCTACAGACCACAGACTTCATACACCCTATAGACCACAGACTTCACAAACCCTACATACCACAGACTTCATAAACCCTACATACCACAGACTTCATAAACCCTACAGACCACAGACTTCATACACCCTACATACCACAGACTTCATACACCCTACATACCACAGACTTCATACACCCTACATACCACAGACTTCATAAACCCTATAGACCACAGACTTCATACACCCTACATACCACAGACTTCATAAACCCTATAGACCACAGACTTCATACACCCTACATACCACAGACTTCACAAACCCTATAGACCACAGACTTCATACACCCTACAGACCACAGACTTCACAAACCCTACAGACCACAGACTTCATACACCCTACAGACCACAGACTTCACAAACCCTACAGACCACAGACTTCCCAGACCCTACAGACCACAGACTTCACAAACCTACAGACCACAGACTTCACAAACCCTACAGACCACAGACTTCATACACCCTACAGACCACAGACTTCACAAACCCTACAGACCACAGACTTCACAAACCCTACAGACCACAGACTTCATACACCCTACAGACCACAGACTTCATACACCCTACATACCACAAACTTCACAAACCCTACAGACCACAGACTTCACAGACCTATAGACTACAGACTTCACAGACCGCACATTCAGCACAAAGGCCTGTAGCCGCCATCACAAATCGCTACTGACTTCCGGTACGGGCAGAAAGCTGGTGTTTCAGTGTTTTAAGCATTGGGGTCACAGTCGAATTTTCTGTACACCTAGATGCCGTATTAGTCGAAAATCGAATTTTACAAGTATTATATCAGTTTCTATTTATTAAGTATAATTTTTTGTTACGATGACAAAGTCTTCAAAACAGTATACTGTCCACTGGAACACGAACATGGTCCTGACTGTGTAGGTAAACTTTTTGCCAAGCATAATTAAGTGGTATATTGAGCTTTGAAACAGTTTTAAATATGACTGGGTTGAGTTAAAAAAAACTTATACCAAAGACTTTATAGAATATACTGTCTTTGCTTATATCCATATTGATTCCTAGAAATCACTCCATATGAATACAAATAATCAATCAGACATAATATTTGGAAGGCATGTTTACCATAGTGGTTCAAACAGGTATTTCATGCAGGGACTGCTTTCAAACCTAAAACTTCTTCACCAATGAAGGAAAAAAAATGTCAATGTAGTTCAGACCTGGGCAAGGGCCATTTCTGAACTATTTCCAATTTTCCCGTTTCACAACTGACACTTTCCGCGGAAATGTGTGGCCCAGGTAGGTCACCTCTCGCCGGAGGAATTGGCACTTGTCCAGCCGCAGTTTTAATACAGTCTCCACGATGGGCCCCAAGAGTCGATCGAGATGTTCTACGTGTTCGTCGAACGTCTTGGAGTATACCAAGAGATGTCTAGGTACACGAGAAGGAACGAGAATAAAATGTCCGACATGGTTGTCTGCATTAACCTCTGGAAGGTTGCTGGTGCGGACGTCAGACCCATTGGCATCCTGGTATACTCAAACAGTCCCATGGGTGTCAGGAACGCGGTTTTGTGTCTGTCATCTGGGTGCATCGCCATCTGGTGATAGCCGCTGGCAAGGTCAAGTGTTGAAAAGTACTGGGCTCCCACCAGCGCGTCAAAGGACTCCTGGATGCGCGGTAGAGGGTAGGCATCCTTGACTGTCTTTTCATTGAGCCGTCTGTAGTCCACACATAGGCGCACACTGCCGTCCTTCTTACGCACAATGACGATGGGTGCAGCGTATGCATTGTGGCTCTCCACAATCACTTTCTGGTCTAGCAAGTCTTTGATATGATCTTGCACTTCCTTCAGCTGGTGCGGTGGGACACGTCGGTAGGGCAGCGCGACCGGCACCTCGTCAGTGGTACGCAGACGATGGAAGACAGAGTCCGTGTATGCGAGGTCCGTCGAACAAGCTTTGCCACATAATAAAGACTGACACAGAAGCATACAGTGAACACAAGAAAGCTTGGAACTTACAGGCAGACAGAAAAATGAAATTCCTACAGTACAAAAATGAATATATTTCATCATCACCCAAATATCAAGATATCGGAACATCAATAGTGATACCAAATCCAACTAATAATGTAGGCTGTGTAGGGTTTGTATTATTTTCAGTTTATCGTGACTTGGTTAGTAATGCGGCCAACCGTTCTTTGGGAGACGCCCGCACACACACACACACAGAGACCACACACACACAGACCACACAAACACATATTCTGAAAGGCATCCGTTGCATAAAAACGAAGAGCAAGACACACTTGCAATGTGGGCGTGACATTGCGCCCCCGATTTGTAATTAATAAGTTTCATTGTATGTCATCGACGATCGCCAGGATGTCATTACATCGAAATCTTAATCGTTAATAGAGGGTTAAATCATCCTATGAATCGATGGAATTAGTTTGATCATGAAATATTCTATTACTGCGAAGATTTCTCTCCATTTCATACAGCATCAAGCATGCCTCAGTCATCTTTACCGAGCCTCACGCGAGTTAGAGGCGGGGAGGGTCGTCTCTACATTTACGGGTGGATCGGCCGGGTAGAGGGGCCAAAACTTGACACACGACTTCACCTTCGCTGGACATGAAGGCTGGGCCGACCTTTGACGACCATTCGTGGCCTCGCGGCGAGATAAAGCTTCGGCCCCGTGATGATTTCTACTCATTCTTAAATTCTTTCATCGTGTAGGTGCTTATGGCAAAAGCAAGGTCCTCCACAATATCTTCATTTCTGGTGCACGTCAAATCGCCGTGGTCGAAGGAAAAAAGGTGCTCAATCTAAATAATTAATGAAATGCAGGGATTTCTGTCACAGGCCAATAGATAACATAGATGACAATTTGTGATGTTGTTTGCCTGAATGAACAGATAGTAGTATCAGCTGACAAAGTACTAGGAGGACGAAGAAACTGCAGTTCAGACACATTTCGTTGCAGTCTGCAATGCAAACGTATTTATATATATACAAGACATATAAAGTATTGAAATTTCATTGACCATTTGACGGAGATCCAAACTACCATGATAATGTATCTTTACTCCTAACTGTGTGTGTTAAATGTCTGCCCTTGTGAGCAAAAGAAAAATTTCTGTTTTGGGTCTCCTCGACAGACAATAAAGTCTTATTTGATTTGATTTGTGCTTCGGCAGTTCGTATAGGCCAGCAATGTCGATCGCATTTAATTTTTGCTTCGTATACGACACTGATTGTTGTGGTACAGACGAAGTTATTTTCTTGTCCAAACTGTCGGGAAAATAGAGTTCTATTTCTAATACTTCGGACAATGGCGTGGAGACTTCTTTGTTCCACACCTCAGTCACGGCCATTAAATTGTGTACCACGTGATACGCATCGAGGCGGCTCTCTATACAAATTTCAACACATGGACGGTAACTCTCGTAAAAAGAAAATACGGAGTTGTTGTTCTTAGTGTTCAAAATTCAAGATTTCAAACTTCTAGACTCTCGAGACATGGATTCATGGTGTGACTACACTTCTACGTCCACAAGTTCCACCTACACGGTATGCCTCATTCCTCTAATTCTGAGCACGGACAGACATGATTTATTTATTTTACTTTCTTGTTTCTGTTCTGAGAGGTTAAATGCCTTGATTTTCAGCAGTTTGTCCGACCCACTAAAGATGGCGACGGTTTTATTCAATACATGTATAGCCAGTACCTAATAATCTTAGATATAAAAAAAAGCGTAAAATTCAATAATTTTACAGAATTTGCTACTGAGTAAGAACCTATACGTGTTTCAAAAAAGCCGCAGCAGTAAAAACTTTTTTCTTTCATTCTAACAGAGAGAGCGGCTAAGTGAAATCTCCCTTGCTTTTAAATATTTGCTTATAATTTCCATGACAACTGAATCAATACAATTGTCATGTTTCAGGTCTGATAAAATTACAACAGACTTCAGGAGGTCTTCTATTGTCACTAGAAAGAATAGAGTTGATGAAGCTGAGATCTTGAGCTTCATGGAAAGTTAGTCAACAGTAAGTGTAAAAGTACTGTTACCCAAAAGACAATAAATACAATCAGTAATTTTTGGAGAGCACAAAGATATGTTTTCCATGAAGAGCGAGATGCAGGTCCCATGTACACTCATAGAGACTGAAACGAAATATATGGCTGAGGCACAAGAAGACCTAAGTGATAATGTAATACCTAAAGCAGAAAGTTCATTTTGCTCTGATTATAATGCGACAAAATGTTTACAGAATGATTTCATGCAGCATGACAGTATCTTTGGCCAAGAACTCCATAATATAAAAATTGATCCAACTGCACAGACAAACTGGAAGTGTGAGAATGTTCTGAAAGTGGAGATGAATTCTCAAGATTCTACTTCTTTCATTAAAATTGAACAGCAGCACAGTCACATTCTGAAGAAAGAATGGTCACATATGACTGAGCATAATCATATAGTAAAGATGGAGAGATCATGGCCTGGCCAGGATGCAATTTCTAAACTTGATAGTGATAATGAATTTTATTGGATCTGCCAAGGTGATACTTATGAACTGAAGACACAGTATGCAAAAGGACCAGTCACTTCTGAGGTTAAGCATGAGGATCACTCTGGTCAAGGCGTTGGTTCTGCAGTAAAGTCAGAGCAGACAAAATCACACACTCAGTCCACAATAATGGAGCACTTGAAGGCACAGAGTGTACCACAGGAAGTGGAGTGGAATTGCAGGAAAAATAAAGATATTTTAGCATGTATATCATCACCTGAACTTCAAGATGTGGATGTTGCTAGATGCAAAAATACACAGGCGACGAATATTGTGACTGAAAGTCCTCAGCATGAGAGAAATGTAAATGTGACAGAAGCAAGCTTCAGTACTGAGTCAGAAAAACAGCACCCTAGTAGTGATATTGAATCTGATAAGTGCAAAGTGTGTATGTCTTCATTCCATTTTCCATCCTTGCCCAAAAAACACATGTCGGACCACACTGGTAAACCTCACAAATGCAGAACATGTAAAGCTGCCTTCAAAAGATTATCTGATTTGAAAAGTCATATGTGGGTTCACAGGGAGGAGAAGCCTCACCAGTGCAGTGTATGTAAAGCTGCATTTAAAAGATTATACCATTTGAAACGACATAGGCAGGTTCACAGGGATGAGAAGCCTCACCAGTGCAGTATATGTAAAGCTGCATTTAAAAGATTACACCATTTGAAACGACATAGGCTGGTTCACAGTGATGAAAAGCCTCACCAGTGCAGTGTATGTAAAGCTGCATTTAAAAGATTATCTGATTTGAAACAACATAGGCAGGTTCACAGGGATGAGAAACCTCACCAGTGCACTGTGTGTAAAGCTGCATTTAAAAGATTACCCGATTTGAACCGACATAGGCAGGTTCACAGGGATGAGAAGCCTCACCAGTGCAGTGTATGTAAAGCTGCATTTAAAAGATTATACCATTTGAAACGACATAGGCAGGTTCACAGGGATGAGAAGCCTCACCAGTGCAGTATATGTAAAGCTGCATTTAAAAGATTACACCATTTGAAACGACATAGGCTGGTTCACAGTGATGAAAAGCCTCACCAGTGCAGTGTATGTAAAGCTGCATTTAAAAGATTATCTGATTTGAAACAACATAGGCAGGTTCACAGGGATGAGAAACCTCACCAGTGCACTGTGTGTAAAGCTGCATTTAAAAGATTACCCGATTTGAACCGACATAGGCAGGTTCACAGGGATGAGAAGCCTCACCAGTGCAGTGTATGTAAAGCTGCATTTAAAAGATTACACCATTTGAAACGACATAGGCTGGTTCACAGTGATGAAAAGCCTCACCAGTGCAGTGTATGTAAAGCTGCATTTAAAAGATTACCCGATTTGAACCGACATAGGCTGGTTCACAGGGATGAGAAGCCTCACCAGTGCAGTGTATGTAAAGCTGCATTTAAAAGATTACACCATTTGAAACGACATAGGCAGGTTCACAGGGATGAGAAGCCTTACTAGAGCAGGGTTTGTTAAGAGAATTTAAGATTATCCTATTTGAAACAACATAGGCAAATCCACAGTAACAAGAAACTTTACCAGTCCAACATATGTAAAGCTGCCTTCAAAAAATCAAATACTTTGAAACAGCATGTGCAGGTTCACAGTGATAAGCCTCACAAGTGCAGTGTGTGTTACATTGCCTTCAAAAGTTTATTTCATTTGAAACAGCATATGCAGGTCCACAGAAATAACAAATCTTACCATAGTTGAAGTGTGTGTTAATCTGCTTTTAACTTCTTTAATTGGTTTGAAAAGACACAATCTAATTCATAATTATGTTGAATCTTGCCAATGCAGTGTATGTAAAGCTTCTTTTAGACACTTATCTACTTTCAAAAGACACAAGGTGAGTCACAATGATTCTAAACCTCACCAGTCTGATTTGTCTAAAGCTTATTTCAGGTCCTCACCTGCTTAGAAAATGCACATGCTAATCTACAGTGATGTGTCAAGTGCATTGTGTGTAAAGTTGCTTTTAGGTATTCATCTACTTTAAAAACACAGATGATGACCTATGATGGTCTTTGCTGTTATCCGTGCATGCTAGGTATGCTGGGATTGGGTCATTCAATTTTAAACAACACATGCTCATTTGTTGCTGTGTTACACCTCACCAGTGCAGTTTGTGTAAAGCTGTTTCAGGTCATTTCTTTGGTTTAAAATATGACATTGTGATTCACTGTGATCCTAAGCCTCTTCAGTTCACTTCAAGAGACTACTTGAGAGCAGAGTATTTGAAACTGCATATAACAAGCTACTTAGATGAGAGATGTTAAACCTTACCTTTGGAGTGTGTGTAAGCTGCTTTAAAGGACTTGTCCTCCATCAGATACAGGTATCACCTGGCTGTAAGAAATTCATCAATGATTAAAATTTGCAGCTGTTTAAAGTATGTTATCATATTGACATATACAGGTATATTCAACATTTTTGTATTATTTAATCACAGCTAATGTGCTAAAATTAAGGAATGGGAGCTGGGGTTGTGTGTGTGGGGGAGAAGAAAATAGTAATTGATGTAAAGGAAGTCAGAGAGTTGAAGGGGGCAAATAATAATTTATGTTGTAGACATTGAGGCACTCTTCTTGGTTTTCCTATTGTTGAATTTTCCTTGTATTTATTTTCTTGTGGATTGTTTTGTCTTTATTTCTTTTTCAAATTATTTGTTTTGTGCAAAATAAAGTTCTCCCTATAGCATTTGTTGAAACAGAAAGTATTACTTTTTATTTAAAGTATCTAATACAGTGGGTTTTAGATATAGTGATTTACATTTATTTCATGGGCACTGTTTTACTAGTGGAGGATAAATTACTCCAAATGACTGAATAATTTACATCTGCTTGTAAGAATTTCTTATTCTGAGTTAATTGAGAAATTTATATTTGCTGTGTTCAAAGAATGAAACTATTTTCAGCAGATACATTGTTTTGTTTTGTTTGTTTGACTTTTATGATAAAAATGTGACATTCCCAGTTCTAGTTTTTAGAGCATGAATTTGCAGGTTTTCTTTTAGAGATATTTTGCAATTAATATGTTGGACTGGTGTTCATTAAAGAAACTATCAAATTCAATTTGAATGATTTTTTTTATTTGCAAAATGGTAATTAATAAAAGCAATTCAAGCAAATTACTTAGGGAATTTCAAGGAGTTGTCATTAAGCAATAGCAGAGAAGAAGAAAGAATGAATGAAAGAAGGAAATAAAAATCTGAGTTAACTATATTAATCCAGCCCTCTAAAACCATCCCAATTTCTCATGCGGCCCCTTGGGAAAATTAATTGCACACCCCTGATGTAGTTGATGAACTTTTACACAGCCACAGAGATTTAAAAAAATAAACCACCAATCTTTGTATTGTTATCTTTAGCATTATATTCTATTTCATTCAGACCACTGAGAAAATCGATTATAAATTATGAATGTTTCATTCACAAAAAAGCTGCTTTTTGCTAAAACTTAATTATTAAAACCCTATTCCCCTAACAATAAATACAATAGATACCAGCTTTTTCTAGTGTTTAAATAATACAATCTTTGAATACCCAATCCTGATTTCCAGGACCAGCCCTTTTAAAGCTCTTCACCACCAAGTCCTCCATGATGGATGCTATGATAACCTGAAAATGTCAGCACACCTTTGCATATGAAAAATCACTTTGATTACATGCACTTTTCTAAAAACTAATTTATCATTAATTTAGGGTTGGAGATTATAGAAGTTTATGCTACACACGGTTCGTGCGCTGCCAGCGAAAACAACTGTTTAGAACTGTTGGCCAGTTGTCTATCGGACCCACGAGACTCGGAGCCGCCCACCCGACTGGTGGGACTGAAGGCACCCGGACGGTCGATGGCAGTTAGCACAGACTAGCTTTTTCTCATTTCCCACTGTGCTATCCTGTCCTATTTCTTTTTTCCAGAGGATAATGGAAATTGGAAGACAGTCACAATCCAACTGTTTTTTTTTAACAAAATGTTGGGGGACGGGGGCGTGCATCCACACATCACTTGTATCCATCTCCGACTGCATTGCTACTACACTGAGTTCATCCCCACACAAGGAAGTGCGCTCTACAAATCATCATCAATAAATGGTAATAAATGTTTATGCACATGTATGTGTGTACCTACTGTAAACACATGTGTATTTTTAAATATTTCAATGTGTACGTGTGTGTCATGTGCATGTCCTTATATGTAAATATTGTAGATGTATGTATGTATTCTATTTTGATATTAGGTGCGTGGGTGTGTGTGTTTGAAATATGTGTGTGCATATGTATATGTTTCTATAAGGATATGTGTATGTATATGATTATTTACATGTATGTGTGTTTATACATTCAAGTTTATCTGCATGCGCTTGAACATATCTTCGTAAGTGCATGCGTATGTTTGCTGTGTGTGGGTCTGTGCGTGTACAAACGTGTACTTACATGTCTGTGTATGTTTTTATATCTGCACCTGACTAAAAAGAAGCGTGTGTGTCCAAATGAACTTCACTACAGTGTATCCCACTCGGCGTGCCACAAAGAAAGCCAACCCACGACTACATCCCAGACAAAGCCCTGACGGAGCAGGGAAGGAGGTTGCCCGCCGCAGCGCAGGACGATCGAAGATGGTCATCAATAATGACTGACCAATAATGACAATAAAAAGCCGTACTGGGAGGGTCCTAGCTGACCCTGACCTTGCACGGTAGATGACCTTTACTTCCAGAAGTTGTTGCAGGCCTGTAGACTGTTACAGAGGTCGGGAGGTGGAGACTATGGCCTTGTGGTCAGACGGCGACTCCAGAGCCCGATGGCGCGCACATGATCAAGTTCTGTAAGTGTGTGACAAGAATATTTTTATTATCCAATGTTGACCAAGCTGTGGAGTGGTACCGGACCCTGTGGAGGGCTGGGGAAGATAAGGCAGCTAGATAGTGGAGACGGGCATCACCTTCACAGCAGCAATAATGATGGCTACCCATCCTAATTCAAGATTCATATAAAGGAGAAAGTGGATAACATCTCCTTTAAAAACGATAAAAATCAAAACAAACACTTTCAACTTTTCTATAAATGAATTATTGATACTGCTGACCTAGCATAACCATATAATGAATTGACAGTTTGTTTGTTTTGGAAACAGACTATAGGAAATATGGGGTTCCTTCGTTCATCCACCAGAACTATAACCAACATAAGATACGTATAATCTAATAAAGGTCTAAAACCCTTCAAAAAGAAAATAAGCTATACACAAACGGTAAAGAAGGTAGCAAACAGTACAAATACCAGGTTTATAAATGCTAAAACAATATTTTAAAAAACTGAAACAAACAGAAGGTCCTTACACCAGTAAAACTATATATACCTAAAACTAAATGGAAGTCGAGAACAGGGCAACATGAGGGTTCTGGCAACCATTACAGCGCACCACCACTGCAGACGGCAGGGCTCCGAGACCGTCAAGAACAAGAGACAACAAAAGGAAAAGAGGACACCAGCAACAGTAAACAACACCATCGGTTTCACACAGAGCAGCGACCTTCCTCCCACACCTCCCCAAACCCCTCCTCCTCCTCGCCCGGCCCATCCTCCACTCTCCATATTCCCCCAGACCGCCATTCCCCACAGTGCAAAATCGCCTTTAATGGAAACCTTTTTAAAATCAACAACTCTCTCGCTGTTTGTTGTGCTACTGCAATCTGGCAGTGTGACCTTTGTCCTCGGACCTCTCTCCGCATCCATAGTGTTTATGTATCAGCTGACTATAATAAACTAGCCTTGTAACTTGCACGGTGTCACACGTCTTCTACCCCTGGGGGATTGGTCAGTGCTACAGTGTCCATTCTATGGACCCACAGAGCTGTGATGTATTCTCAGACGATGGATGCCATCATCCGGTCCGGTCGAACGACATACAGACCCGGCAGTAGGCTGGTACCACGTGATGTTCGTGGAAGAGAGGAAGTTCTCACAGATACGGTCCCATCAGTTGGTGTATGATGGTGTAGTTATTTGATGGAAAACTTTAGGTAGTCTTGATGCGATGGATGACACCCAAAGAACCAAGGGGTCGTAGTTAAGAAGAGAGAGTAAGAGGTTTTATCAGGGCCAAACGGTTTGTTTCCGAAGATTTAAGACAACGTCCAGACCCTGAAGGCACTACTTCGTGTTATTTTACCCCAGGGCGTTATACATCTACTTGTAATCGCCCAGTATATAATGTATGTTTACAATTCGAATCTCAATATCTACACTCAACTCAACTTCTGCATGTGTAATGCTTGGGTGTTCTGTCCTTAGACCTTTCTTTAAAAGAAAAAGAAAAGGAGAAGAAGAAAAAAAAATCCACTGACCAAGGCCGGGCCCCCTTGACATACACCAGACCCCCTGTCCCCCCCCCTCTCGTCAGGCCTGGCGTTATATTAATGCACCATAACTACAGTTCCAAGAGTAAAACAACATTCCATCGTTATGGGACCCACTTTATAATTTTAGAAACATGAAGCTTGTCCTTTCCGACCAGAGACACTCAGAACTTCTGTCCTTCTTGCTGGACCAGCTTGTGTTTCAGTGACGGGGCTCTCGAGGCTCTTGCACCCTGATTTCTACCCGATCTCACGGTGCGCAATTCATCCTTATTCGCGCGAGTAGTCAGTCACATGGCAAGTCATGCGCATGCGCGCTCGCGAGTTCCCCAGTCACGTGACCACACGGCATCAGGTTGACGGCGCAACGCCGCGCGTGCTAACGTGAGCAATGAGTGCATTGAAGCGTAACGGCTTGCTTCGGCAGTGCACGTGCATGTATGCACACTGGTGTGTGACTAATAAATAATTAATCAATTAGTCTCGTTCTTTATTCCATTCATTCTCTCTCTTTTTTTCAGAAAAAAGGACCTTAGTCTGGTAAATACATAAGAGGATTATTCTTCTCTCGCAGACTTCGGACAAAAGAAATAGTTAAGATTCCCTAATTTATGAAGAAAAGAACATTATGTTGCGCGCGAGCACACACACAGAGTGAATGTCAATGAGAGACAAACAAGTAGATGTAGAAACCAGGACACATAAGAAAATTTAGAAAAAGAGATCACATGAATAAATAAGAACCTACAGCTAAGGAAAGAAAAATACAGCTGAATGAAATACAAACAGGACTATACACAAACAATATTTAAAAGCTGTCAACCAAAGAGAGAACTACCATACTCCTATTCATACATACTAAACCCATCCTAGAATATTCAATACTTTTCACCTTTATCGCTTTGTGAATAAATTAATAAATGTTTAGAAATGGAAGAACAATCAACTAATTTGACATTTGGCAACATTTTGTAAGGACACAAACACACAGTTTTGTATTTATTCACTGAATTATTTGTTGGAACAGGTGTTCGATGTATCCATCATCAACCCTTTGGCATACACTTTGGTCGTGGGTGTCCTCTACCCTCGCTAAAAGTCGAAACCTTTGCAATACATCCATCATCTGGCAGAAGACTCGCCTCGTGTGTGTGTGTCCCCGATGTCTTTGTCTACCTTTGGTCGCAGGAAGACAATATTGATCTCACAGGTCGCCCACGCACGAGGACCTGACGGAGGCTGCAATCAATATTTGAAATTCCTCTTGCAAAGGACAAAAGGACGAGCTGGGAGACCCGCCATTCCATGGACTTGCCTTGGTCTCTCCATTTTCTTTGCTGCACCTCCTCCACAGCCTCTGTGACAAGCTAATATCATGTTGGTTTAAATTTGTTTAGGCAAGAAAGGGGTTTGGGGGCGTGGAAAAGTGGGATGGAATAGGATGCTAGTGTCAGCAGTTTTGGCATGCATCCTTTTTCTTGTGTAAACCGAGAAAATGTCGCAGGAGAATTGGCAGATAATAGTTGTTTATAATTATGGAGCAGGCGTGGTGATCGTGGGACAAAAGAGACAGAGAGAGAGAGAGATATTCGCAACGGAACTGAGAAAACAGAAGAAAATATTCTGCCTGTGGAAAAGAATAGAGAGAAAAAGGTTACTGGTTATAAGAGAGAAGACAGAGTAGATTGGTTGTGGATGTGAGAAATACCACACAGCGCCTACGAATGAAAAATCTGCTCAGATTCACTTAAAATGTTACAGTTCCATGCTTCCAGACTTTTTATCCAGCTGTAATGTGTTCCAGTTTCATCATCCAGTCGTGTGTTACACTTTCATCCAGTGGTAACCTGTCATTCAGTGCCAATGTTCTTTGTAACTGGGTTTTGTTCAGGAGCTTGTTACCGGAGCGCAGGCGTTTTATGTCAGAAACTTGGGAAAAGTGGGATGAACTCAGAAGATGATGCATCTGTAATGTGCAACAAAACTGATCATGGCAAAGCTACAGCTGTTGCTGTTTACAGCTTGATGGCCTGACGAACGACAAGAGGAAGGTTTGCCTTGCGTTCCCTTAGTCAACCATGATGCGAAAATGTATTTCTCCTCCCCCAAATCTCAGAATTTCTTTTCTTCTTTAATTTATTCTTTCACATACACACACTAAGAAGATTTTAATACTAAAGCACTCGTAAAACCTTTCTAGAAGACCATTCTGCCAGCCTCCTCCATTCCCGACCTCTCACCAGTACATCACTGGCACCGCCCTCCCAGCCGGCCGACCTCGACATGCCGCGAGTGCACATCTGCTTTCATGCTGGGTTGCCATTGGCAACGCTGCCAACACGCTTATTACATGGTCTATTGTCTTCCTCGTTATTAGAGAATCACAGTGTCCAGACGGTCAGAAGCTGACCCCGTGACCCCTTGCGCATCATGGTGCCGCTGATGGCGGCTTGTCAGCCTTTGTCTGGGATGGGCTGTCAGGAACAATCGGAACTCTGCGAGTGGAAGCCTGAAGAAGGAAACGTGGAATTGACAGTGGGAGGGGATGGGCGGATGGAGAAGGCCGGCTGCGAAGCCTTTTATTCACACTTCTGCTCTCACTTGTCCCTAGAGGCCAAACGATGGAGTGTTTGCAAGAAGACGAATAAAATTGGAAGTTATAAACGGGAGACGTTTGCTGCTCTATTTCCCTCTTCCCGCTTGTCTGACTTTCACCACCATCCCAGAGAGGAAGGAGAACTGAACTCCACTTCCTTTATTGTTTATGCTATCATCGACCCTTCTCAATAAACGTAGAAATGAAATGCATACACAGCAAGGTAAACAGTTGTGGGAATAAGTGACAGAAGTTCGGCACATAAAGGAATAAAGTATGGGGCCTTCTCGGTATCCCAGAACAGTAACAACCTAAGAAGGAAAGAAAGATCATTTTGCTGAATTGTAGTCCTCAAGGTTATCCAACCATCAAAGGGACTTTAAAGCATGCGAAATTAAACAAAAATTGAAAAACTGTATAACAGCTAATTAATGATTAAAAGATGACACTTTTGTCTATCAGCCGACAAATAAAAACAGAAATAATAAGTAAGGAGACGAAACCAGTTGACTGACAATCACATGAAGGAAGGAGGGAAAGAGAGAGGACGTCTCTCAAGTTGGTCGAAGGAAAGCAAACAAAATAAAAACTTTAAATGCCTTCACCCTCAAAAAGTGCATCGTCTATATGAGAAAGAGATTGCTTTCATTACTTCAGACACGCAGCAACAAAAACAACTTAATTCTGAGTCAATAATCTTGCACGTGCTGAACTTAAAAATGACGGGGTGGGGATGGACGCACGAGCTGACCTCTGCTTCAACTCCCTACCCCATCCCTGCTCTCTCTCTGAATTGTTTGTTTGTGTGCTCGCGTGCTTGCATGTTCTGTGTGTATACGAGTGTGCTTAGTGTGTGTGTGTATTTTGTATTTATGCAAGGGATTTGTGTGTGTGCATGCGTGCCTATGGGTGATAGCGTGTGTGAGGACGCCTGTTTCTGTTTCTCTCCAGGTTTGTCAAGGCTGTCTTCACAAGGTCCCAGGTCCTTGCAGTCCAAAAATGAAGGGACTACATGAAGTCTGTAAGGTCTTTGATGCAGTCTTCACACCTGCCGGCCAGTCTGCGAGGAACAAACAACCCTGACACGATAGTGGCTCTCCTTTCACTTTCGCACCTGTCGGAATCCCTCCTGCATCTCTCCATTTACCGACTTTTCGGAGGTTTGTCGTGCCTGATTTGCCGTCCCCCAATTCCTCTGCAGCATCTCCGTCGAGGACAAATCATTTGCTGGTACTTTATCTTTGAGTTTTTTTTTAACGACTTACCATCCCCGCAGCCATGTAGAGATAATGTCCATTATCCTTTATCTCCTTTGTCCCCTAGCAACCATTCCAGCCTCTTCCACCCTGAGTCACTGGGTCTAGACTAATGTCAAATACCTGACCCTGACTCTTCACCTTCAGTCTCACTGATATTCTAATCAGGACACGATGACATCTGAAACCACTTTCCGCAATTCGCCGTGATTAAGAAAAACAAACACCCGGCCTCAACAAGGTAAAGTAGGAAGAAAGGTACAAAACCTCGGAATTCTGTAAGCTATTGGAGAAAATGAGACATTCGGCAGTGAATGAGACATCTCAGGACTAAATTTGTCTTCTCTTATTCTGGTCTCTAAATAAGAAAAAAATAGTTTCTGAACTCTCGGCCTATTGTTGCTCAGTTTAGCCGAGATTATTTTTGCTGCAGCTCGCTTGGTTTGCAGCACGCCCATGCTTAACGAAGTAGATACAGATTTATGATTCCTCCCTTTATAAACAAGCCACTAGAAAATGCGACAAGACATCTTTCCTTTGCAGCCACACGAGGCTGGAATGCCTTCCTAGAGAACTACAGGGTTCAGTTCAGGGTTCACCCAAAATGATCATGGCAAACCAAGATGCCCCCAGTCAAATCCACTTTTGATTGTAGTGTACCGTGGAGACCATCCCTGTAGCTCAATAGTAGTTTATTAACAGTTTCGTCATCCTGCCTCATTAGAGGGTCAGGTAGAATTAAATCGCAATCAAACTTGGCTGTTTGGTTAGTACTGGAGGTGGCCAGGGACGCCCCTCCGATGGAAGTCTTGCTGAGCAGAGTTCGGCCAGCAGCTGGACCCAGCATCAAATTAGCCTGGACCAGCGGGAAATGAAAGCACAGTCAGTACATTCTGTGCTTCGGGCCTTTGTTTATTGCTGCTGGAAGACAATGCCAGGACCTGTTGCAGGATTTGAACTCCACCTGCGCTCACAGCAAGCATGTGGCTCATGTCTGCAGAATGCGTGTGGCCCTCCGCGCCCTCCACTTCTGTGTTTTCTAACATCGGGATGAAATAAATAATGTGCTACATACACTTTGAAGAGTATACTCATCAATAAACATAATAAAGTACATGGATTGGAAGAATATATATTGTACACACACCAGGCATACATACATACTACGAAGAGTGCATATGTATGCCGGTATACACCAGAAAGAATGCATAACTTACATGTACAAGGGGAAAATGTATGCCTCAGACAGAAAGAATGCAACGAGAATGCATTCACGAAAGAATATATGATCTGGACGATTACAAACAAAATTAGACCTGGATGAACATATAAGAGGTGAATACATCCATAATTATACCTGGAAGAATATATAAACGGGAAGAAACGTGCAGGCGAAATTGCAGGGAGAATTAAATACACATGTTCGTGCAGATGTCGGTGTAGAAAATGAATTCCTTATTCCCAACTTTTATTTTCCACATGTGCCGTTGTTTTCAGATGTTTTCGAAAGTCATTCAGGTCTGTTTTTCTTCTTCTTCTAATGGACCCCTTCTCTCTCTCTGTCTGTCTTTGTGTATCTCAGACTCTTTCTTCTATGTAGCTTGAGGGTAACATGAAAACAAAACCAAAAACAAAACAAAATAAAAACAAAAACAGACAAACCAAAAAAACAAACAAAAACAAACAAAAAACAATAGCTTTTGTTTATTCTGCTACTCTCGTAAATAAAGATTTATCCTTTGTCTATCTCTGTACCTCTGCCAGCCTCTCTCCCTTGCTTTGTCGTTCCCTCCAACATAAGGTTGTAAAAAATCACTCTAACCCAAGCAGTTGGCAACAAACAACATCGTTTTCACATAACCAGTGAATGGCTGGTCTGGTTCTGAAAAAGAATTCTCTCAGATGAAACTAAAAAATAAAAAGTGATGTTTAACGTTCTTGGAAGCGCCTCTAGATACTGCAAGCATAGCGGTCGAGACATAATAATTAAGAAAAATGTATGACTCACTTTTCTCTTTCATCTAATTTTTTTTTAATGGATGAGAGATGCAGCAGGACCTGCCTGTCGTGTGTGAATATATATATTTGAGCATGTTATATCGGAATGGCGCCTTCAACGTCTGCTACCTGTTCACAACGACTGATGACCCGTTGCAGTCCGATAGCACGGAGGGTGGAGTGGAGAATGGCTGGCATTCTTCTAGTGCTGAAATTCCTGCCCCGAGAGAAACGATAACCTTGGTGGAGCGAGGATAAATACGAGGTAGAATACTGAAAACACGACGCCTTGAAGCAAAACATGGCGCCAACTAAGTATTGTTTGGAGAAAGGTTTGGCGCAGCCTCGGCCAACAATGGGTCGCTGCTACCAGGCAAACACCTTTCTCTGTGCTCCTAGTCATGTGAAGTCTGCGAAGGGAGGAAGGCTAGGACAGGATGAGTGCACAAAACAGGCTTTAGTTCTGGCTGGCTGGTTGCACGGACGGATGGAAGTATGGATGAATCCATGAATGCGGGGATAATGTTTCATCGGCAGCGCGTGAGCGCTATTCACTTGCCGTTCTAAACAAAACTGATAAATCTTTAAGCTGAACCTGGACGATCTTAAATAAATAAATCACGATCAAGTCACTCACAATTATTTTATTCCAAATGCGTATTACCGTGATTAATTTGTAATATACTGAAAAATGCAGACAGCATCTTCATTGGCCAAGGGAAAGAACTGCGGGAAGAATAGGGGGAACAGCAACTCTAGCTGTCCGAGTCCAAAATTCAAATTGTGCAAAAAGCAAATAATATGTCTACCAAAAACTATGATCTACACTTATGTATAGTAATTTCAATAATTTCTATTTGAATCAGTTATGAATATAGTTATGCCTACAGCATATATATATATGAGTATTCTTTAAAGTATAAGCCTTTAAAGTAAGATTCGATTTTTCTGTGCCTTTGCATATTCTCTTTCGTTTTATTTTTTTAAACTTTTCTATTATTTGTTTTCTTTTTTAAATTAAGAAATTAGTTGAATAAGTGGGTTTGTTTTTGACTTTTGTCCGTTCATGTCCAGCAAAAGGTTAAAAACAAAACTGAGGAGGAGCGACCCATGCTAATGATCCAGGAAATGGAGTTAGCATCTGCTGTCTGAAGTCTTTTGGGGGAAGTAGTGATAGCAAACAATCGATTTATTGTCTCCTTCCCTCAGCGAGTGAATGTATGAGGAGTGAGGGAGTTAATGAGAGTGTGTAGGAGTAAGAGAGAGAGAGCCACAGAGACAGAATGTGTGAGAATGAGCGAGGATTTAGACCAGCGCCTGAGTCCTTAATTATTGTTGCATCGTGAGTGGCATCGATGTCTATGTTGTCACGTGTCCTTTTACACAGGAGGGAAAGGATGGTGAGAATGAATGTTGAGGGGATGGGAAGGAGGTTAAAGTTGCTAAAGACAGAGCGGAGAGATGAAAGGGAAGTTGCGATCATTTTGCGATGGGTGTGAACCACAAGGCCAGAGTAAAAGAGAGATTGATACATTTATTCCAAGATCACATTGCCCGGGGAGAGAACAAACCAATGATGCGTATGAGTTTGGCAAAGTGTAAAATTTTCTATGAATATATCCGAGGATAACAGTACAGGATGCCATTGTCCAGTATTCAACCAACAGAACCACAACACACCCCGCCTCAGTACTGCTCCATCATTAGAGCTACCACCACCACCACACCTTCCACCCTTCCTTGTTACTCACAAACGGAAGCCCACATGCAGCACCAGGGGGAGAGGGGGGGTATCTTCCTGTTCCGTTTCGCTAACAAACATGTGCACTCACGTGCACTTCACGCGCGACAGCACCCAACCAATCGATCTTTGAAATCATTCATAAGTTGACGAGTTCGCTGACACGCCCACCGGACAGAGAGAGTCGCTGATGAGGGCTGCTACGAGGGATCAATGTTTTACGTGACCCGTGTTGCACGAGATCCCGTTTCGTGTTGGAGGAGGAGGAGGGGGAGGGTTAAGGTGGGGTGAGGGGGATTCCGACCTTGACCGTCACAAGACCAGCAAGGACGGCGTGGCTGCTGCAGGGTCGTCGTCACACCAGAACCGGAGGCGCAGAAAGAAAGGAGGGGGAGGGAGTGAGAGAGAGGGGAAGGACTTTGAGAGGGGGTGGGGACGGAAGTGATCGATGCAGCTTCCAGCTTCGATCGCAACACAAGGTCATGCCGAGGTCACTTGCTGGACATCAGGCTTAACGGTTCCTTCCCCGTCTGCACTGGGAGGATGGCCGGGAGGGTGGCACCGTGAGGATGGAGAGGACGACTTGCGCTTGGGAGTTCCTTGGCGAGCTCTTACAGCAGCAGTGCGAGGCTTCAATCAAGCGTAACTCCGAAATCGTGCACGCGCTTCCTTTACTCCTTCCCTTGGCTGTGCAGCAGGTAGACAGACGATTACAATGGTCATAGGCTTCCAGCAACGTCTATAACTAATTTAAACCAATCCCTTCCTTGCACAAAATGCGCTGTAAGTGTACACCACGTGTAGGGTGAGGTGGTGGTGGTGGGTGGGAGGAAGGTGGGAAAAAGGAAAATAATTCAGAACATCTTCCAACTTAGGTAAGCATGGATTGACTTTTTTTTTTTCGTCAGTGTTAGTCGTCAATGATCACGCCTTTGCTCTTGTCAGTGCTGGTCTTCATCCCATATATGCGTGCATACTATCAGTCTGCTGGCAATGTCTTGCAGTTTTCCGTTAGTCCTGCTATCAAATCTTAAACCGACGTCATCAAAAAAAAAAATAATAAATAAAATATTTAAAAAATATTATAAGAAACCGTGAACTTTTTCCCTGTTCTTTATAGCCAAACATTATATGCAATATAACACCAGAATATAGTGCTTTTCAGAGACTCAGGAACTATAACAGAGAGATGATGTAGCTCCATAAAGAATACTATCGGAGGCTCGATGTAGAAAGGAAATCCTTATTCGACACCGCGGAAACCCAATTAATATATTACATTATGAGAATAACTTCGTTCAGTGTGTGTGTCGCGGAGCACATATATAACTACATGATCAGTAGTTATACGAGGGAGGAAAACATGCGACAGAATCCCAGATGAAACCAATGACCACAGACGACCTATAGTGTTACAAACTATATGGAACCATGAAATGAAATAGAGCTTTTAAAAAAGCCGAACATGCATGTGATGATCGTTCACGTTTCTGTAAAAGTGGAAGGTGTGTTTGGCTCTGTCTTTCAGGCATAATGAGGAAATAAAGCTTTTTAAAAAAAAAACTGACCAGGCATGTGATGATCGTTCACGTTTCTGTAAACGTGTGAAGGTGTGTTCGGCTCGGGCTACGCACAAAGGGACGGAACTCGTGTAGCTCGGCAAGAGACAAGGGAGACCACTTGCGGATTCCTGCTGTGAGTCTGTGACCGTTGGTTCAAAGCTTGTAAGTCGGTTACTTGTGTCCAGAACGTTCGTTTGAGTGTGATTGTGGTCAGTTTTGTCTCAATATTATCACTTCACAGTTTCTTATATCTTTTATACATTTCTTAGGCTAGAACAGATACACTTTCCAAAATGATTTCTTGCATCACAGCTCGTCGTGCATCGATCGAGTCATTTACATGGTAAGTGTTTCACTTTGAAGTTTCTTCTTCATTTTGAATTATCGGATTTCCTATGATCCAGATAGAATAAAACCTTCCTATTATTATTTTTTTTTTACAAAGAAGATAAAATCGTATGCATTTTTTAAAATCTTTATTTCAATTTTAATATTAATCCACTATTATTCATAGAACCAGCCTGTTTGTTACTAGAACTACAGGCTGCTCCGAACTGTTGATAGGGTTCGTGTTTCGGATTTGAAATGGAAGTAGACTCTTCGGTCGTTTAAAATTAATTAAAATATTTCTTTCGACTGAAATGTGTTTGGACAAACAAAATTTTGATATAATTTAAATGATCACCCTTGTTTATGTTTCATGCTCGCTTGGCGCGTGCTTGTAAAACTTGTACAAATCATACAAAGTAAACAGTATCCTGAAGTTTCTACATAATAAAATAGAAGATTTGAACATAATGAGCAATCCGTTAAAACCAATAAAGGGAATTACTGTTTAAAACAAAAAAGAAAACCTATCTCAGTCCATTCTGCTCAAGATAAACTGGACTTTTAGTGACACTTGAAAACCAGCTGTGATGTTCACAGTCTGCTTTCATTATCGTTCGCCCTGAGTCATGGTACAACATAAACATTGATCGACAGACCACCTATACTACAGAACTAAGCCATTCCTTCAACAGCATTTGATGTTGTGACTGGTGAACATTTTATGTTAAATGCTTTGAAAACAGTAGCACTTAAGATTATTTGGGTAGTCATGTTTAATTTAAAAAACTGTTGTTACTCAGAAGTGTAAATATTTGATTTTTTTTATATGTGGACTGCTCAGAACCAGTTCCTAGGGATTAATCTTTTTAAATCATGTAGGATGTATTTATTAACAATCATTAATATAACAATGAAGCAGTTATACAATTGGTTGCTAATTCAGTCAAAGTGTTTCATGTTTAGTGTCTCATTATGGCAGAACCCAGACATGAAGGATTGTAAAAGCAGTGAAGACAAACTCTTGTAAGCCATGTGGAATCTTTGAGAAGCTGGCATGCCACCACATAAAATCATAATGGGACATAAAAGGAATGTCCATCACAAAGCTGACTTCAAGCAACGATTGAGTCTGAAACCTATACAAACTTTTGATAGTGAGTATTCATTGGTTTTTTAAAGTATACAGGATTTTGTTTAATCATTGTGTTCTCTAAATTAAGATTCAAATTTAGAGTTTAACAAATAATAAACATGTCAAGTTCTCAAACATTTAATAATTTACATTTGGTTTTAACATTTAAACAAAATTTGATACCATGTTTAAGACAATTTTTAATCGGACATCTGACTCTGAGCCTACATTAAACTGAAATATTTGTCACATGGGAAAGCACAACAGTCTGTGGTGGTTACTTGACCTGACTTTAGAAAAGGTCACTAGTTTCATGCTCATCCAGACTTCATGACTAGAAAATTCTTCCTACTACAAGTAATGGAAACTTGATTGCAAGTAACATGTGTTTTACTTCAGACAGGTACTTTCTATTCCCTCTTTCTATGGCCATCTTGTTGCATGTCACTTTACCTTTTACTTAATGTTTTATATTAGTCTGTAGTGTTGCTGAAAACAAATGTCATTATGTCAAACACACACACACACACGCATGTACACAAAAAGGATTTGAATATGGCAGTGGTTGGGAGTCTTAGAATGTTACAATACAGTATTTGAGAAATAGAATAAAATATCATGAGTTATTCTCTTTAATTCAATTTTTTTCAGGTCCTAGATAGTTTTCCTACTAAGTATTTTTAATATATTAACAGGGTCGGATGTTAGGATGCTGGACATGTCAGCTGAATCAGCTGTAGCTAAAACTGTAGCTATTCCACGAAGCATACCTCCCCATCTTCTGATGACCTCCATTCTGGAACAGATTTGCCACAGCTATGTCAAGGACCCTGTTAAAGCACAGCAGCTATTTAAAGGTAGTTATAAAAAATGCCTACAATTTGGACAGATTTTCATGTGTATATTTATTTAATAATGAGAGAAATACAGACTTGACTTTACATTGATTTCTGGACAGTTTGTGTTAAAAGCAATTCAGCAAAATTATATTTGCAAAATTTTTTTTTCCAGTGATCTGTGAACAGCTGAGCAAACTGAAGATCATCTCTCCACTGAGCTTTATGGACGAAATGCGGAGTCTGCGTGTGCAGCATCGCATGCTGTTTCAAAACTTGTTACGCAAGGCCTTGGAGTCCATTAACAAGGTCATGCATTTTTCCTTCTTCCATTGACAAAGCACACTCAGATCTCTTAAATTAAAGGGATTGAGAATTCTTTAAATGGTCATTACTCTTAAAGCTTAATCTTAATTATTGCTTCTAAATCATTTTGCAGGATGAACAG
This sequence comes from Pomacea canaliculata, assembly GCF_003073045.1. Taxonomy (NCBI): domain Eukaryota; kingdom Metazoa; phylum Mollusca; class Gastropoda; order Architaenioglossa; family Ampullariidae; genus Pomacea; species Pomacea canaliculata. The sequence continues at coordinate 15,650,902 of NC_037601.1, read as the reverse complement.
ATGTTGGCACTGCCTTCGGCTCTTAATGTCAGGTTGGTTGGTTTATCCTCCATTTGGCGGTCCAGTGATGCAATGGTTAGTGCCTGTCACCAATACAGTGATGATTGTATGGCCTGAGCTCTCGTCTCAGGCATGCTATTCTTTCTCTGTATGTGGCATCTGTTTACATGGCTGGCTGTTTTGCCACATATAACTTTAGTTGCTGGCTCAGGCATAAAACACCAATTCCCTCCCCTCCATCCCCTCATTTTCATATTTCTCTAATGTATTGCTCACTAACACCCACATAGGTGATATATTTGATACTTCATATGGTATTTATTTTAAATTAATATTTCCACCATTAAATTATTTTTGTTTTTAATTCACGTTTGTAATTTTAAAAATAAAGAGTGGAACGCATATCAAGCATATCAGAGGAAGTGATCAGTTCTCAGACCTCACGCTACAAAAGTGAATTTGAGGAGCTTGGGAGACTTGGCAAAGGAGGCTATGGTTTGGTATATAAGGTAAAGTGAGCAATATTTGCAGATACTTATTACCACTTAAAACCACTTATTACTGCAGCACTTTGAAAAATGAACACTTTAAAAGAAAACTATTAATCTTAAATAAGTGATGGCAGTCTTTACAAAAATTTTTGAGAGGGAAGGTTTCCCTGTGACCCATGCTTTACCTGGTTTCTTAGTCACAGACTACTAATCCATTTGGAAATAGGCATTGGCTTTGGGAAAAGAAAACATCAGCTCAATCTGTCAGGCACTCACTCCCTCCCTCCTACTCATCCATACAAAGCAGTAGGGTGGGTTGGGAGTACAGAGCAAGAAGTTAAATGCATGCACGAGAATAAAAGTGAGGCTTGCAAATGATGCAAGAGAAGGGAGAGAACTGTGAACATCAAAACAAGGGAGTCTGCACATCTTTGGAAAGTACTGAAGCTGTATTTTAATTCCTTCTCGTGATCTTTTTCAGGCTCGCAATCATCTTGATGGGCGGATTTATGCAGTAAAAAAAATTCGTTTCCGTAAGAAGAACATGGAATCATTACTGAGGGCAAGTATTATATCTTGAAAAAATTGAGTGATGCATTTTAAAAACTAAAGAATTTCATTATTTTTATTTTGGTTGTTAAATATTCTTTTCCTTTTGTACATAGTTGCTGAGAGAAGTGAAGGCACTGGCCAAACTGTCACACACCCATATTGTTGGTTATAATGGTGCTTGGATGGAGTACGATAGCCCACATGCATCAGGTAAGCCAAACAGTTTTATCAGTGACCTGATACATTTTTCTTGAATTCCTTTTTTAAGTAGAGAGGACGTCAGTGGATTTTTCACACTAGGCAGCATCTATGAGAGTGATGCTTTATTTTTTGGGTTTTTTTTTCTCTCTTGTATTCAAAGTGTTGATTAGTTTACTGCAACAGCCAAGCGATAAAATTCATAACTTAGTGTTATACATTTGGAATATTCCTGCTTAATTTGTAAGATTGCAGAAATGTGTTAACTTTCTATTTCATTGCCAATGCTTTCCTTATTGATAGACTCTGTTTTCTATTTTATATGCAAAACTTAAAGCCCATGGGTCTGAATAAATATGTTTACCTTATGTCTTGTGTGTACATGCTTACAGACTTTCCTTCAGCAGTGATAATCACAAGATGAAGTAGAAGATGACAGTCCATCTGGAAGTGCTACAGAGGACAGGTCAGTAGCAAGATGATCTTGTTTTGTGTTGTTGAAGACTTTTGTTTTGTTGGAACCTAGAGGCTGAGGAAAGAATGGAAAGAAACATATAAATGTCCCCAAGAGTTGGTTCAACTTTGATTAGACTCAAGAATAGCATTGCTTTAAATGTGAAGCTGTAAAATAGATTTCAGGAATGTAGATATCTATTTATATTTGAATAATTATATGCAGCCATGCTTTGGCTACATGCTTTAGACATGATAAAGTCAGCTGCTTAAGAGGAATAATTTATGCATTGCACATTACACTCTTCTAAATGGTGGTGTCAGCTCAGTTAAGTTGTTTGATGGACCTGTGATAATTTTTCACAATTCTTATTCAGCAAGAATAAATGCATAAAAATTGATTAAAATGTGGTAGGAATAAATATTTTGCAGTTTTAGTAAAACTGCTATGAGTCATAGCAGTCCTACTGTTTATGATATACTTGTAACCCAGGAAATACTTATTTCAGCCTTAAAGCCCAGACAGAATCAGACAGCATCATTTTCGACTTTGATGAGGGAGGAGACATTGAAAAGGGGGATCCTGCTAGACCCGTGCCGATGAGCCTGGCCATGAATGCACTTAAGTTCAGCACAATTAGAATCACAGAAATTGGAGATCCTGTCACTCCAAATGATCCAGAAAGAACTTCTGATGTTGAGGCCACATTTCCCATGTCTTCTGCTGAGAGAGGGGACTGCTGAAGAGACATCAGAGCTATTCTAGTTCAAGCTCAAAGGACTTGTTTGAAGATAATGTGTTCTTTGAAAGTGTACAGTATGTGAACAAAAATGAAAACAGCACCCAACATCAAGCATCATTTCACAGGAGTATCAGCTGCAACATGAACTCAAGTTCCAGCCGAGAAGACTTGCAGGTATTAACTAAAGAACAAGGACTTAGGATTGAACGCAACTACCAATTCAAGGTAAGTTCTTTTGGATGACTTGCTTACCTGCTATTGCAATACATGGTCAAGTACAGAACAAAATCTGCTCAAATAAGAGTAAGCTATAGATGTGCTGCTTAAATGTCACTTAATGAAAAACAAGATTATGCTTATTTACATCAACAAGATATTTTCTCAATGTGTTTTCTAGAAAGTATTCAAGAGGCCTTTTGTTGTCAATGTTGCTGTAAGATTAGTCATTAAAATATCAGTATGCATTGCAAAACTGTTAGGATCTTAGTTGTTTCAGTGTATCAAATGTTTCTGTCAGGATGTGTAAAATGACTGAGCATGCATAAGCAACTAAAACAAAGCTGTGCATAAAACAGTAAACCTGCTTGAAGAAACAGATACCTTTTCTTCTGCTTGAAAAGAGGAAGTCAAATTGTGAATCGCAGAATACAAAGTTTAGGAGATCTGTGGGAGAGTACGTTCCTGCCAAAGCTCAGAAACTTGATTAGACCAGCCCTACAAAAACTCTAAGCTATGGCACATTTCTTTCTGAATCATCCACCACCCTGCTCCATCGCCTTATCTGAGACTGAAAAAAACATTTTGTGCTCATTATATTTTGTTCTGTTTGTTAGTTTGATGGTTTACCTCTGTCATTTTATATGAGTTACCCCTGGAGTTTCCACTGGACAAGCACTTAACTGTACAGTGAAAAGGACAATATTGTGTTGAGTTAAGGTTATTATATTACATGAAAATATTTTTTTCGAATAAAACTTCTGACACTTTCTCTTTACATGCGCCACCAACACTCTTTTCTCTGTGTGTGTTGTTTCTCGCCTTTAAAGGATTTATGGGAGATTTTCACATAACACAAACCCTGCATGAAGGAGGATATCCTTGACCGGTGATTGGTTTGGTGAAGATGAGAAAGAGGAGAGGGTGCTGGGTATCACGTCATGCTCTTGCCTAGTAGTTATCCAGGTTGTGTTGACCATTTGGGAAAGAATGGGTGGGCATGTAAGAGTGATGGATTTTAAACTGGACAATGATTCACAAATGATCCTGGAAAATACCTTTTCTCTTTCTCTATCAGATGGTTATGCGTAGTATTTCATGTATTTTGGAGTTTCATGAAGTCACTTTTCTGTTGCCAGCTTACCATAACTCTGTACATCCAAATGGAACTGTGCACATCTACACTCCAGGACTGGATGACAGAGAGAAATGCAAAGATTGGAGCAGCAGAAGGTAAATTTCTTTTGCAATGTTAGAATCAGAAACATAATGAGTGTTTATTTAGCATCATCCTGTGCACTTAATGTTATTTAGAGCAAATATTAGACACTATACTAGCATATTTGCTGTCTGAAGAGGCAAAGCACATCAAATTTTGCATATTAATTAGAGGATGGTAGAGATAGAAATTGAGTGAGAAAAGACTAGCTGAGAAAGCAAGAAACAAACCTTGTGAAATAGAAAACGTTTACACTTTCCAAATCCATTTAGTTACAACATTTTTATGTGCAGAACTTACACAGAACTGTAGGGAAATCATGCACATTTTTCATCAAATTCTGCAAGGTGTGGACTACATCCATTCCAATGGCATGATCCACAGGGATCTAAAGGTAAGAAAAATTGAGAACAGCTATGTAAAGCCTGTGTGTCACTTTGATCAGCTGTGCTTGCTAGAAGCTAGAAATCTATGACAGTGCTGAACATTGCATGATAGTGAACGTGTTCATAGTGGTGCTTTCCTGACTTTGTACGTTGATGAGATGACCATTTCCTTGTCTTGAATGCCTCAAAGGCAAAGGAAATGATCTTAGACTTTAAGCTGAACAAGCCTGATTACTATCCATGATGATGTCGTTGAGAAAATCAACTCTTATAGACATTTAGTGACTATCTTTGATTATCGTCTTAAAAGGGATATCAGTAGTTTCATAATCATGCTTTACTATTGATTTGTTCATGGCCTTACCCCAAACTGTCAGAGCTTGTGTTGCCATACCAGCCTTGCAGGTCAATTTACTCAGCCTACGCCAGTTTTCTCTGTTCCACATATTAGACTGTAGACATTCGGCTGTCGTTCTTTCTCCTTCTCTGGCCCCAGTATTTGGAATGGCCTGGCTCTGTCTCTCCGCACAATGGAGCTTGTACATGCCTTCCAATCTGGACTTAAACATATCTCTTTCAGAAATACCTTCTATAACTCCTCCATCCTGTTGTCCCCTTCATGTTCGTGTATTACAAACTGGTACATGGTTGTTTATGTATGTTGTGCTTGTTTCTACTTGATTGTGATGTCTACATCCCACTGCCTGTTTCCCCACTGCCCCTGGCCTCTTGTGAAGTGCATTGAGCTTGTCTTTATGTGGGGAAATGTGCTATACAAATCCTATTATTATCTTCAGTCAAGAGCCAGCAATGTCTGTATCTCCTTTCAGAAACTCAGATGTTTCTCTGTTCCCTCAGTCATTCTCATTTGGTTTCATCAGCCCTTCATTGACTCATCTCTAGGTTCCAAAAGCAAAGGGACTTAGCAGTCTTAATCAGTAAATCCTTAGGAAGGCATCCTGTATCCTTACCATTCCTGACCATTCAAATTCTCACTCTCTGTTTACCGACCGTTTATATATGTATGTAGTAAGAATTTTATTCAATGTATATTATATAAAAAATATTCTCAGCTGTATATTTTCAGTGTATCAGCAGCTATAAACCTTATCTGTAATTGCAATTAATAAAGTTGTATCATGTAAAATAGTTTAACTTTTGTTTTCTTTCTTTCACAGCCTCGAAATATTTTCATGCAAGCAGATGGCCATGTAAAGATTGGAGACTTTGGCCTTGCCAAAGACTATATCATGCAGACATCGGCCGAAACATTGTTATCTCCATCTCCGCAATCAGAAGGAGGTAAGTGGAATTAACAGTTGCGGAATGGTCAAAGTGAGCTCCATAGTATAAAAATGCCTCATTTTGCCTCAAATCATAGAATACTGTTTCTTGTAGTGATATTCCTACAACAATAATCATAATGGTAAATCGTGCATACAGGACATGGAGATCGGTCCACAGAGGCAGCTGTCATGACATAGTCCCAACTGGAAAGGGACGCCCAGAAGCGGGTCCGATGGCGTGGTGTAGTTGCGGCCCTATGCTCCACTGGGGGTGATTAGGAACAAGAAGAAAATCGTGCATATCCCCACTTAACAAGAAGCTTAATTCACATTACAAAAGTGCACACACTAACATTCATTGTGTTTGTGCATGGCTTTTGCAGAGGGATTCTGGTTTGACAGTTCAGATCACACACTGGGTGTGGGCACAAAGACCTATGCAGCTCCAGAACAGATGAAAGGCACTATGTATGACAGCAAGGTACAGCAGAATGTGTTGTTACTGTTTGCTAACACGAGCTTAGTGTATGTATGGGTAATAAAACATGATTTATATAGTGCATACTCATGTTCGTAAAGAGCATACTCTTAGCACTTGAGACATGGACAACATATGAAGGATGGAAGGATAAACAACAGCACCGATGAATAATAAAAGACAAATATAGAAAACAATATGGATGTCATGCACTCATAACACACATATAACGAACTCAAAACAAGCAAAATCCTGCTACCAGAACATCATCTTCAAACAATAGTTCTTTAGGCTACTGTTGTTTACAAAATAGTTGTTGTGAGTTCTGTTTCAGTGTGATGTGTAGTCTGTAATGGTAGATGGCATTGATAGCATCAGTACTATAGTGGTTTTTCTTTTTTTCCAGTGTGATATGTACAGTCTAGGAGTAATTCTGTTTGAGATGTGCCAGCACTTCAAGACTGATATGGAACGCATTAAAACTATAGAAGAACTCAGACGTGGAAAGCTACCTGACCATTTTATTTTGCACTGGAAACCCCAGGTATGCTTTATCTGATCACCTCACCTGTACCTACTTTCTTTTTTGTGTTTAGCATATGATGCAGTAAACTTAATAAAAAAAACAAAGCTTTGTGCAAACTGTTATTTCTTTTGGATAGCAGAATGTTGACATGTAAACAGAAGTGAATAAAAACTGCTAGATGTGTTTGTGAATTCTTATTTATAGACAGAAGCTGTGAAGAGTTTGACTGATGTAAATCCCTCAAAGCGACCTTCTGCAAAGGACCTGCTGAGAAGTCGGCTGTTTCTGACAGCTGAACAAGTATGTGTGCACATTTCGTAAAATAAATCCAAGCAAATGTATAACTATCTCACCAAAAGGACAATTTACTACCACCCCTAACCTTAAAAAAAAAACGACAACAAAAAAAAAGCCCAACCAAATGTTAAACCTCCAGAATTTATCAGATTCCTACTTCATTTGAGCAGGATTTTCTTTTTTTAATTGTTTGGTCTTCCTTGCTGTATTACAATTCTTATAGCCTCATTGAGTGAATTTTTTTTCAAAACTCTTTTAACAGAGAATCAAGATGCTTGAAGACACTGTAGCTGAAAAAGATGCAGAGATTAACCAGCTTCGCCAAGAGCTCAAGGAAAAGGAGAGGCAACTGCGAGAAAAGGTTGTACAACTGTCAGCAGAACGGAACAAGACTGGCATGTTCCAGTTTCCTAACAGATGATAATTGTATTCTTGTTTAATGGCACAAAAAATAATCATCTCTTTCATGTTGTCATTCATGGAGTTCTCATTATTTTGTTCTATTAATTGATTCTTGCTTGCTGGCTGCCCTGAATACCTTATTCAGAAAGTACAGAACTCTACTGCACGTCTGGTGCTTAGAGCTAGGAAACGGGACCACACCATTCCTCTCCTTCTTTTTCTACACTGGCTTCCCATGCATTCTCACATCCAGTACGAACTATCGGTGCTGTTTCTTTGCTGGCACCTGCTCTGATTATTTCTCTGAACTGCTCTTCCCTTATATCCCAGCTAGACAACTCTGCTCCTCGTCTCCTTACTCTTCCTGTCACTGCAAAGCAACATATGGCCACAGGATTTTTAGTTATTGTGCAGTGAAACAATAGAACTCTCTCCCTGTAAGCTGTAATCTCTAAGTGTGTGTTGGTTTGAAACAAATGATAATCTGAACTGAAGAGTGTTATAAAATGTGTAAACAATGGAGATACGCAAGCAAGTTTCTAGTACATGAAAAGAATGTGATGGTCTTATTATTTTGTTTGAAAAGCATTTTAAGACATTAAAATACAGCTTTTGTGATCCATTTCCATTCTTTTTATGGGCCAATAAAAATGTATATTGAAATGTTTACTACACATGTAGGTGTGCTTGCATGTATATATGTGTTGACATTACACATCCCTTCTCATGCACAGAATTACATTTTGTGTAACATTCTTGATCATGTTTATTAACTTTCAAAGCATGAAGTTCAGTTTCTGAAAAACTTGAGATATTTCTTCAGAACCACACTAATTTTTTCCAAGAAGGCTTGGAGAGTTACTCATTGAGAAGTTTAGAAATCACAAAAGGAAAAAGTCATGATCAATTTAAAGTCAAAAGATATTTAAACCTGTCGTCTGAAGTCTTATTATACACATTTTATAAGTTTTCAATACCAAACCACTTTATTAAAAATACAGAATTCTGGGGAAGGAATAGGGCTACAGGTATCAACTTAATATAAACTATGTTCATTTTTTGGGGGTGGAGATGAGTAGGGAACATTGCATTTATCATAAATAATGTCTTATGTTGTGCCAGATTCTAGCTAAAAGCTACCCCTTAGGTACAAAATACATATACACATGCACTCGCACAAAAAAAGCGAATCTGTTATCTATTTCTGCAAAAGATGAGTTTTAAGGTGATGTTCAGAAGCAGTTTGCATTTAGCAGTCTAATGATTAGTAGTTGTGGGATGTTTGATCACTAACAAAAATTAAGGCCAAAACAAAACAAGAAACTGTTAACATTTAAATAATTACAGACTAAATATTTTCTCATTTTTAATGTCATTTCCCTCTGTTCAAGACAATTAAGACAATTTTTTTCCTTGGTCTTCACAATCCTCCTTTTTGGGCAGCTCCCAGTCCAGTGGCTTGTTGAATCCCATAAGATGTACGTAGGCTTCCTGGCTAAGGAATGATCCTGGGTCAAAGAAAACAGGCTCGCCTTTCACCTTTAAAGATGTAAAAATTCCAGGGACGGCTGGGACATGCACATCATCTGCAAGAAACACCAATTCTTTTGTCCTAAGGAAGAATGTATATGTTGTGGCTGTGAAAATTCCAGTCTCTGGGTCCCAGTAAATGTCCCGAATATATCTTTTTGTAATGAAGTGAATTAAAATTGGATTAAGAAAAACAAAAAAATTGACAGCTCCAGCTAGTGCCAGTTTGAAACCAGTAGGAAGTCCTTCATTCTGCAAGTAAATTGCTGGCTGCATAGCCAGTCCCATAAGGCTGGTAGAGAAGGAAAAAAGTTTGACACCTTTTATTGAGCCTGCTAAATTTCCTTTATATACAAGTTTGCCTTTGAGGATATAAGGGTCCTCCTTGTTTGTTTTTGCACATGATGTCAGACTAAAATTTCTTGATCCAAGAGCCTTCTCACTCTGACTTATTAATGAACTGGGAGATCTAAATCTGAGGTCTTTGTTGGTGAGCACCTTGGGAAATGTAAGTACTTTATGCATTGTTGAACTGTACATTCTCTGAGACAAGAGATAAGACACTTGAGATGTTGGCAGTAGCCACTGTGCAAGAATCCTCTGCTTCTCTGAAGATCTCTGCAAAACACAAGCAGGTGAAATGCTTCTGAGCAGCATGCTCTGAACATGACCCAGCATGGTGCTTCCCATTATCTGCAATAGAAAGAAGCATTTCATTTTGCTTGTGAATTATCTTAGTCATATTGAGCTCTCTTTCCTCCTAACATAAAAAAAATTTTTTACTCTGAGCATTTTTAAAAAATACACATTTTATGAAGGATTAAAATAGTATATGTAATCTTTTGTAGTCATTTAGTTACCAGCGTACATTACACATAATTCAATTCTACATTATCATATATATATATACTATTTTATTAGTTAAGTGTATTCTTTTACACTTAAGGCCTTACTTTCATTACCTGTGTAATTTTTTAAAACCTTTTACCACGAATGAATGTATTTTGTATTGTAGCAATTGTCAGCCAGTGTTTTTAATGCCGTTTCTATTAACTCTGGTCAGCGCTGAGCGTGCAACCTATTTTGGTTGATATTGTGCGATAAAAGGGCTCTGCTACTTTAATTATTCAAAATCATTCTTTTTGCATAGATCTTATATAAGAAGCTACTTTGTTGTCTACTTTTTCCCTGTGTTTAATGCCTTTATGGAAAGATAAAACCATCAGTTTCCATTCCAATTATGTGTGATAGCGTCAACTTAAAGTGCGCACACACACACACCCAACCTGCGTATATCATTTTGAAGTATCTCACGAACTCTACAACTTTACTTACCTCAACTGGCACAAGAACTTGTGAAAATGTATGGTGTGATAACGTGCTGCCTCACAAGCAAACACACAGGTGAGTGCCGAGATGCGACCTTGTGAAAGGAAGTAACTCTTCTACCAGAAAAACCAGACGAGGTGATACACAAACAAAACGTTGAGGGTCTGGTTCATAGAAGTCTGTGGTGTGGTTGTTAAGAATTATATTTACGTACCTTAAGTCCATTGATGATGATTCAGAAATCAATACTTAACAAATTTACTGAGTGATTATTTTACTGCCTGCGATAGCTATACGTTAGACGATTAGATTAAAAATAATTTGGTAATGAAATAGATGTTTTAAGTTTTAAAAAACTCAATATCAGACTAATAAAATGAATGCTATATACATATTAAACAATAAACATTGGTGATAAAGTACATAATATTTTGAATCGAAAGAAGGCAATTTGTGAAGGACAACGCAAAACAATTAAAGCGCATGATTAAGGAAGGGCCAAAAGATAAAATACAAAGTTAACTGGAAGAAAACTGCAACAGATCTTTAATTATGACGGGTAGACACCAATTACTAGAATACATTAATCAATTTTAATGCCACAACAATAGGCCAGAATAACTACACTAACAGTATATAATGCTTTAATGGCACGCATCAAGGCCCTTTATTAACGTTTTTGTGTGTGTTTTTGCTCTGTATGTAGCAGATTACAGACGATATAGCCTTTAACACTGTCCAACACAAATAAATGGAAGCATATTGTTCAGATCATTCTCATTCTTTCAAAAAGATAACACTCATATGATAATAATTTATTCATTTTTTGCTTAAATCATGGGAATGAAAGAGAAGGACAATGTGGATGTGAATATTTTGCTACCAAAATAATTAACACATGGTATATTGTCAACCACTTATCATTTCCCCCTAAAAGATATAGAGATCTGAGATCTATCATGTAACAAATATGCGATATTTTCATCTAAAAGTAAAATGTTAAAAACAGTATTTATTTGGAATGTAACAGATTTCAACAGTCAACTGCACAAATCTTTTTCTCCCATAAAATATATCTAGATTTCTTTTTCAGCTGGTGAATGAATACACAATAAAAACATTGTGCATAAGAATTCATCTCATTAGTAAATGAAGTCAACATTATCAATGAAGTTAATTACTCAAAATTTTATTATTACTCAGATGACTCTCACATCCCTTTGGGTCTACTATGCTCCAAAATTTTCTTGGTGATTGGAAGACCTTTAACAGGACAGACAAGTGCCAGTCCGCAGTGCAAAAGTGTACAAGCCTATGGCACAAGACAGTGAAACAAGACAGTTTAGTAATGTATGCATTAAGGAGAAACAAACCCCACAAATATTGTGTAAAGGCGTTTAAGGCGAAGGTATGTCTCAAAATATGGGTGGCACTGAAAACAGCACAAAAAGTATTCCTGGAAAATCTGCTGCCAAAACAAAACTCTTGGCTAATGCATCAAATAGATCACCAAGATTTCTTGCTGCATGTCTTGGGTTTATGACAAGAAAATTGTAAAAACAACTGCCTCACCCAACCTGCAAAACCTGAAACCAAAAACTAGTCATATTTTGCATTTTGAACATTAATGATTGCAGAGCATTAAGACTGCAACAAAGAAAAGTTTTGCATTTTACTGCTCGTCATGAAAGACCTAACATATAATGCAAGATCTCATCTGTATGAAGGATTTGTAATATTGATAATGAAATTACTTGTCAGATTGGATTAAGAAAGGGCTAAAAAAAATAGTTTCCAGCATTCATAACAAAAACTGCATGCTTTAAATGCATTTATTAAGTCTCTTCAAAATAATCATCTTTGAAGATAATCAAAAACCTTCACTTGCACAGTTTGTTATTTTTTTCATGCAAAAATATTGACTGAAAATTAGTCTTGGTTTCAACACATAATTTTAATGACACCTGAGAGAAACTTTTTCTAAAAATCCATCAAGTTTAAAGCATTTAAGAATAATAAGGTACACTTAAGCAAATTTACCATACACATGAATCATGATTTTTTAAAAATTTATCTTAAGGAATGCCATAATCATTGCTGTCATTAACCATTGCCTATGAATATCACAACTGTGTGTGTGAGAGAGAGAACATGATGAAGAAAGAGAGTTAAAACCTGCACTTTACGGCTACAATTTTGAAAGTGATTTTCAACTCTCACATTCATGCACCTAGAACAGTTTATGTGCTCTCTCATTATGACATTAGTAACAGTTTTAACACAAGAACAAATCTCCTTTACATACATCCTTTGCCATTACTACACAGTAAAGTTGATGAATAATGCTTCAAATACAAATTCTCCATGCACATTTAAAGATGCAGTGTGTTTCAAGACTATATTCTCTTTATATACTATGGACAATTATGTCTAAAGATATATTCTGGGAATAAATATTTTTCAGAGCACTGTAAATACCCTTTACAGTAGATTTCAAGATTATGGTCTCTTCATATATAATAATCTAATTATATATCTAAAGGTGATATGATTGGATGAGACCAAAATATTTTCTGGTAATACTATAAATACATTATACAGTATTTATTAAATACTTATGTACACACTTTAATAAAGTCCTTGATAAAGCTATAAACTTTGATACATCATGCTGTATAAACTTTATGTATCAAAACTATGTGCCACTGTCATTTATTTACTCATAAAAGGCTACTATGATGCAAGATCAATATTTTGACAGGAGTACTCTAAGTGAATCCCATACTTTCTATCCCTAGTTTCCAAGACATCAAAAAGTTGTTAAAAGTGTTGCAAAGTATTTTTAATTAAATAAATTATGCACATGCTATTTGGGAATGAAATGAAAGCACACAAAAAAAGGCACAAGTTCTAAGACTTATAAAGAGAAAAAGGTGTGTTACATGTAGCGAAAATATGCTTCCGTCATGTTAGGGTCATTACACAGCCAGTACTATGCATTTTGACTTTAGAACCCTTTGAATTTTTCAGGCAAATAAACTTTACTCTTTTTTAAGAACCATGAAAAGGTACAACTTTCAAGTCAAACACCAAAATCAGGATTTTGCACCTGAAGAGACAATAAGCTAATCAGCAATTTAATTGTTGGCAACTATTTAACTCTTTAAAGTTCAGAGGGAATTAGATCCGCTTAAATGTATTTTTTTGACTAAACATACTCCTACTCAGAAAAAAAACTTCTAGCAGACTTTGTCAACTATCATATGACCTGTACATTCTTGTCATACAGAAAATCCCTGTATCCAGTTTTTAAAAAAAAAGCTTTTTGCTGGACTGTACAGTTCACCAGAAACTAAGAACAGAGACATGGCCTGCTGACACTGATGAGGGAAGAGATCTTTGAATCCCAACAGCACACAGTCCAACTTGTCAGGACCTCTAGAGTTATTGTCTAAGGCCGCGGTTCTCAAACTGGGGCGCGCTTACAAGGGGGCTCGAAGGTGATCATTTTTTTTAAATTTCTTATACCGGTATTAGTGAAATTAGCTTACATTGCTGGCTAAGGGGGGCGCACGGACGTGCTTTGTTCGTCGGGGGGGGGGGGGGGGGGGGGTGTCACAAGTAAAGGTTGAGAACCGCTGGTCTAAGGGTTTGATAAAGACATGTTTACTAACACTTGGTAGGTAAAAAACAAATTACATTTAAACAGGGTTCTTAAGACCAAAAAAATGACAAGAAAGTCTTCTATCCACATAACAAGAAAAATAAGCTTATACTGTTCACTCTGGACTGGAGAGTGTACAGAAGCAATTGTTGCATAATGCAGATAGTTGCATATATACATGGACATGCTTATATCACCGTTTAAAGTTCAGAGGGGATTAGCTCAGCTCATAGTCTTTTGACTACAGGGCAGCAAGGACCAAAGGTTAATAAGATGTATTTATCAAGATTCATAATGCCACTGTTTTTATCTCTCTCTTTGCATGGGGTTGTTTGCAGGCTCGTTTCATGAGAAAACAAGGGAGCTAGTCACATATTGGAAACTCTTGTCCTGAGCTCCGCCCAATAATGTGGGAAGAAATGCCCTGTGATAGAACTTTAAGCTTTGGATATGTGTTTATTTCCCTTAGTGTGGAGTTGTGTACTGTCAGACATTTAATATCTGATAAGGCCATCTTGACACAGCTGTGGTGTCGCTTGCAGTGTCATGTAAAAACAATTAAATTTCTCTGCACTAAGATTAACCACCTCTTGAGAAATAAAAAAATGTTAAATGGCAAGTGGAATGTGAAACGTGAATGAAATAAGATTGTTCTAGGAAACTAGAGCTGGGTCCAAGCTCTGTGATTTAGTACTATACAGCCAAAAAGAACAACCAATAACCTGAAATACTAATCTTACCAAAGAGGATAACAACCTGAAATATAGCACATTGTGCCAATCATAAGCTTGACTAAGCCTTACACTTATGGCAAAGAAAATAATCTAGTTCACAAATTATGACACATGCAGTAAAATATCTTGGATTTGAAACTAATCACACTACACCAAGTCAAGGCAAATTAGGAGGAGGAAATTGATGTTTTATGCTGAGCCAGCAACTAAGGCTATATCCTGGCAAAGCATCTGGCCCTGTAAACAGATGCCACATTCAAAAAAGAAAGAACAGAATGTGTGAGGAAAGATCTGAACCCAGGACAGCCAATCTTCATTGTATTGTTGACAGATGCTAACCACTGCACCACCAGACCGATACGAGAACATAATAATTCAAATTGTCTGCTCTAACCTGACACTATGGAAGCAACTTTGAGCAATAAGTGGCTACACAAGTTTAAAAGACTGACCAGTCACCTAATGCATAAAAGAAAGCCAGAGCCTATAAAACGAAGATTAAAGAGGAACAGCTTTCTTAGAAAAACTCACAGGCTAAAGCTTAGACCTCTTCCAACAAGCAAGTGAAAACATCTCCAGCTACAGCAGTCTGTTTACATTGAAAAGAGATCACTTTCCATTTAACCAAAAACAAAATCTCTCTGGCATCTTCAGAAAAGGAATTCAAAAAGAACTAGATAGTGATCGCATCCACCAGGCATACCCATATGAACTATGGACACATCCACAGATGTACCTGTAATGAGTTGTAGTAGGACTCACACTGTTTCATGTATGAGTGGTGTCATGCATCTTACATCTTTGTGAGCATCATTTTGATGTCATTTTCAAGAAAAATAGACATCATGGAGAGGCAGCTGAACATGTCTGCCTGGGCCTCAAAAAGAGGACTGGTCGAAAACTGTGAATAACAAAGAATAACATTAGGTTCTATCATCCAATGGACAAGTTATGTGTTGACATCTTCATGCAGTTTCTTAAACAGTGTACTTTCTCTGGACTTTCACCATTTTTGACTGCTGTTCAACATCAACTGTCTTCACTCTCCATTGTTGTGACTTCAGCTGAAGGTCAAATGTCTCCATTGTTCATCTTACCTACAGCTGAAGATCAACAGTCTCCACTTTCCTTCACCTTCATCTGAAGGAGCTCATCAAAGTGTTGTGTGTTTGTAATTCATCAGGAGTAAGTGTGCATATGACATATTACAGTATCAGCTGAAGAGGCAGCCAGAGATGAAAGAGATAAGGTCACGATCCACTTGTGGGAAAGGGAGACAGTCTAGAATGCAATCCCAACAGCCAAGCACTCCACAAATTATAAAACTGAAGCTGAGGCTCTGTGGACTGCAGCTCAAATGCTTTGTGACAGCATAGAAAAGCTTCACAGCAAAGTTATCAATTTTGGTAGCCCTCTCAAACAGTTAGAGCAAGGAACTGAATACCCTTACGTCAGCCCCAAGCAGTCTGCAACAATCCACAGAGCAGTCTTACAAAGGATTCCCTCTCACTGCAATATGCCTTTCTCCTACCAAGCCCCATCAACTTGGAATGGATTACCTAGTCAGCCTTCATGAGACCGATTCTCTTACCCTCTTTAAGTCTACTTAAGATGCATCTTTTCAGAACGACTTCACTGTGACCCTATCCTGACCACGAGCATACATAACGTGTGTCTGTGTGTATGAGCAAATGTCTGCTGTAGAAGTGTGTCTGTTATCTGCGAATATGGGTACATGGTTCTTGGTGATTCAGTTTACTTCTGTAGATCATTCCTGTAAAGTGCTCTGAGAAAATCATTGGAAAAATGCTATATAAATCTTAATTATTATTATTATTATTCTCCCTGGCAATGAGGCTGCTGACAGACTGGCAAAGGAGGGAAGAAGACTGGCCCATGAGACCACCACCATGTCAGCTTTGTTGAAACCAAAACTTAATTAAAACCAAGCAACAGAAAAGATGGCTCCAACAGTATTCCAGTTACAGTAGCCAAGGCCCACTTGACAGGCTAGAAAGAGAAAATGAGTTTACCATTGTGAGACTGAGGATGGGTTACTCCTATTTCGTACATCAAGATCTACAATGGAAAGTCCTCAGAGTGCCCATGTGACCAAACTAAGAGCATTGGCATGGCCTGCTGACACACTGATGAAAGGAATGATTTTGTGATGCCTGTGGTGTGTACAGCAAACAGCAGACCTAGCTGTAAATAAACTTTCTAGCTTTAGCATCTTTCCTTTTTGCCAGCTCTGATGAATGAATGTGTATGTGTTTATATATATGTTTGAGTATTTACACACACGAGTTTATACCGTATGCATTTTGTATGGTCATGTACCTTTGTTTAGATATGCACAAATACATATGTGTTTGAAATAGCTTATGAAATTATCTTTCATCAGTCACCTTGCACCTGGTTTCATTACTTCTTCTACCTTCAATTTTACATGCTAGAACTAAAAGTACTTCCATCAATCCACTGTCAAGTAAAATTGCCTTGCAAGAATTATCCACGTCCTCCACAACCAACAAACAAGTAGAACAGTTTTTAAAATGGAAGATGCTGCTGCCTATGAATATCTTCATTTCTAGAAACAGAAATAACAAACATCTAATATTTCACTTAAACTGTGGACTCAATAGCTACCACAATGTTGTGGCTTCTATCATACAGTGAAGGATTTGATGAGTACATACTGTCTTCTTGAGCCTGACCCTCTGAAGGGGGCTGAGATGAAGAAGTTCTTGAAAGCAACTTTGGATCTGTTACCATCTTTTCAAAATAATGATTGAACACAAAACTACGGTGTGATTCCTTTAGAGACTTATTGTCACAGTCCTGAAATGGTGAAATTTTTTCATTCTCTTCATCATCAAGTCGACTTTCATTCGTTTTCCTTGATCTACGCTTGCTTATAACACGAACAAGTTTCTTCCTTGTATGTCCTCGCCGCCAGAGGTACACAGTTAACACAAGCATGCCAAGAGAGAAAAAAAGACATGCCACAACAATGCCCGCTTGTGCTGCAGTAGGCAAAGGAGCTGTTGGTGCAGACAGGACAGTACACTCCTGTATTTCTGAGTCCTCTAAAAGTGAGATGGGTTGTTCGCTAAAACTTTCTGGGGTAGAACATAAGGGCTCTGCACAGTCTTTCGTACGACGACCAGGAGCACAGTACAGTTTATAGAGAGATCGTTTGCCCCTCAACCAGTCTCTCAAACTTTTGATACTGCAGTCACAGTTCCAGTTATTTTTAGAAAGGTTGACAATTACAAGTCGGTCAAATATAGCAATGTCGTCTTCTGAAACAGACTGCAGATTATTCCAGGAGATGTCAAGCTTGCGAAGATTGTGAAGTTCATGAAGAAGCCCTGGGTTGAGAGTAGTGAGGGAACACGATGACAAGTTGAGTGTTTCCAAAGAGTGCAGGCCTTGAAATCCAAGTGGTTCAAATTCCTGTATAGGGTTGTGAGCCAAGTTCAGGCTCATAAGGCCCTTAGGACCCACAAAAAACAACGAGTTAGTGACTTTTGCAAGCCTGTTTTGAGACAGGTCTAGCTGCTCCAATGACAAACCTTCAAATGCTTTAGATGGGATTTCGCTGATAAGATTTCCAGAGAGCCCAAGAAAAGTCAAAGTAAGATCTGCAAACTGACTGTCAAGCAAGGTTGTGATGCTATTGTTGTCCAGGAACAAATATTTCAGATATTTCATGTCACTAAGTTGCACAAAACTGGGCAACTGTGTCAAATGATTTTCTCCTAGATCAAGATGATTCACACGTGGGATGGCAGCAAATAAGTCATACTTAACAGAAGAAAGACTGCAGGCTCTGCAACTAAGGTGAGTGAGGAATGTCAGAGGTTGTAATGGCATGCCCTCAAGACTGAGCAACTGGTTACCATCCAAGCGCAGATAACTGAGGCTGGTCTGAGAACTGAAAGTGTCTGGTTGTAGTTCCATAATAGCATTGTAACTCAAATCAAGCTGCTGAAGGCTCACAAGAGGTTTCAAAAGCATGCCAATGTCACTGATTCTGTTTCGAGACAGGTTCAGAGTCCTCAAACTGCTCAGTCCTAAAAATGCCTCAGCATCAATTCTGTGTAGTTTGTTTTGGCTGAGGTCAAGGTCCTGAAGAGTGGTGAAGGCCTCAAAAGCTGACCCTTCTACCTCCTGCAGAGAACTTTCTGTGAGGGACATTCTGGTAACAGGGACTGGCATGCTCTGATTCCAAGTCAAATTTGCAGGGCCAACTGACTGAATGGTGGGCAGATTGTCCAAAACCAGGATGACAGCATTGTGAGGAAGGTGGCAAAGATGGATGCAAGTTCTCCGCCCCTACAGAACACTTGCTGCCCTCGGCCACTTCGAAAGCATCTGCAGACTAGAGGGCAAGCTTCAGCAGACTGAGATGCAGCCACAGTAACTAGCAATATACTAGTGACTAACAGTGGAACCATTGGTGCAGATATCTGGAACAAAACAAACAAACAAAAAAAATCATTTTAATATTTTTTATGGGTAACAGAAGTCAAAGTCTTTCTAGAAATACCTCAAGTATAAAGATTGTCTCCAAATTGCTAACATTGTTACTTTGAACAGAGAAGGGAAAAGATCATAGCTATGCAGAACCTATACCTTTCTCACCTCTTTCTGAAACACATAAACCACAAACACCCACATAGAGGAATGTGTAGTTTCAGTAATTTGTAAGAATTATTTGTCCTGAAAAACATTACACTGCCATATAGTGCATGACTAACATGCTTATGGCCTATTTCATCATTTGTACTTGAACACTGGTTTCTTTAAAGCAGGTAATAAAGCTGTTCATCTCATTTGATACTTAAGATCCAACCTTAGATTTTTTTCCCCAGGCACCATTAACGCCACGTTCATCATGTCACATAGTAAATCATCTTTAATCCTAATATAAGGCTGAGCCAACAACTGAGTTGGCAGGCCTCTCCTGCTGTAAATGTAAATGTTTCATGACCCTTATTTTTCTAGCTGTGAAAAGTACAAAGACTGTGTACTGGGAAAGAAATCCACTCTGATCATGTTACGTGTTATGTCTGTCCTGCCACCACCTGGGATATTTTAAACCTGCCTTTCTTAATTTGACACCATCAGTTTTGGTCAGATGAATTTCGAAGGCATTACAATCATCTTCTTGCACAGCTAGATTCCTAATATTTTGATATTCCTATGCACAATATTATATTTTTATGGCCTTTCACTCTTATTATTAATTATATAGCACTTTGTGATGAGTTTTAAATGAGACAACTCTCTGCTCTTTGTAATTCTGTGACTTTTGCATATATACTTAAAATAACCATTGCATGAAATTGTAAAAATGTAAAGCTGACTGCATATTACACACCACGATAATGCAAGCCACATTTTCAAGAAAGCATGCTACAGCTTTTAAACATTATAAAGACATTAAATAACGTTTTAAAATGTTTTATAAAGTGAATTAATAACATAGTGTGCAGTATCAGAACTATTATTAACAATTTTCTTTTTCTTCTCTCTCTCTCTCACACACATAAAGAATAATCTTTAACTGCATATGAATCATTACAATTGCATGAAGAACACGTCTTAATAAAAATCACAATTTTCACCAATCACACACTTTCAGTTGCACTATTACATTTACTACTGTTTATTCACACCTATGTACAATGTAAATTCTCTAGCTCCCTCTTACACACACATATATACAGTATACAGTACATATTTCATTAGCCTGCACAGAACACTATTCACCATTCATACATTTTTTTTTTGCCACTAAGTACAGCATAGTTCTCTCCCTACTCTCACACTCCCTTTCTCCCCCTCCCCCTCTCCTTTTATATGAATGCATAAAGTGTCTGTCACAAAGCAGTCAACTCAGTTCTGAATGAATCATACAACAAAGGAGTTCAAAGAGAATAAATAGTCTTCTGGCACAATGTTCTGATCTGGATATGGCATGTCTCTATTATATTATATTCCAAAGGTCTAGTCACTCTAGTGGGATATGAAGGGGAGTATTCACACAGACTTTGGGAAATACTATCTTGTACTGAGCCTTACGCAATGGAAAACTACACCTTTAACAATTTTTGCTATTCCTATTTGGCATGAGAATGATTTTCAGTAGTTTTTGTTTCATTGATTTTCTTTGTTTCTCTTTTCTATCACACTCACACTTGCTGATCACATTATTGTTTTTACTAGGTCTTGCTAACTAAGCAATTATGTGTTAAATAGTGATAAATGTGTTAAATAATAGCTATTTATCGTTATCACTACAATTGCATTGACATGATAATGCATTTATAGAGGCTATACTGTTGGCAACCTTTAGTGAACTACTTTTCCTTGACCTGCAATTGTTGCAGGTGTCTGGCCATACTGTTAAAATTACAAATATTAAAGATATGTTTATTAAATCATATTTTATTTGTATTTAATGCCACGATCCAAACCAAAACCACAATGGTACACGTCAAAACTACTCCGATTCTCATCGTCTCACGAATATAAACACTAATAAAATCAAAGACTTTATATATACTCATCTTTGATAAGATGAAATCGTGCCATTACCTTCGCAAAACAGACGCCGAACACTGACGCTTCATTCAGAAATTGAATCAGCCATACCTCTTGATCAGTTGTTAAACAGATAGATTTCCTCGTTCTGTAGTATGTACACCAAAGCAGTGCCAAAACATTGTCGTTTGGCTCCTTTCACACGACAACAATGGCTCCAGACAGCTCGACCCTTCTTGCGTGCACCTGTACTGTCGCCCTCCTATAGCCAGGAACACGTTGAACGTTAATCTGCATTATGACGCAACATAACCCATCTTTAACATGGCGACACTCAGGGGATGAGTGAGCTAGGCAAGATAGTGTCCTTGCACACAGACTTTAGAGACAAAATCGTCGCAGCAGCCGATCCCGTATCCAACATCACAGTCGCCCACAAAACTCCCATGGACCAAGTCCATTCTGTACAAAGGGGGGAGAGGGTTATGAGGTCACTGAGTTGATTTCCCCAGAAATCATTCCTACCTCCTTAGCAAAGCATCATCCATGAATGTTTACTATTTTAGTCTTAATTATCTTGCTTGTAATTTTACATATGACAATTTATGCTGAAATCGAATACCAGCAATACACAAAAATGTGTAATAAACCTTTTTTCCATTATTTATTATTTCGAGACAGGTATACAAATATGACGTGCGCCTTAATGAGTAGATTAATAAAACAGCACTAATATTTTTTAGCATTAGTAAAAAAATGAGATAGAAAGCTATTGAAGAGCTCAGTCACAAAAGACACCTATAGTCATGTGCCTATCTATGATGAGGCCACGTACGTAACGGGTTGGGTGACGGTTGGTGTAACCCGGCGCGGGGGCGGTTAAAGGGAGGAAACTTCCTTCACAGATTGAAAGCGGGGTTCAGGCTCGTTCGCTTTGTAATTCACAGAGTAAATACAGTACGAAGTTGGGAGGGGCACCGCCCACACGCCGGTAATTGAGATCTTTTGCAGTCTGTTTATGTAGTGTCATTAGGTGACATGCCTGTGTCTCTGTTGTAAGCACCAAACATTATGTAGCACTTCCCCCATAACATCAAAAGAACCGTCATATTAAAGACACTAACCCGCATATCATTATCAGTAGATATCTATAGCATATTCATCTGGGAGCTGATTCCTTGAGCCAAACCTCCTGAAGCTTTGTGTGAGTAAGTGAAGTAACAGGGTCAAGTAGTTACATTGAGAGTGAAAATGCACACCGCTGCATGTTAAGTACTTATATTTATTTGATGAAAACTTTTATTAGTTTAAGGTAGTTGTGTGGATATCTGCCCACAATAAACATAATCAGTGCCATAAAATCACCCTTTAAACCCTTGTTAAATCATCAAGGGACCATTATCAAAGCAGCAAAAGTGATCTCAGATTTTGAACCTTACTCTACTTCCCTTAACCCCTGTATATTCACTGTACATGACTACAAAATTCCTAGACAATATGTATAAATTGTATCATCTGGTGCCCTCAGGTGTCTTTACAAGATCTGCTAGAGGTTGATTCCAAGCTATAGTAAACAGGGCAAGATATTTTTCTAGAAGGGTCTTTACACAGATGAAAAGTGATCATGCATACACAACTCTTACTTTTCCATTAAAATTATATAAATGTCTGACTCAAATATAGGAGTAAAGTTATGTTGCATAGAGCTGTTATAAAGCCCTGGCAGTCAAATTTCCATTTTGACTCTTTTACTCTTCAACAAGTTCTAGTCAGCTAGTCAATAAGACCTTATTAATCAACGATTTCCTTCTTTTTAGGTATGGAGGCACAGAATATATACCATGCAGATAAAAACCATTCAGATCCAGCTGGTCTGTTTGAGCCTCTTGTTGTTCTGGAGTTTTCTGCCACAGCCAAACGGTCATCAGTGGAGTGGCTGCTAGCAAAACTTCAGGCCTTGAAAACTGATGGAGGTGCAGACTTGGCAGTGCGTACTTTGTACATAGAGCACAGTTCTGTAAGTATATGTGTACTCAGTACTTTTCATCAAAAAGTGACAAACAAAACATAAATAGTCTTTCAAAACATGAGCATAAAAATAATTTATTTACATAGATATATGCTTCTTCCATATGCTTCTATTTGTTGATGCACATATTATAATACAATTTTATTTCTGTTTGAAAAATTGTAGTCTGGGGTTAATTCAAATGAAAAAAATTAAATTTCTTCCAGATGTCCTTTTTCAGGAAGAAAACAGAATGAAAATGGTTCGTGGGTTCTTCCCACTGTTGCTATGACTTCCTTTCTAGTTCTGTTATGGGCATGATTTGCCCATTCAGAACTTGTGAAAAGTTGCCATTCCAAGATAATAACATGTAATAAAAGGTGATAGTTGTATTTTCCCTTGATAATATTGATATATTTCTGCCCTCACTTTGTGTATGTGTGTACACGCGCACATTTATGTATGCACATGCACATAAGAATTTGTGCCAATTTAGCATTATATGTTCTTTTTGTTGCTTGATGGCATCATTTATCATAAGTATGTAAACATACTTTCTTGCACTCAAAAATAGAATAATCATTATTATTATGTAGTAAAACTCACAGTTTCATTGTCATTTATTTTGTCATGGATCTTTCAGAATAGAATCTTAATTACTTTGGTAATTAATAGTCCTATGGATGTCGGCTTGTAAATTCAACATGGACATGAGAGATAATAAAAGAGGTTATAATAGATATGTTTTTTGGTTTGTTTAATTTGTATATAATGTAATATATTTCTTCAATCTTCTGAAGCGGTCAGAAAATCTTGATATTTAGTGATTGTCAAATAGATTGTAAAAGAACCAGGCTAATACAGATAACTATTTCAGGACAATCATGAGGAGCCTGCTGTGGTAAGCCATTGCTAAAACGTAGAGATGCAAGCTGTTTTGTTGTAAGGCCCTCAGAACTGACACATTATTCCACTGATCAATTATTTTATATATACAGTGCTTTAGGTAGAGTGAGTTGCTTGCTGTTGGGATTTACTAGCTCCAAGAGTGAACAGAAAGTTGAGCATGATACTGTGTTATCATGAAATGAGTGTCATGTTGCATGAACATCTGTTCCAACCATGAGTGGGAAGCATTTTTTTCCAAGCATGTTGTTCCGTGGGGTTTTATGTGTGGTTTTTTAATCAAGCATACGCATTTTAATATCTTATTCTACAGATAAAGTATGTAAATCATAGATCTGTAGGCTCCAGTGTGAAGTGGATAGCCAAGTGGCTCGAGAACAATCATCCAAGGCTAGTGTGCACACTAGCTGGTTTGATACCTTTGAAGTTTCATCACCATCTGTGCTCGATGAGGGCCTCTTGAAATGACAGCCCTCCTGTGATCCATACCATTAATATTCTGTATGGTCTTCCACCACTCCCTTTACTGTGTTAGAAGTAGATGAATGAAATAGAGTTAGACTTATCAGTTTTTAGTCCATTTTTGCTACAAGTACCAGTTGTCCAATCTTTTGCATACATATCCTCTCATTTAGACGTCAGACATTATTCTGCACTGTTCAAATTGTTCATAAACTGTTCCTTTGGTGGGAGCATTATGTTTTGGCTTTACATATATATGTAAATTATTTTTATATAATCTTCATTTTTAGCATATGATTTATAAGTTATATAGTCCTCAAAAAATATGCAGTGTAGTGCTGGAAATGTTTTGTTTTGCCTTTTTTTCATTAACAGTAGTACACAATTTCATGAACTAGTCATTTGCAATGCTGTTTTCATTCATAGAGGAAGTAGTATTAAAATTTATAACGCTTGAAATAAGTTGAACTTCATTTGCTGATAAGATGCTATTAAAAACTTAACTTGCTCCTCTGATGCTTTTTACGACACTGTAGTAATTTTTGTTAACACATTTATTACTGCCATTTGGTTATGAATATCTTGTTTCATTGAGGGTATTTATGCAGTGTACTTATGTGGGGTGTATTACTAAATATTGGATCAAAATATTAAATGGTGTTTATGTGTGCATACATGGTTACATGCATGGGTGTGTATGTGCAGAAAAAGTTTGAGAACTGAAGAATAGAAAGAGCAAAAAAAGAATTATACTATTTAATTATCGTTTCTGATGTTGTGTGTGGTCCTTTTGGCTTTATGATATTATGCTATACCCCTCCAGTGCTGAGAAATGGTGGGAATAATGCTTAGCACAGCTCTCCGTCTATGCTACCCAAACTGAACATTAAAATATTTGTGCTTATTTCTGCATATCTATGAATTTTTCCCACTGTAACCCAGAAAAAGGTGTGAGTGTTAATTACTTTTAAATGATCATATCAATAAGTTTAGTATCTTTATTATTGTTGAATGTGTTATTATTTTAGATATTATCAGTTATATGAGATAGCTGTTAAAACAGTGCTAGTTATTTCTTGTTGTTTGTAAAATATAAACAAAGCAATGTGGCTAGATAAATTAATATTTAAGAAACTGGAAATGATCTTGCAATCATTTGCTGCTGACATGTGGACCAGAGTATTTCTTAAACAGCCTTCATGCACAGTGGCACTAGATTTTCATCAGTGCTGTATGTTAACTTTGTACATCATCTTGTATTACCTTGTAACTTATCCAGGTGCATTTAATTGACTGCCAGTATTCTCTCTTATCTACTTTAAGTCTTTTCTTAGGCTAGGAGTTTACCTTTGTGGTCATATAGAACTTATTCTTAGTATAATAATAATTAACATATATATCCACAGACTTATACCTTCCCCAATTATGGATCAAACTCATGGCATTTACAGAAAAAAAATGAAAAAAATTATGATTTGTCCAAAAGTCATGAGGGGAAGTGGATAGCCAGGTGGTTAGACTCGTTAGCACTGGCGTCTGAACACAGAGGCATGCTGTTCAGTACTGGCGTGGTGCAGCAAACTTCCACGAGTTGATATGGGTACCCGACTCTGTAGAGGGTTGGGCAGAGAGAAGATGGGGACTGCCCTCACATAAAACTGGTTCCAATAAAATACCTCACTCTCCATGGACCTGGAAAGGATAAGGGATGACCTTTACCTTATTTCACGAATTCCACAACAAACTACTTTCCCTCCTCCACCCAGGTGCAAAAATCAGGCAGATGTGTCAGATTTTATTTTTATTGGTAAACCATTAATAAATCTCTTCATTAGCACCTCACACAGTTATCAATGTATGACTCATTTAGAGCCACTCATCCAATTTCTTTTGTCAAAACATCTTCACGTAATCGCAAAGACCTGTTTCAGGTTTGTGATGTCTTTGGTATTGCTAGGAAACCATGCTTTTGGTAACGGCCAGCACAGAACGGCTTCTACTGGCTGCTGAAATGATGGAGATGAAGAAGAAACACAAAGATGGTTTTCATCGGGAAGTCACAGTGCAGGACATTGAGAACTTTGATGGGTCTGGTAAGGGAAAAATGTTCTTGTTATTCACCTGTCTGACAACATGAAATGGGGGGGGATTGCTCTTTTAGCTTTTAATGACAGCAAGCCAACAATTGTTGGAATTATTATTATTATTCAGATGCAGTCATGCAAGAATTCCTCATCCTCATCCATACACTTTGTTCATGATTGCCACAGTAATCCTTTTGCTGTTGTTGGTGATTGTTTGTTGTAGGGTTAACTGTTGATTTGTTGGTAGTCTTTCATGCATAACACATTGAGCTTGCCTCCATATGGGAATTAGTATTATTAAATGAATTAGGTTCATTTGCTATATTATGGTTCTTGTTTGATACTTTTTGACCTGGCTTTGGAGCGGATGGTCTTCATTGTATGCAGCTGTTTGCTTTAATTGTTGCCTTTTGATTGACCTAATGGGATGGTAGAACTGCACGTCTCATTTTGATGACGTGGCACTCTCTGACACATCCGTTTAGTCTTTGATTTGATATAATTTCAGGATTGTCATTGTACTTTGAAATCTTTAAACAATTTCTTTCTTTTTTACTATTGGTATCATGTTGTATGAGTTTGATGTGTTTCAATCACTTTTCTCCACTTTATCTTTTCATTTTATGGTGTGTTTCTCTGTTGGGGGAGTTGATTAGATCTTCATTTTCTACTTTTTTTGCTTCTTTCTCTATTTGTTTTTATTTTTTTATAGGATTGAATAAAGGAGGAACCTGCTTTTATAGGAAAAGGAATGAGATTAATTTTTCCCCCATTTTTTAAAATAGAAACTTCCATTTTTTTAAACATTTCTGGCTGTTTAAATTACATCTTTAAAACTTCTTGTTACCTTTCTGTCAGAGGATTTGGGATCATTCTTCACACAGGCAGAAAAACAGCGACTGATCTTTAAGGAGATTGAAAATATCAGAGCTGGAGAGTTAGATCAACATGTGCCAGGCTATGAGAACATCAAGCTCTATCCTGGCAAAAGCATCAGTGAGAATTTTGCTTCTTTTTGTGCTAGCTTGCCTTTGCTTTAGCTGTAAACCAAAACGTGCTGTCAGTTTCTCATCCATGTTTACAGTGTTTGGAGGAAGATGAACTGTTTCTTCTGAAAAGAAGCAGTCCAGACATCAATGAATACTGAAATGAAATCCTTTCCTTTTGCAATTTGCTGGCTATCTAAAAGCTTTGCATCAGGCTTGTTGTAAGCTGCAGCTTGTTTCAGTGCTTGTAGAAGGTTGTGATGCTTGCTAACAAGAAAATCCTTGAATTTTTGTCAAGATATTTTTTCAAGACATTAACTAAAGTGTAGAAATTCTCATTAAATATAAGATGATGGCTTTGAGAATACATAGTTTTTGTTTGTGTTTTATTGGCCCCTCTCAGTAAAGAAGTACTTGAGCCGGCGTATTTTACTGCAAATCTATCCTGTCCATGATAGTGAAGCCCTTAAACGCCTGGGAGATGAATGGTATCAGCCACATAAAGCATTCAGTCGGCAGCCTATTGGTGAGTCGCCAGAAGTCAACAGAAAACTACAAAGAATAAATTTACTGTGCAGCAGGCACATATATACATGCATTTGATGCTCTAACTTTGATTATGCATTAGAAATGTCATTCATGGCCAAAAAAAAATTTTCATGAAAATTTGTATATATATATATAAAAGAAATGTGTTTAGACTGGAGTTTAGGGAATAAAGTAGTGTGTCGATAAAAAAAATTCATGTCAAATTTGTTAAAACACCTTGATTTACCCACTGTGTGAACATCAACTATGGTGCAGCATAGATGAAGTTTATAGTATTCAAATCATTTAAAATGAGGGAAAATCTTTTTGAAGAAGCTGTTTTGCTGAGGTGGCCATTCGTGTTAAAAAAAAATTGCTGTCTGCTTTTTGCCATGTTTCAGACAAGATTCAGAAGTACTTTGGGGAGAAGATAACTCTCTACTTTGCCTTCTTAGGCCTTTACACTGTTTCCCTCATACCTCCAGCAGTGATTGGCGTCATTTATTTTGTCACTTCATGGCGAAGCGTTTATCGAGAAGCAATTTTTGCCATTTTTAACCTCATCTGGTCCACCATCTTTCTTGAGACCTGGAAACGTTATTGCGTAGAGCTGACATACTCCTGGGGCACCATCAACACAGCTGTCTCAAAGTTTGAGGAGCCCCGAGCCAACTTTTATGGCACTTTAGGAAGAAATCCAGTGACTGGAAAACCAGAAGTGGTCTACCCCAAGTGGAAGAGAGCACTGAGGTTCTACGCTGTCACGGTGCCTGTGATTAGCCTCTGTCTTTTTGTGGCTTTCTTGGTGATGTTGTTCTACTTCTGGATGCAGAAATGGGCGGACTCTCTGCATGAAGAGGATAAGGGATGGATCAGCTTTATGCTTCTGTTTGTTCCTACTGCTATTTATGCAGTGATCATTGGAATTTTGAACAGTATTTATCGTATTGTAGCCAAAAAGCTGAATGATTTTGGTAAGTGACCAACTTCTTTTTCTTTAAAGACTAGTGTTAATTTGAAAAAAGATGTATTTGAAAGAAACTTTCATCCAGTTAGGGACAGAATTCTGCTGTAGAGGTAGAACCTACTATTCAGTGCTGTGCAATATTATTTTTGCAGGGATCGTCGGACCATTACTCAATTTGATTTTCTGTTTGCTTTTTAATTTTGTGTGTTTTGTTTAATTTAGAAAACCATAGACTCGACTCATCATACGAAAATCACCTGGTGCTGAAACTCATACTAGTAAGGCTATGTAAAATATATTTATTTTATTTTCAGATAAATCATGTTTAATAAAAGAAAAAAGAAACCAAAAGACCATGTTGTAAATTGATGTGACTAATTTTAAGTTATTCATTTTTTTTTCTCTTATAATAATTGTGTTAGTGTGTTGGTTTGGGGGAGGAAGGGAATGTGTGCATGAAGGATTTCTGATATCTTCAGGTAATTTTTAAAAAATCATTTGCAAGCATCCACTTTTATTTTTGCAGTTTGACTTTGTTAACTGTTTCATTTGCCTATTCTATGTGGCATTCTACTTGCAAGACAGAGCGGTGCTTAAGAGTGTAAGTAATGCTTGAATATGCAGATGTAATGATTTTACAGAAATTGTTGTGAATGTTTGCCAGCTTGTGATTACGATTGTGGTTGTTGGAACAAGAGAGGAAGTCCTATTTTTAAAGCAATTGCTTCAATGATTGATCACTTAACATGATGTGGTTATTCTTGTTAGATTAGAACTTGACTATTAATAAGTATGAATGCAAATGGCAATGTTGAAAAATTAGTAGACTGCTAAAATAAATTCTTGTTTACAGTTTCTGTCCACACTGCTGGTTACCCAGCAAGTGATCGGTCAAATTCGAGAGGCTATGGTGCCATTCCTTTTCCTGCATCGTCGCAGCAAACAACTGGATATTGCCTTGAAGAAGCGACAAGTGTTACAGGAAAATGATGAAGCTTTAGATGTTGATGCTTCTGTGAAAAAGAAGGTTGTGGTAGAGAGTTCCATGGACAAATATGAGGTATAAAGAGGTTCCAAAGTCTTTTAAATCTATAAGCGTATGTTATGAAATGTATTTATGGACAGTTAAGCATTTGCTTAAAATACACTTCTTCTGTCAATATATTTTGTAACATTTTTTGTATGTCCATTTTCTTTTTTACTTGACATTTTCTGTCATCTTTCCATATTTGGTATTGTTTAAGCACACTTGTTTCTAAGTGTGATATTTTTCAATATAAGCCATTATTGTTAGTTTAAGGGATTTCATTTGTATCTTTCGAATAGTATGATATATAAGGTAGGTTAATGTGTATAAATGAGTGGCTTTTCCTCCCAATCTTTGCAGGGAACAATGGATGACTACTTAGAGTTGTTTCTTCAATTTGGATATGTCTATCTCTTCTCCTCCGCTTTTCCACTGGCGGCAGTTTGGGCTTTTCTTAACAATGTGACAGAGATACGATGTGATGCCTTCAAGATGTGTCGCATCTTTCAGCGACCTTTCTCAGAGCCTGCTTCAAGCACTGGAATTTGGCAGGTAGGCAGAATAATGTGTTCAGCAAGGAGAATCACATTATTATTATTATTGTAATAAATGTAACAACATTGCCAGCAGTAGAGATGGTGATGGCTTGATTGTAATGGCATTGCCAGCAGTAGAGATGATGGTTGTAATTGACTGCATTTTGCATGTTCTTCAGGTTCAAAAATCATACAGAGAAATGAAAAATTGTGTTATTGGTTTCCCTTATGTCTTTCATTAGTTTAAAAGAAAATGATTGTATGTGGATTGGTATATCTCTTATAACTTTTAGGTATACATACATACATTGCACACATTGCAACTACATGCACACACTTATTTTCAGATGTGCTCATATATTCTAAACACAGATTTACACACATGACTACTTTTAAACCAAAGTTTGATCCTTAGAGAAAAATAAGTGTGTTTTTGTCTATCTGCTCTTATCCAAAGATTGCCTTTGAGGTGATTGGTGTAATCTCTGTGCTGACAAACTGTGCACTCATAGGCATGGATCCGGAGGTTCAAAAACTGCTTCCATCTGATATCACAGCTATCAACATGGTCTTGATTTTTGTTGGTGTTGAGGTAAAAAATCTCTTATCAAATTTCCTTGATCAAAATCTCAGGAAGGACAACTTGTTGACATCAATGTCCAAATTAACCATCATGACTTTATGAAGATGATGCAAGTATGTCAGTGACCTGTTTCTGCACACTGTTATGTTTTATTCTCTTATTTTGGGAGAGATTATTTAGACATGGAATCATCCAAGTGTGTCCCTATGTTTCAGCATATTGTGCTGGCCATAAAGATGGCAATAAGCTACTTCATCCCTGATGTACCCCGATGGGTAGAGGTGAATCTGGCAAAAATGGAGTATGAGACAAAGCAAGCCTTGCTAAAGGAGGTCAGTGTGTGTATGTGCACATGCAGGCGTGGGTGTGTGTATTATGTGGATGTATGTATGCATGTGTTTGTGCTCAAATGTCATTTGTGTGTGTATACTTTTGCCTGTGCTGGATTAATGTTATTGCTGTAATTAGCACAATTATTTTTGACTATGTCAAACAGGCTGTTGCCTATATAATTCCTCTGGCAATTTTGTGTGTCTCTACAGCGCATAGCGACAGCAGCTCGCAAGAAACAAATGCTGCGAATTTTTAAAAGGCCTGCCAGAGATACCATGCAGTGAAGACTAGTACTGTTGTATTTAGCATTTATTTTCTATCTTTCTTCCACAATTTTAGCCTTATATTATTTATTGAATTGAAAGTAGCAGATATCTGAAGAAAGCTGAAGGACAGTCATCATAGAAAATTTAAGGGAATTTATCAGCACCGCTATCAGTATTTCCTTGGATGCCTGACAAAAGAGACTAATTGAGGAGGTGCATGCCATGAAGATGCCTTCCTACCAGATTGTATTTTTTCATGTTTCGTTCCGAAAAGTGTTTTAAATACTTCCTTTCAAGGTTTTACATTGAGGTGACATATGTTCAAAGGTGCAATATTCTGAAGCAGAGATTTTAAGTAGACATGTTAAGTGATGAGCTTCACTTAAAGAAACAAATGTCACGCAATAAACCATAATGTGACAGTTCCACTCTGTCACGAGCATTTATCTCGTTTGTATTAGATATTATTCTTCAGGTATATCAGGGTGCTTTTTTTCTCATGTTGTTTATTGCTTGTATATAAACTTAAACCCAGCAAACAGTGAACAAACATAATGCTTCCCTTTAACCTATTTTAAATTAAAGAAGTTTTAGGAATGTTTCTTGCTTGTGCAAACTAAACTTTTGTTTATATTGTTGCAAAATATTGAGTCATTTTGAGAGAATGTTTATCCTGTTTAACACTAATTCTTCCTAAGAATAGCAAATATTTTCTATTTTCTGGGCCATATGCTAGTAACGCTGTTACACTGAGTTTCTGCCTTGTTGCTGTGGCATTTCAGTCATACAGCAATGCCACAAGCAGAATTCAAACAGCATTATAAAACTAATCTCGAGTATCAAAAGCAAACAACATCAAAACTGAACCCAGTCAGAAAGTAATTTTTAAATTTTACTGCAATGAAAGCCTTGAAGATGAGCCACTCCAGCATAATGATCACTCAAGCATAAAGTGTACAGCATGTGGCGTGTGTTGTTTCCAACCAAGGGCCTCCACATCATGTTTAGTATATTTATACAAGTTTCTTTGTCTATGATTATTTATACTATAAAATGCTATAGTAAAGCTTTTTCCAGAGTTAAATATATCTCTATGTTTGAGTTTTGAACATAGTATTTATGAACGGTTTTAACCCATGCTATGCTATTTTAATGGTTCCATGCTAATGTACCTATTACCTCTGTGATTCAAGATGCAGTAATACCTGCTGGTACATGTTGAACCTTAAGTGGTATATTTTTGCTAATCCTGTTCTTGATCTTCCCTAATGAAATATGATATTTTTAGTTAACTTTCTTTGGTGTGAACATTTTTAAAACTTGATTTGTGCACAGTTGTTCACTCATATATGTGCACTCACAAACACAAGATTTGTTTGCACAAATAATCTGAAGTGGTTTTATGAAATCTTATGTGTTGGCATATCAATGCACTGTGATTATGTTGAAAACATGTTTATAAATATTTAAGCAAGTAGGCCAAGAGGAATAACCGCCTCTTGCTTACTTTAGACTATATGGAGTTGGAAATGGAGGAAGAAAACAATCACACACCCTCCACAAGTTTTTGCAAGCATCTTAGCTGTCTGAATGCATTAAGACAGCAGTCTGACAGTGTACTATGCACCTTGCCCAGGGTTTTAGCAGTTCTTCCTGTGATAGTTACTAATATGATGTCTTGTACTGTTTCTGTAATTTTAAGATCACTTTGTCAGCTGAAAATGGCAGAGGGTCCATTAGATTGGTTGTTGCCTTCAGTTTTAAATGGCACATTACCCTAGAATGAAATATGCTTAACTAGGCCTGAAACAGCTACTGCTTGCTCAGCATTCTAGTGGATGTTCTGGAGTATCTAGAAGAGTTATCATTACTTAAAGGAACAAACAGGATCTTTAGTTTTTTTTCACAGTTGTTGGATGTTGACAATTTTTAAAGTATTTTTCAGCATAATGTATTTTCATTTGTAAACTTTTAATATTTTGCACCATCATCATAATCATCGTCATCATCATATCTGTTCCCGCTACTCTGAAAAATGTGATCAGGATCTCATCTATATTGAAAAAGTTCTCCTTATTAGAAGTTTGACAAAATATTCACAAGACTGTTTCAGAACTGTGCACCACGATTCAGCTTGTCATCTTGTATCATCACTTTCTAAAATGGTTAAAAATTGTAAAGGTCCTGCTTCTTAATGGCCATATATAGTTGCAGTGCACTGTGATTCACCATATTAAGGCCATGCATGTGGAACAAAGAGTCTTTAACGTTTACCTCACTAGATAATTTGGTACCTACTGCTGCTGAGTTGACCAGTCAGAGAATGCCTCAAGCTAATAACCCCCTGCACTGAGATTAAGTGCACTAAGCACTTGATTATAGCAGTCAAAATATAATATAAATTGACAAATTAAACAGGATTACTGTGTTCATTACTGTACTTAGAATGCTACGAGGAAGGGAAAAAATTATCGTCATCAAGATCACATTTGTTCCTTAGCATTTTAAAAATAAAAACTTTGTTTAGTATTTAGACATATAGTTACTGTTGTAAAACAAATAGCAGTCAAACTTTAAATGTTACCTGGATGAAAGTATTTCTATATTTAGTATGTTATTCATATTTTAGGCTGCTGCTGACCAAAGAAAATATGGCTCAACAAATTATTTTAACTTCTGGCAAGTTTTTAGGTCAGATCTTCTACCTAGTTGATGCTGCAATATTGTTATGCTTATACTTTCCTTGGATAGTGTTTTTTAAAGTAAACAAATGAAGTAAGGTTAATGGATTTGTCACATGATTAAGTATGAAACAACCATTCTTTCTGTATTCTTTGCAATATTTATGATAATGTACTTGTTTAATTAGTTCTTAGATAAAAACTTTGAATAAGCAGTTGTACAGCCTTTATTGCATTTGCTGTTGAATGCTGCCTAGTGCTATAAATGCCTTCAACCATCATGTCAAAATTTGCAGTGACAAGAGAAATTTTTTATTTTGTTATTAAAAAAAGACATGTGTAACATATATATATAAATGAATATTGTATAATATGAATGAAATTTTTAACATTTTTATAAAGTTATCCTTTTTTCTCTAAAGAAGCATTTCTTTATCCATGAACAAAGTAAAATTAATCATCTTTTCTAGTATTTTTGCTTGTTAGCTTTGGGAACATCTGATCCATCAAACATTATCAAGCAAACAATAGTGCAGATGGTCTCTGTTAAAGATAGTAATTACGTTTTCTCTGACAGTCATACAAATTATCATCATATATACAGCTCTTGAAAAGTTATAGAGACAAAATAATGTCAGTAAGTTTCACCAACTGTAGCCAAAGTAGTTGTTACAAGAAAATGTGTTCTGCAAACTGAAACGATACTGCCAAGTTGGTCTAGTCATCAGGTGTTTTTTTTACTGCCAGATTTTGAAGGGTGATAACTTATTTGATAAATGCTGTCATATATTTAGTCATTAATGCATCATCACCATCATGTTTGTTGTCATAATTGTTATTTTTATTAATGGTTTGTTATCAGCATAATGATCCCTGTTTAATGGTGTTGGTGACAGCAGTGATAAGCAAGTGAAAGCATGTTTTATGTTATCTCCCTTTCTGCCAAACTTCATCTTGAAATTATAACGTGTAACATTTTCTCATAGCTTCTCTGGAGTGTTAAAAAATTTGAATCTTTAGCTTTTGTGGTAGAGCACTGTAAGATTTTTCCTTGAGGGAAACAGTGTAGCATGGGTTTTGTGTCAACCCATTGTAAAGTGTTGTTCAAATATACATGCATTTTATTTTTATTTAAATCTTTACAGTTAAATCATATCCTGTATCTTAAGGTTTTGCCATATTTGCCTACTTTTTATATATTGCAAACTCTTTGAATCAAATTTTAAATCACTTACACAGCATTGGTCATGTTTGCTTTGGTTATTGTGAGAGACTGTCAGTTGTCTTCTTCCTTTCTTCAACTTTTAAGTAAAATAACTAGAATTATTGTAAATACCTGAAATCATGGAATCAGTTTGTCTTGAGTGCTATCACAAAACGATCATCTCCCATTCATCATACACAGAAAAGGCAAACAGGAAAAAAAAACCATCCTAATGATCTATGTCTATAAATAATTAAGTTATGCAGACATTTGCTTTGAGCGTTTTATTCATATTTTTTAGTCACACAAGCAACTGTACAGAAAGATCACTTTTATACATGATATGTCTGATTAATGTTGCATTACCAAGCATTGCAGACTTTGATATCATGCTGCCTATAATAGTGTTGTGTACCCTACTGATTATTTCGACAGCCACTGGCATTTAAAAATATAGCATCCACACATCTGGCTTGTATATACACTTGGTAAAAGGATACAGGGACTTTCAAATACCAATAATAGCAGTTTACAAGCAAATTTTTGTTTGAAGACATCTGAAAAAAATAATTGCACTCACACACACACACTAAAGAGATGCAAAAAAGGTGTGAAAGTTTACACATGCATGCGCACTGGCAGGAAAAAAAGAGATCTGGGCACATTTTAAGTTTTCTAGTAAATTCAAAATGCAATTATCACATTTAGCTGATCCTTTGTTTAAAATACTGTTGTGGACATTAATCTGTGTACACTGCAATGAATCCCAGTTATTCAATATTGCATTAGAAAGAAGATCATGTAGACAGCAACTCAGTACACCAAGACATAAAATTGCATCTCCTGCAGTTCAGCAGAAACAAATTCAAATATTTTCCAAAGAGCTGTCGAGACTTGACACAGTTCTTATAAAAGGAAAATGGAGAAAGTGACTCAACCTTTTCCACATTTAAAATATCCCAAGATTTGCAATTACATAACTGCACGCTTCTTTCTTGAATGGACGGAATGACTGAAAATGTAGAACTAAAAAGTTTAACAAATTTAGAGGAATTGTGAAGAATAAATCATGTGAGACTTTACTGGCAAGTTAGTTTCAGAACATTATGAAGGAAATGAGATCTGACTGTAGTAGTAGAAAGTCTTCCTTAATGAAGCAGGGTTGCACAAGACAGAGGTCTCTGCTACACTTTTACAAAAGTTCAAAAAGGATGTGCAACTGAAACCAATGTTCCTACTATCTACCTAAAACTTTACCTATGAAGTAATGATTGTGAAACTATTAATGAACATTATGCCTCGATGATGAACATGAAAGATAAAATCTTTGGACTGTGCAAAGGGCAATATCTAAAACTTTTAAAATCTTTAGCAAAAAAAAAAAAAAAAAGTCAATAAAGGGCGTAATACAATAAATAAATAGCACAAGTCAAAACTAAAATGTGGAAAAACCATCAATGGGATGCAAGATAAAACCTGAGAGATTGAATAACAGATTAAGACACATTGGAAGTTGGTGAGGGACTGTGAATATTCTCACCCTCACAAACTGGCACAAACACTCATGAAGAAAGCATACCACTTTGACCCTTATAAGCACAAATATGTACAAAGACACTGGCTTGTGATTGAATACTGTGAATACAACAGTGGGTGATGTTTGTTGTTATTGCTGCTTTCAGGCAAACATTAGACCAACAAACCTAAATTTTTGGAAAGAAGAAAGCTTGAACTTTGCAACGAAGGTAATGAAAATTGCCTACCTATGTGCTCCCCTGGCAAAGCCACAATCGTGGCTCATCAAGCTGCAAGGGCTCAGAGGAAGAAGATATTTTATAGAACTTGACTAAAATGTCAATGAAAGCATAACATATAAAACAATGCTTATAAAAGTAATATGAAATGAAGACTTCAACCGCCAAAAGTAATGAGCATTTGAGCAATACATAGTTTTTAATATTGCTATAAAATATTGTATAAGCCTTACTAGCATAAAAATAGAAATAGTACATAAAAACCTGATAATTTATTTTTTGCCATCATTCAAGAGAAGTGTGAAACCTTTCTTCTGTCTGAAGAAACAGGACACTATATACATTACGCAGATGTGTTGAATAGGATGTCTTTTACAAGTACCCTACATAGCAACATTTGGAGTGTACACATGCAATAACAACAACTATAAAACAGTTCCATTTTCAAAAAATTGTAAAAGGTTGTCTGTTACCACTTGATAAGATCCATAACTATGTGCCATATAAAATTTCCACCTAAGAAAAAAAATTCAGGACTATGCATCTTTTAAACACCATTAATGGGCTCATACTCTCCCAGTAACTTCCACAAGAATGTGAACACCAACCTCCAACTTTTTAAAAATTCCACATCCATTCTTCCAGTCCATAAAGATTTGAATGTGGGAGTATGTCTCTGTTTGTTCCTGCCAGTAGTGCAGAATTCAGCCCATTTCTAAGCACTTCAACTAATCTTGGCCTGTTCTTCCAAAAAAAGAAGCTGGTCCACAAGAAAACAGTCACTTGGGTTTTTAACGAAGGCACGCAATCCTTGCATGATTTCTTGCTCTTCTTTATCTTCACTGAATCTAGCAGTGTGTAAATAATCGTATGCCTTTTTGAATGCCTCTTCTCCCATTTGGCTGATGCACTGACTGTAGACAAAAACAGACTTTTTGCTGTTATGGACATCAATTTTAAACCATTTTAATCTGATTTAATGTTTAATCTGATAAATGTTTCTTTGAAATTTCCATTGGTTTGTGGTGTGCAACACAAATCCTTCACAGAATACACTTTGTTTTTCCTAAAACTGTAAAGGGCTTTGGATGAATTTGCTAACAAGAGCTGGCAAAGACACAAAAAAAAAAAACTTAAAGACTAAACAAAACCTGTGTGAACAACAGATTATGAACTTAGCAGGCCTTCAAGAAAATTTTCTGTAGGATCTACACTACCTTCTCAGGTTCTTGATCTTGATTTCTCTAGCACCAGGGCCATAAGCACCTGACACAGTGTCATCTGCGACGGTGACCGTATTTCCTGTAGGATAAGCTTGATAAAGTTAATCTCCGCATCACTGACCTCAACTGATAGAAACAGCCAGTATTTCCGAATCCTATAAGAAAAATAACCAAATTTTCTCCCCCACCCCAAAAACCCCAGCTAAACAATCTTATGTCACATCAGTTTTCAAAGCCTATAGACCAACCATTCGCATTCCATCTGAACTTCTGACCCAGTTGCTCAATACCATGCACTGAATAAGTAACAGAAGGAATAAAAGATATTTAATACCTACAAATTTTTCAATGAACTAAGTAAGATAATAAAATGTCATGTGCATACTCATCCCTCCTTAAAAAATCTCATCGAAAACTCATTCCTGTTAGATATGTAAAACTTCCCACGGTACCATTTGTTTGGGACTCCAAGGCACCCTGAAGATGACCAATGTACTGTGCCATTTCATCTTGCCCTCCCACCAGCGTTCTCTCCTCTTTTTCCTGCTCATCACCACTACCACCATCATCATCATCTGCATCAAACTCAAACTGAGAGTAGTAGGTGTTGGCCATGTCATCGGTGTCAGGGATCCCTGCACAGAAACCTTTTGGCTTTCATCTTCAAATATCTTCAGACAGTTAACTCCTACCACTTAACAGTCAGTAAAACCAAAAAATTTATGTTACAAGATTCTGGACATTCTGAGAGGGAGAAAGAGAGATGTTAACCCCAGAGAAAGTAAAAGTAGTGAAGGAAAGCACATCAGTTTCTTCGCAGAAGCTACTGAAAGGACTTCATTTGAAAACTGTTCTTCTTCACTGTCCTGAATCAGCTGGCAGCAATACGAGATGTGACATTACACTTAGAAGTAATAAGTACAACACAAAACAAGTTGATATTAAGCAAAAGCAAGATTTCTAGTGATGTGTGATTTTCTGCGTACCATCTTTGAAATCCAGAGAAGAATGGAATTTGTCATAGACCATCCTGTCTCGCAAGGGTGTGATGGGGCGGTCTTCAAAAGTGTGATGAGCTCCCATAACGTGTGATGTTCTTGGAATGAAAGAGGTCCTTGCCTTCATAGTTGTTCTCGCTACATCTTCATCATCATCATCATAAAAGCCCTTTGATCCTGTGGAAAATGATGTGATGAACTTCTTTCACAAATTGATCAAATGGAATGAAATCAAATCATAAGCAGCCCTAAAGTCATGCCCCTGCATTCACCCACCCACCAACCCCCACAAACACATTACGCATACATATACATAGCACATGCATACTCATGAAACACATACACACATGATGTACACACATGATATATACATGACATACAGATATATCATATATATGCATACATATAATGCACATATATATGACATATACACATGCATATAACATACACATAGATATATGATATACATGCACACATGTGTACATATCACAAATACATGCCGACCATAAAGATGATGCACACATATGTGCATAACATACTTACAGGACACACACACTCATACACGTGAAGCTAGAGTCTTTACATCTATAAATTCAAAACTGATCATAAACTTAACAACAGATAAAGCTGACATCAGTACAAAAGCTAGCAATGAAGTAATTCTATTGAAAACTCAAATTTAAGATCAGCGGTGTAACCGATCCTCTCATATTTATTTTTCCATTTTCGTACAACAAAGAATCACCTCTGCAACCTCTGCAGATAACATTTAGATCACTTCAAAGAACACGCTTAAGGCTCATCATTATTTAATTATTTGTGCTGCTACCTACATTTTCATTCAACAGCTGGGTTGACTGTGCATGCTTGTATGTGTGTGTGTGCATGCATGCATACTTATGCATGCATTCCCTGCATACTAAATCCCAACATGGGTACAATGCATAAGTAAAGAGGTAAATTAAAGATTGGCATGTTAGACTTTTATCTGAACTTAAATGCACAGAAGCTTGCTGTCTTGTTTGTTATCCATATGATGAGCCTGGAATTTTTATATGATTGTGTTTATCTGCCAAAAATAAATTTCTTACTAAAACCTTTCCTCACATTTATTCCATGTTGAGAAGCGCTGATAGAATGGTTTCTGGGTTCGATGAAAAAAAAAAATCTAGTTCTCTTTATTCTTTGTAAAGTTATTTAATCTTTCAGCTTCCCAAACTCTGCCTCACTATATATATATGCACAGGATCCAGAGGAAATAAATAAAGCACCTGAGCGAATGAAGCGGTGATGAGGGCCATAGAGAGTATACTCTTCACTAACTGTCCTTGACAGTCGCTCATCAGGCACTTGAAGGCACTTTTAAGGGTTACACCTTCACCTGAGCCACCCTTCCAAGCAGGCACCTGTTTAAAGACAGAGCTGTCTGTCAATCCAGTTGGTGGTCTAAGTTCTTAAGCTCATCTTCAGAAAAGCAAATTACATTAAACAAAAGAAGCTTGGCAGACCTGGTTTGCAATGTCCATTTCTATTTCAAATCTAACTCAGGGACTTCATGTGGTAACAAACAGAAATAATGGACATATAAATTAACTGTTAAGGGAAAGCAAATGTAACATACACTAGAATTCTCATTGTATCCAAGCAGCCAGTGAGCACAAAGATTAGTATGTTGGAAATAGCATGCACTGTATTCTTTTTACATAGATTCTAGAAGTGGATGTGAGTGGTTCATTGTGCTATTTACTATTTATTTAACAGTCTTACTCACAAGAGTTTTGCTCATGCTTTCTTTTATTGCCTCTCGCCTGTCAGTGTTCTCCTTTAGCTGTACTTTTGCAAACTGTCTGCAATTCAAATGGGCATTGGATGGGTACATAGGCAGAGATTTTCCTATTATTCTGCCTTCAAACTGTTTGCATATTTTGCATAAAAAAGTTAGAATATCAAGATAGAATCTAGTTGATACACGATCAGTCTTTTGCCACAATATTTGTAGGAAACACTCCACATTAATGGCTATATATAAGGGACAATCAAAAAGTAAAGGCAAAATACATTTGACGCTTTAACAGAAAGAAGTGTGAGCAATTGAACATAGTCCCCATGCAAGATGAAGCATTTGTTGCATTGTTCAACTATGTTTTATATTTCAGTAGAGAATTATCTCTAAGCCCCTGATTCCTTTACTTCATCATCAGAAGTGAATCTACCAGCATTGGAGTAAAGATATGATAATTGCTCAGCACTGGATCTGGGCTATAAGGAAGATGTGAAAGATGCTGAACACAAAACTGTTCCTATTGTCATAGTGCAGCAAGACTGTTTTGCTGCAAATTGCAGGTTTAAGTTCATTTAAAAGACTTTCTTGTATCCCAAGATATCATGTATTATAGCAAATGCAGGTCTACACCTGTTATCCAAATCTGCAGCCCTGTAGCCCTGCAGCCAACTGAGACATCATTAGCCACTGATTTTCTGTAATCAAGGCATCCACTCTGTTGTAAAACCTTTCACTAAAACCTGCTCCTGTGTGTGAACAGACCATACATAGAGCAGAGAGCATTGAACACCTGCAGGGATGTGATGATTTAAATCAGCAAATGAAAATCCGGGAGTCGATATGATGTAGCTATGGTGTTTGAGACTGTTAGATGATCAAGAAGACAAAAATGGGATGCAGGCACACAACAGAGGCAGGTGAAACGCTCAGATTAACAGTAGTCAGCAGACATCCAAACATGACGAAAATCCAAAGAAACTACAAGAAACAAAAGAAAAAGAACAGAGAGAGAGCCTAGTCCCCTCCAGCTGGTAACGCGAAAGGGACATCACTCTCATTTTATATTATGTATTTGTATAGCATTTGTAATGATCTTCATCGGTTACATCTGTTCTTCCCACTTTAAACCTGTCTACCCACTCATAAGCCTTCTCTTGATTCATGGTCTGACAATGAACGTCCACAGATTTCACCCCCTCTGCCCAAAGAAATTGCACTATAGCACATTCTTTGTTGGTGCAATCTCACAACAGAGGGATCCATTTTCTGTCCTCATGGCAGCCGCTCACTCCCAAGGCTGTGCATGGTCAAACTCTACAACAGGTAATGTTTGTCTGTTGCATTTTTCTAGCTTCTCATGGTTCTAGTTATTGTGTAATTTGATAATTGCCTTTCTTTTAGATTCTCCCTTACATATGTATCTATAAATATATGCCATTGCACATTCATTAGCAAAATATATATTTATTATATCCAGTTAATACTACACAGAAATATATGCAAAAAAGTGGGGTTTTTTTTTATCAAAGATTAATACTGAAATCACATACTCTGACCAATTTAAAGAATAGCATAAATACAAATATAAATAAAACTTACTCCAGCTCCTTCTTCCTCTGATCTGCCTCCTGAATCTTGCGTAAACGCATGCGCTCCCGAGGTGACATGTATTTCAGTTTAGGGTCCTCTGTCTCTTCTTTTCTTATATCTTCAAGATGGGACTTCTCTCTCCTTTTTATAAAATGTAGGTGCATGTTAGTTCAAGGGGATAAACAATATTTAGTTTAGTTTAGTCCTTGTTACTCCTCGAGGAGCATAGGACCGCAACAACAAACAATATTAATGTTTGATAATTTTAAAATTCAAACATTTTCATTATCAACAGTTCAACAAATCTACAGCCATAGTGTAATGGATGCATTCACACTGCATTAACCTTAACCCCCAACTCCAACACACAAAAACACACAGATATGAAATCATATTGCCATTGAGATCACAAAGAGATCACTAAACTAAAAATAAACTATCACAGTGATGAAGCAAAGATACAAGTTGTTGAAGTACATTAGTAGCAAAACTCATCGCTAATGGACATATGTTCTACTGACACCAAGTGTAACACCAAACCATCATTAATATACTTCAATATACTACCACCATTGCTTCTACTCCACCTTCTCAATGACTCTGTTCAGGAAGGCATGACAGAAATGCTTCCTCAGTGGGATGGAGGAAAGAAATGTGCAATTTTCTTAAACCTGTATTTATTTTTAAAAAATGATAATCTACTGCGCATACTTAGTATAAGAAAGAAAATCAGAAATATTTGCCCTTTACTCACAGAAGCTGGGCAATCTCTTTTGCTTCCTGTTCCGCCTTCTCGTCATTCATATTGCTCTGATGTTTGGTCTTGTACTCGTCTGTCAGAGTGTCCTTCATTTTCTTTAAATCATATATGAAGAAAAACACATATAAGTTTGAATCAGTATATATGCACACATATACTGTACACACTTGTACATATTATTCAAACATGCATGAAGGCTCTCACAAACACTACAACAAACAATTGTTTAGTATGTAATGGTCTCTTGAATATGCACTATTTACATCTCATGTGGAAATAAGATATATTCAAAACATGATACAACACAAAACATTGAATCAAGCAGCATAATGCATATTATTAATGTGAGAAAGGGAAATGTTATTTATAAGACTAAGCTTCTCATACAAACTGCAAGACAAAGTTACTATTTGCATTATAAATTTTAATGCCATTTCTTACATCTGCAACCATCTGCGTAAATGGAAGCTTGTATATATACACACACACACACACCCTTTCAGTTCAAGGGAGTAAAATATAACCTTATGTAACATCCAAGATTTCCAAACAGCAGGTCTTTACTTTAAGTCAAAATGCATAGCCACAACCTTTATAATCACCTTATTAGTTCCATTGTAACTAGTAAATGTTGTCTAAGATCAACAGTATCTAATTTTAATTACTTGCAGAAAAATTTGAATTTTATCTTTATTTTCAAATCTAAAAAAGACTCCCATGAGACTTAAAGGCAATGCACAAGAAGCTTCAATGATCAACCTACACCAATGTGATGACTAATAAACTGTATCTGAAGCACTTCCTGGGCTGAAGGCCGGCTGTCTGGCTCTTTTATAAGCATCCTACAGAAACAAATCCCATAGGTACATGCAGGTACATTTTGCAGGCACAGATAACACAGGTGCATGCAGATATAATCTATCTAGGTACCTAAACCGTAGTGCACTACAATCATTACAAAGTTATTATTAGAATAAATAAATTTTATTTTTAGCTTTGCTATCTGTACTACAATATTTTGATGCATCATACAGAAATAGCAGGACTACTAAAT
This sequence comes from Pomacea canaliculata, assembly GCF_003073045.1. Taxonomy (NCBI): domain Eukaryota; kingdom Metazoa; phylum Mollusca; class Gastropoda; order Architaenioglossa; family Ampullariidae; genus Pomacea; species Pomacea canaliculata. The sequence goes on along the minus strand of NC_037601.1, from coordinate 15,606,110 downwards.
TTCTTCTGTTTTATGTGGTATAAGAAAAAAACTAAAGTTTGTTTAACAACAGCTGGACCAAAATTAAATGCTGGAAGCTGCTACATCCTGCTTCCCACAACATTCCACCACTTTCATGCCACACATCATCTTCCAACAGTCTCATGTTATTCACCTTCATGCAGCATTTCAACAGTGTCATGCCATTCACCTTCATAGACCATTTCATCTTGTTACACATTTGTGTCGCATTTCACTACTTTTGAATCATCTTCATTTGCAGTTCACCTCTCTCACACAAGTCATCATGCATTATTCCAGTCATCGTGTGTAATCATGCAACAACCCTGCACTCTCATGCCACCATGCTTATGTAATCTATTATCATGCAACAGCCTTCTCACATGCCATCCATCTTCATGCAACATTCGGGCATTATCGTGCAACATTCATTCACTCTCATGCCATCCACCTTCATGCAACATTCCAGCACTAAGTAAGTTAATGAATAATAACTTAAACACCAAACCTCTTGAACACAGCAGCAAGTTCACGACTGTACTTTCTGGGTAGCTCTGGAGGCTCACCCTCTACAATTCTGTACATGACTCCCATAAGCCCTTGACCACTAAATGCATGCTCTAAAGCACACAGCTCATACAAGATGCACCCAACAGACCTGTCCAAAAGAAAGTAACTCACAAACAATGTTTTTGCTAAAGGTTTCAAATTTAAATCATCTATCAAAGATGTATTCATGTTATTTCAATGGACAGCAATAGTTTACAAAATCTGATGCAGTGATATTGGAATAAAATCAACTGTTAGCTTATGTATGAATAAAATGTGCAAAGATATTAAAAAGTTGTCTTCAAATTGAGTTATTTATTTGTGATAAACTCTCTTTAATTTATAAAACTGTTTAAAGGCCAAAGTTTCACAGTCCAGCAGAAAAGAATGGTTGGAGGAGGGAGGTAAGGGTACATGTACTGGGGTGGAAACAATTAGCAAAGCAGGACGACTAGGGCAGCAGACACCACACATACTCCTCACTTGCACCTTGTAGAAAATGTATTTTCGACATTGTCTAATTTTAAGTATGGTAGGACCATGAACAATCTGCTGGTCAAGTTACCAACGGCTTTGTTAGTGGATAGGGCAGTCTTGACCAGTAACACGGGACATGCAGATAAGCATTACTCAATAGTGCACAGGTGATAAGTGACAATGGATGGTATGTTACACATGGGCAATCCATTACACACCTTAAGGCAGAAGATGACTTTTAAGATCAAAGACATCAGTCTAAGTCAGAAATGACATATATTACTTATTACAAGAGATGATGTTTCATCAGACTATAGAAACTTGCTGGATTGACAGATCAAAGAAATTGAACTCTTACCAAACATCAGACTTGGAATTGTAACCCTCATGCTTGAGTACCTCAGGGCTCATGTAATATGGTGTTCCTGTAAATGTGGAGGCCATATCTGCTGTTCCCATGAGAATACGTGAAATGCCAAAATCCCCAATCTTCACCATGTTGTTTCTCAAAAATATATTTCTGGAACATTGATGCATGTTAATGGGGGATAAAAAGACACAAACACACACAAAACGGTAATTTCTACAATAATTTGTATGATAATAACAGATTGAACTTTCAGCTATGCTTCTGTTTAGCCGATGTCCAATACTCAGTTCGAACTCATTTTAATAAATTATTAATTCTGCAAAGATGCTGAAATGTATATTCTCTCATTTGTTTGATCAGCGATGGCATTATTTAACACTACATATATTATTTACTACAATAACTTAATTTATATGAGTCAGCTTATAGCCAAATGATCGTGCGTGTCTTTGCTCATGTGTCTTTATGTATGTTAGGTATGTATAAATGCACATGAATGGTGAAGAGCTCAAAGAGGTCAACAGTATTGTCCAAAGATTGTAACTGCATGACAAAAAAATCCTAGAGTAGTAACAGCAGCAACAACTGGATCTGGTACAGGTTTACTACCAAGTTACCAACTAAGCAATATTTTCTCCTGCTCTACAGATGCAAAGTGTAGACTCTGCTAACCAAAACAGAAAAAAGAACCCATCTACTTCAGACAAAGTGCCCTGAAATATAAGACCAATAAATATGTACATCACATGGCTTCCCTAATGAGCCACCATGAACCCATTCTGGCAGCAAGAAAACAGTGTCAACTTGTCTGGTTTAGCCTCATGGCTGGCAAACATAAAGTAGTGAAATGACCATACCAAACAGGACTTTCTTACCCAAAAATACTTCTGTGGCCAACCTTACCAGATGATGCCTCTACCCAATCCACCTTCTCTCCACCCTTCAGCCAGTTTAGGCTGACCAGCATAGGTCAACTTGATTGAGCATACTTAATGTGCATATCTGAATATTCAGCTGACACTGCATAGTCATATTTGTACTAAGATATTCACTGACCTTGTCTTCAGGTCCCGATGGAGGACACGGCGACTGTGCATATACTGAAGTGCCATCATCAGTTGTACAGTCCAGTCTAAAACTGTCTTCTCTTCAAAGTGCATACCCTTCTTTTTATAATCTATGATCTTTTGATCCAAATCACCACCCTAGAGAAAACAAGTATTTTAATCACTCCTTTTCAGAAACTTTAGTTAAAGCTGATGTTAAATTTAGTTGAATATGCTTAAAATATGGTGAAAAGTGTATCATCTAGCGGTTTTTGGTCTTTTTTTTTTTTATGAACATAATTGCAAGAAAATTAACCAGAAATAATTTTTGTGGCAGTAAAGGGACAGATCATCATCATCACTCAATAATTCTTACAATAAGGCTGCAAAATTCATACAGCTGAGAGTTACAGTTTACTCACTTCACAGTATTCAGTGATGATGCAAAAGAAATCTCTCTCAATAAAACTGTCATAGAAACTTGACAATGCCTGGGTGGTTAAGTCGTGAAAGAAGTCGGGCTTCATGCATAGCATCTACTGTTTCATCTGGCTGCAACTCTCCCACTGAAATCTCCTTAAGGACTTTCCTGGACACAGAAAAGAACATTATAATTGCTGAATCATCCACTTTAATATACTGAAGACTGACAGTCTTAACATGTATTCCTGTAATATTTTGTATTTTCATCTTACACACAAAACTTCTAACAAGTACAGCAAACTTACCTGTTTCAGAATAACTAAACTAGCTTATATATTGTCTTATCTGTTTGTAATTTTCACTGTTGTGTTTGTTCTAAATCTACTCTAAGAATGTGCCTGCCTGGGTCTGAGAGAGAGAATGTATGTACATGGGTTTATGTGAGAGGGAATGGGTCTGGAAGGATGCCAAATTCATTTTTGAATGTATATAACTGTATATAAACATTTATTTATATACATTATCAGTATAAATATATAAATTATCAGTATTGTATATTTATTCTTATTTGTTTTACATAGTTTACTTTGTAAACCGTGGCGAGCATGATTTTAGCCAGGATACAGTGCTCAATATGTGGCCTAGAGGTCATGATAATGGCAGTGAGATCATGATGATGATAACATTTTACCAAACCCAAAATAAGCATTTATTCCTCTCTTATACTTACTGTTCCTCATTATTCCGAAGATCTTTACATAGGTACGCCACGCCAAAATTTCCGCTGCCTAATTTTTTCACAACTTGGTATCTGTTTGCTAGCACTCTCTGTTCTTTTGACTTCACATCACCAAGTGATTTACTCTGAGGCATTTTCTATCATCCCTTTTTCTAAATTGATAAAATCAATTGGCGAAAATCGATCTTGTATTATTTTTGTTTCAAACAAAAGTTATCGCACGAGTCTTAATTGATAACAAATACTCAACGACGTTCTTTTCAGCCTATTTTCGGAAACAGAATTTCATTTTATTCTATTATTTCCGATTTATGATACAAGCTGACCTCAGTTTTATATACATACATCTCGATAAAAAGGCACCTGGTCTATTCTTTCTCCTAACGAGACAGTTCTTGCCTAAACCTTGGTCTAGCGTCTGCTGTTACTATGTCGCAAATTACCTCAGCTACCTGTCTTATTATTAAGTTGAAAATTACTACACCTAGCTTTAACATTTATGATCTATTTTTATAATAAATTGGTAAGTGTTATAAATTCATTAAATCTCTCGTTATATAATGGTGTTTAGAGTACGACTATCGTTAAGGAAATAATACAAAGAAGAAAAGGTGAAAGGTCAGACGTCTGCTTGCGAAGTGGGTATACAAACTGAACACGGACGTATATTCATGAACTGAACAAGTCCGTAGTTATATATTCAAAGTCTATATAGAATTCATAAGGGATAATAGGAGTCTGTGGTAGCAAAAAGTAAACATACAGCAGAGCCGGCGCTATTACCAAATAGAATTGCGGTGCCTTTGGAAGCCGTCACAACACACATATATAGCAGAGCAATAATAATAAAAAGCACGGACTGTCTCATCCCGTGTAGTTGTAAGAGCGGGGCCTTGAGCTGTCGCCCCCGCCCCAACGCCTGCACACCGCTTCGCTACTCAGCTTGGTATACACGACACTCTAGTAGTCTAGTAGGTGTAGACAGGAACATTGTAGACCAGATCATAGTTTTTCAAATGACTTGCGCACGTTGGGGGCAGCTTCTGGCAAAATGTTTTATCTCATCGGGTATTCTCTAAACAATTTAGCATTATGTTGCGTTCGTCCATGTTATTTTTTCTGTAAAGTGCCATGCGCCTGTCCATAGGACAGGGATGTAGCGCTATGTAAATGCACTATATTTTTATTATCAGTTGAAGAGACTTAATCATTTCCTAAGCCTTTTTTAAAGTTAAGTTCTGTAAAGTCTGACATAAATGTTTTATCATTCATAAAAACTATAAATCTCAGAATGTCATTCAACTTTGGTGCATATTTAATGTTAGTCAAAAGGGCCAATGATTGAGTGAAAAATAACATGCATTTAGAAGCGATTAAGTGTATATCTGAGAACTATTCCTTCTGAATTTCTACTAATATAAAAATACATGCATATCAATGCCATCACGTACATCCATGAAATATCTTAAACATTTGAAATATCAGAGCAAGATATTTTGGCATGGTCTTGTTATCATTAAGTAGAAGTTTGTTGTCATTCAGTTTTTGATGTCTTTAGAGCAGGTGGATTTTTCAGTCAAGTGTCTGTATGTTATCAGGTATTTCACAATCTTACAATAACCAAGGTGTGCAAGTTTCACTTCTTTAATTCTTTGTCATTGTTATTCTGGCAACAAAAGATGGTACATGCAAGCAACTTTTGATTTTTTTTTCCCCCTCAAGGCCTGCAGCTAGAAAACTCCCCTTATCCTCTCAGCAGCTCCTTAACAGGTAACCTGATTTAACTTGGAAAGATAAAGGTAGCAGAGGGTTGGTCTTCACCTTGCTTGCCTTAGACATGAGAGCCATTCACTTTGACATTTTCAAAGGCCTCCAGACAATGGGACTCTTTCCAAAATAAAAAGTCTAATGCCAACCTTACAATATGGTAATGACATTAATATCAGAATGATATGTTGAGGAGTGCAGGTTTGTGACAGTCATGAGCTCCAAAAATCTTGATTGACTGGTCATCGTGACCATTTAAAGACAGGCTGGGCTAGTTAAGTTAGCACTTCTAAAGTGACATTGTGTTATAACAAAGAAACATTAATCCATAGTTTCCCTTGAGAAACTCAGTAGAGTCAGGATAACTGTAATGAAAAAGATTTTAATTTTGTTGCACTTTTTCATTTATGAGTTTTTTTAATTGAAAACACAATGTATGTCTACACTTGTCCTTACATTTTAATTAAAACATCAATAAAGAACAGTTTATCACTTTCTCATGTTGATTTAATTTTATTTCCCGCACAATTTAAAACATCTAGCAATCACATGCACACACACAGGCACACATATACATAGCAGAGCTGGGAAAGATTAGCTTTTTGAAAGGTTACACTTTGCACATCCATGCAAATATGGAAAATGGACAGCTCTTCAGCAGGATATAGAAAACCTAGATTAGCATTCAGTTTGTCTCAGTTGAAATTAGTCTTAAGTTTATCATAAAATTATATTTTAAATAAATAGCAATTATATTCCCAGGTGCATTTACAAAGTAAAGTTGTCCCATTCTCATAATTTCTATCCCAAAATTTTGCTAAATGGGTCAATAATTGTGGCTGCTTCATCATTCCACTGACAGCCATTAATGGGCTAGAGTGACTAGCTGACAGTTGATCCCAGGCTGTCAAAGTCTAAGAGAAAAGTCTTAGGATTAGAGTGGGGTGATCTTAAGGGACTTCACCTGTTCCACAGAGGACTGATTTCACCTCAGGAAGTCAGCATTGGTTGTGGTTTGCACGGTTTTGGGGATTTGAGATTCCAATTGTATATGATCATAGGATGTTGATTTCAGGTTCTTGTGTTCAGGAAATCTAGTAGTGTGCACTTGCATGGGTTCTAGGTGTGATGGTGTCCATTTGCATGTATTTTGGGATCTAGTGGTCTGCACTTGTTTTTTTGGGGTGTGCTGATAAATGCATACACTCCACACATTTTATCTGCTTGTGATTTAATTTTTTTTGTGCTGTGAGATCTGTTTTGTATACGTGATCTAATCTGCAGTCATCTGTCTTATTTCCTTGTATCAAAGAGATAACATGCATGCACATCATGCTTACAGACTGCACTTTATAGACATCCAAATTGGGTTTAAAACACCACAAGCATTTGCAGTAAGCCCACTTCTCCACGTGCTAGCAAATGGACAATCTTTGATCATCAGAATACTGGCATTAGAAACTGTCCTTTTCTGTATATAATGCGCCTCGTTAAAACCAGCAAATACCATTGTCTTCTGCACTTATTTTTTGCTTTCTTTCCTCTTGGGTGTCAGAAATTAACAGTTGCTGTTGTCTCCACTTTGAAACAATCACAATAAGCTTACCTTTGCCAGTTCCCTCAACTATATCTCTAGCCCATTCTAAAAAAAGTGAAGCACACATAATGTGGCAATGTAATGCAGATCCAAACACATCTGTTCAGCTCAAACTGCACTTGCAACGTAAAGCAAACATCTGTCTGCAGTTCAGAAAATGTTTTAAAAAGATGTTGTGAGAGAAGAAGCTTAGCATGGTCAACGGAACATCATAACCGTAGGACTTTGGTACATGCACATATATGCATCACACAGCAGACGGCGCATGTGTTCAGGAAGGTTTTTGTCGTCTTCTACATCTAGAATAGACTGAAAGTTGTCTTCGGATAGCCACCTGGATAATTCTGGTACATGCTGAACTTCAGGGATGTTGTACCCACCTTGTTCACCTAGAGACCAAAAAGAAAGGTTACACATTGCATGACAGGAATATTGTGTGAATCCTTTTTGTTACATGAAAGTAAACAAGAGTCTCAAATTTATTTTGTAAGATTAATTTACTGGCCAATGTTTTTTTTATCTGATCCTTGAAATGGTTAAATCTTAAACAGCTTAACTGCTTAACCTAAACTACAATAAGAAATTAATTCTGCAGTGCAGAAATTAAACTTACAACAAACATTTCTTTCTGGATTCTACTACCTTAACTCGCACTATATGGCTCCCATGATTTCAAAAATACAATCTTGAACCTCATCCATTTTGCCATCACTGTGTGTACACATCGATTGAGAGCAGCTATTTGTTTTCACCGTTTAGTGGAGAAATATCTGTTTTTAAGTCTGAAGTTGAAAATTTCTACTTGAAGGGTGAATCCTTTGTCATTTCTGATGAAAATGATAATGATGAAAATGGAGCTAATGGAATTATTTGTCTAAAACATGTGACCATTAGTTGTGACTAAAAAACATAAGCCGCTTTTATTTACTTCTTGTGATCGCGATCAATACTTATAACATCTCAACCAGAGCATTTTCCACAAATTTTTACGAAGATTACATCATTTTTATTGATCGTATTTAAAAAAATTAATTTGGACTTTTTCAAAGCATGTTTTATCATAATGAAAGGGTGTCGTCAGAATTTTCAGATGAATCCTTTATATAGCACCACTATATGCATAAAATAATAATAATAAAAAAAAGTTCATGAACAATCAAAATTTAAATATCCTGTAAAAAATTTTTTAAAATATTAGAACGCCTTAGTTTGAGGTAGGAGATGTTTTCCCTCATGCTACTACACTGATAATTTACTTTGGTAATTATACCACGACACATTTGTTTTAAATTTAATCTTACAAATTTCCTTTTCTTTCACCTTTCTTTTTCCTTTTTTATACCTTAAAAGTTTAATCACTTTCTTTAGTTTGCTATCAGCAGGACTATATTATATTTTGCATTTGCAAAGAAATGTGCTGTGTTCAACCCAAATCAAAGAAACGAAACAATCAACAGTTAGCAACTTTGGACAGAAAAGCCATGGTAAGCTTCAATGAAATGTAGAAAAGTTGGTATTCTATAGATAACTGAATGAACTTCAGCCTTTTAAAGTTAAAATATATTATCTAAAGGTGTCAACACTTTTTCTTCTTGTGATGTTGATCATTTAGTAGATTATAATGAAAATTATTATTTATACTTAATTTTAAATTCAAAAATATTTCAATTTTGGCACTTCTTTTGACTTTTTGGGTATAATAAATGCTTATTCATTTTCCTTGAATTTGATATATAACAAGCCTTCTTTTGTAATACATTTGCATTTGAGCAGCGAGTTTTTGTTGTAACACAACCCAAAACAAAGCATCAGAACTCCCTAAACCCCTCTCAAATAGTAAGAGTTAAGCAGCCATATCCTACTCACCCATGCGATCTGCCATTGAGTCAAAAAATACCCAAGGTGCTTCCTTGCCTAAACCACACTTGACAAATGAAACATAGTGACTTGTTTGTATGCACAACACGGCAAAAAGTTCCATTTTCTCTTTTGGTAGTCCATAGTCATGAGATGTTCCTAAAGGCTCTCCATTCTGTCTGCAGATAGGCCCAGACTCCTCACATATCTGTGAGTATTTAGCCAAAAACTCCGGAGGAACCATCAGTTCCTTGGGGTGATGAGCCTGACGTTTCTTATGTTGATGGGACTATAACAAAGAATAATTTGGATGTGATAAGAACAAAGTCTAATGTAAGCTCATGATGAAGCAGTATCAGTGGTGGTGGTGGTAGTAATAATGTTATAGTCTCGAGATCTTAACCAGTCACAAAAATATGCTTCCTAGAAAATACACATAAGTATAAACAAACTATTTTGCTCCTGCCCCTCCATTTGCCATCCCCACAATGACACTTAAAAATAACTCACCATTTTAATACACGTAGCACAAAATGCTGTTGTACTAAGCCCCTGTCCATGTATAAGATGGCAGTCTTTACACTCAAATCTTGCCAGACTTCCACAAACAATGCATTCTCTAATTCCTGTTCAGAAGACAAATAAAGCTGTAGCCAACTACTTCTTACTGCAACATCTGCAAAATCTCTCAGATAGATAAGATTAAAACAAATTACTAATTACGTGATAAAGTTTCTTTTAGAAATAACCCCTCATCTCTTCTGGAGCAAATAAAATGTTTTCTTATATCAATCCAAGTGCATATTTTGTTTTTTGAATAATGGTATTGTCTTATGAGAGTACATCTCCAAATTTAGCAAGCAAGTCATTTCTGGTCAAAGATGCAAGCCTTAAACCTTGACATATTCATTTTGTGTATAAAGAAACCAAAATAATTACATGATAATGTTTATTTTGGTAAGGCTGTAATCAGAGGGAGCATTTTAATGAAGCCTAGATATGTCAGCAAGTTGCATGGTTCTAAATTATGAATTTCCACAATGGAAGCCTTGTAACTTGTGAACTGAAATAGGTCCTTAGATTGTTGGAATTAGCAACTTAAGGTGAACTAAACCTAGTTTTTTTTTAAAAATAATGTGCGTGCAGCCTAGTCCAAATTTAAAGAGCCTAAATATATTAAGCACTGTTAAACTTTTGACAACTTACCTGTTTCTAAGATATCAGTGATGTCAAGTTCTAGACTAGGTATAATGCGACGATACATTTTGTAATCTTTGCCAAACCTAGGCATCTGTAGCATAAGACATGATGGTACCTACACAAAGACAAACCACAATGAACACAGATTTTTGGTATACTTCCACAATATCATTTTGTTCATTTCATGACAAACATGCTTTTACTCAACAAAATGTAAAAGATGACAGAAATTTGACAGAATATATCCTTCTCATTTTTTTCTTGGCTCTCTATATAATAATCTTTTCATGCCATTAGGGGTGGTGGCTATGCCATTTCATGCCATTTTCTATCATTATTTACATATTTAAGTTTATTTTCATGTTAATATTGTTCCACAGCTGTTTCTGTAGTTGGGTACCTTTAGAAATGAATTGAGTCTTTTTTTAAAATTGCTATCAATACTTCTGCACATCACTTAGGTTCATTAAAAACAGTCTTTAAATTATTGCTCTGTGAAATGTAGAAAGATGAATTATCGGGTAAAATATAAGCTGGCTACTCTATTCTACCTCTGACCTGTGTTTTAGCTTCTCCTACCAATTGCATAGTTCTCTATGCACTAGATTTCCCTTTACAGTTTTGGTATATTTTGTTAGCACTTCATGCAAATTTACCTCTTTCAATTTGACATTTCCTTGCAAAAATGAAAGTTCTACGAGGATCTGTGTTGTAGGCAGCAACAGTTTTTCATCCTTTTCAAGAAACAGCTGATAGAAATAGGTATGTTCACCTGAACTGTTAAAATAAGACAAACAAAAGTGACAACAAATTTAATAAGCTTACCATGGCTACATTTGTCATGAGATTAAAGAAATTTTTTTGTGAGCTACCACACACACACATTCTCTGTTAGTGACCACTTGCCTCAAATGTAACAGTGGGTCAGCCTTGATAACTTGAGAAAGGAGAGCACTTAAAAATTCTTCTGGGTCTGAAAGATCAAAACAAGATACACTGGTAAACAAAGGGTTTCTCGTGTTTTAAAATTGCAATATTTTGTATTCAATAATCTTTATTAGAATTGTATAAATACTCTCTTTACATTATCTTTCTTATGACAAATTTTCTATGTCCTACTTGTTGCACTAAGCCCACCACTGATTTTTTTTTATGTGCTTTATCATATTCATACTTTGTTCATGACATGTATTCTATAGAAATGTAGTGCATGCATATCAATCAAACAAATGATTATTTTGCACATACTGAAATAGCGTAGTCAAAAGTCTTGAAATAGCTTAAACAAAGAACTCACCTTTCTCTTCTCCCATCATGCCTGGTATTGTACCAAGCTTGTCAAGAAGTTCCCTTAATTTTAAAACTTTATCTGCTCGTACATAGTTGTATCTGAAAAAATATGACAAATACTTTTATTTACCTGAAAATGCCCTACTCAAAGAATTGATTAAAAAAAAATAAATAAAGCTTCATTAATGCTACCTGTTGAAAATAACAAACAGTTTAGCCGCCAGGCTATTGTCAGTTAAGCCAACTGGTCCTGGAGACTAAAGCTTGTTATCTGCAGGTGGGCTCAGCTACCAGAAAGGGTTTACATCAGTCACAAATAGTGTCAACATAGCATGGGAGCTGTTACTTCTAAACAAGTCAGAAAATTTCCTCTTATTTAAATATAAAAAAAAAGATACTTAGCTAAGTATTTAATAAAACTCACCTACGAAGAGGGTTGACAATGCCCTCTTTGAGCACCTTCTGGACTCTCTGATGCTCTGGCACAGAATCAGGCCTAGGAGGCTCATTAAAAATAAAATCAAAGACGGTGGTGAAATAGAACATAGAGAACAGTGTGGCATCAAGATAGCAAGAATTGTGATGACCCTGAATTCCCCGCGATTTTCCACATACTGGTAACAAGTCTTCAGGTGTTTTAACGTCAGGTGGACAGATTTCTCCATCAATGTCTGGAGTTTCTATGGTACCAAATTCTGAAAAAAAAATATGAACCTCATAGACACCTTATACTCACAGTCATATGCATAAATACAAATACAAATCCAGAACACTTAACACTTCGCGCAAAAATTCTCCACTCATTTCTCTCTTGTTCGCAAGCACACAAAATATTCTAAATATTACAAATTGGGAATATTACCCCACCTAGCGATTATATATAATTTAAGCACACGCTAGCATTTTTTGAAGCAGTATTCTCTCCTTAAAAAAAGAAACCCTTGGGTGAAAAAAGGAAGTTGAAATAAGAACATGCCTTCTTGGCTAGGCCTTTTAGCATCTCCTTGAAAGCGCTTATCTTTACGACACTTATTCAAAGGTACAAAAAAAGCCTTGTGAGGAGCACAGCTGAAAAGCCTTTTCCCCTTGAAAGTTCCATCAGTTCCTGCTGAAATCTCTTCTTCCTAAATGTTAAAAAAAAAAAAAGTAAATGCAACACTAACACACCTCACTCATCTGTACACAGTGTCGCATGAAGCTTATCAAAACTGCATTTATAAAAGCTACAATTGCTTTAAACCTTTGTTACAGTGATAAAGCTAGGATTTTTTTTTTTAAAGTGGTCTTGGGGCCCCATCAAAAGAAAGAAAAATCAGAATATCAAAGGATAAAAGTCCATCAACACAAAGGTTTCTTAACTAATAGTGCACCTTTTCTTTTATAAATAATACTAGATTATTAGCAGATTAATAATAGAAATAGCATGCCTTGCTCCTTCTGATTAACTGGTTACAGTGCTCATCATTAGTCTCCACCTACATCTAAACTATACATCTCAAGATTAACATAATTGTGAATCTTGTAACAAACTATTTTTTGTTAAGAAAAGAAATGCCAAACGTATAGTAGAAAACAAAAATATTGCAGCTTATATATTACGGTCAAGTGAACTTATTTAACACTTTCATTTTTCTTTTTGAAAAATAGTGGTAGCATCTTTTTATACTTTTCTTGCAGGCATATGTGCGCATATGTTTCAGAGATGCAGTTTTTATGGCTCACCATCTCAAGACCAGCAATAACTTTATTCGTCTGATCATCAAAAGTACCAATCCACTTGATAACACCATACAGAGGTGGTTTTCCTTGCAATAGCACCTCTACCATGGATCCAACCACTAGATCAGGATCAGGGGGTACAGAGGAAGTAGTGGAGCTTGATGAACTCTGCTTTCCATCTCTGTTTCTGTCCAAAGACTCTGTACAGATATACAGATGTAGTATTATTTTTTCCTATATTTTTAAGGGATCCAAACTTTTCAAAGGTTATCTAAAGAAAACATATTGCTGAACCTCTGGAATGAGATGAAAATTTTATAATATGAAAGGTGCCTTCCATACATCAGTTCACAATGCCATTTTCTTTCTGGCTCTCTTCCTATTCTTTCTCACCATCGTTAGAAATGTTTAAAAATACCTTGATACTGGCGAACATACAGTGGATTCAAACCACTCTCTTCCCATTCCAGGCATAACATCCAGTAATCCTAGCTGCTGACTTTGTGGAGTGGCACTTTCATTCTCAACCTTGTCCACCAAGCCCCCTGACTTCCAGAAATGTTCATTTGTTTGTGATTGTGCAATTTGCTCGTGCACCAAGTCTGACTTTTTCTGAGGAGCACAGTTTGGATTAATGTTGCTGTGCTTACAGTACTCCCCTTTCTCCTCTTCTTGTAGGCAGTTACTAGAAGAACGAGCACCTTGGCTACCCTGGAACTGCCTCATGAGTTTTTCCTGCTCTTTTCTGAATTCTGGATTCTCCATCTCCACTGCTGTTAGGAACTTCTCAGCAGGTGGTGATAAGCTATCTGTAAAACAGATTTCAAAAGTTGTATTGTGACTACATATATATATATTGAACAGATTATTTTCTTTATGATATAGCTTTTTTTTTTTGTTGAGAATCTCCAGTCATTTAAGCATTTTCCTAGCTAATAAATACAGATAAAGATCACATATTATATAAACCCCCGATTCTTGAATTAAATACTGTAACAGAAGAGCTGTCAACAAATAATGCACAACTATAACACTTAAACTTTCATCAAAATCTTTCAATATAAACTATCATATAGGTTCCTGCTAAAATTCTGTAACTGGATTTACTCATAGTATAAGTCAACCAATCTGCAGGTGTGGGGGTGGAGATCTGTTTTATATCAATTGTCAATACCTGAAAGTATTATCTCTTATGAAATGATTTGCAATCACTTTTTTTGTGAAGCAAAGACTGCCATGCATTAACACAGTAGTACTTTCTAACAAACTGTGCAACAAAGCATCTCAGCTTTAGCACCTTTACTCTTAAAGAACATCTGTTAGTTTGTTTTTCAAGAGAACAAAACAGTTCTCAAATACAATTTGTAGCAGAAATTCATGTCATTTCTACATCACAGTGTACTCATGATTATGATAAGTCATCCTGCATTAATTAATTGCAGGCAATAAAAGCCGATTGGAAAAGGCTAAAACTTTTGTGTACATTTCCAGATTACTTAGAAAACTCACCATCTTTTATCAAGCCCATAAGAGGAACGAGTGAAGCATGTCCTTGTTTGGTGTAGAACAGGCGCTGATCTTTGTATTTTCCTGTTCCAGTTCCAATGGGATTGTCCTAGAACGAGCAAGTTTAAAAGCTGTCCAAATATTAAGTATACACAAAAAAATCCTGTTAAAAATAACTCATTCATTAAAAAAAAACTTTGAGTTATAACTCACACACATACACAAGCCATATCTGCAAACACTCAATATTTTCTACCTTAGAACATTCCTCTGTATTTCAAGATTTTAACCTATTTTAGTGCATAACAATGTTTGTAGGCTTGAATCTTGAGAACAAAAAGGGGCTTATCCACTCAGATTCCTATAAGTACAAGATCAACAACAACAAAAAAATGTTCACAACGTTATCACTCTATTAATCCGACCCAAATGCCACATCACCATAAGACCATGCAGAATTGCATCCAATAATCTCCAAAAAGCTAACAAAGAGGTAAACACTCCATAAAATCCAGTACATAGCTACTAGCACATCTATGCTTCCTTACTCTTAAGGTTGCACCAATCTTTTTCAGCTGTATCATCAGTTATTTACCTGAATATGTCTATATATTCCAGCACCCATAACTTTGATGCAGTGACAGTGACAAAATTATACCTTTGGGTAGAAAATTGATATGGTCATTAATATAAGTGAAAGCTGAGGCAAATCTACATGCCAGGTCTAAGGTTCTACAGTCTAACTAAAAGGTTGTGAAACAGTTTTATAATTTGTTTCATCACCATTCGAAAGGATTGCATTCACTCAGTTTTAAAGATTGATATCAGAGATCATTCTAGGATTTTCAAAGAATAAAATAAAGGCCCCTAGAGGAATGAAAAGCCCCATCAAATGAAATTTTTTTATCAGTTATTGACAGTGTAAGCCTTTCATCCTGCCTTGTTAACACTATATAGCTGGAAATATCCCTGCTCATTTGGTAGAACTTTAAAGCCTTTAGAGACCAACCCCAGCCTCCTCAAGATAACTATTGAAGGATGATTACAGTGCAAAGTTTTAAGGGCTTATGCTTTTCCAACTTGATTCCTACCATAGAATTTAGAATTAGTATGTGAGCAACAGCTTGTCAGTCTGAAAGCTACCCAACTGCCATCATTGATTTCACATCACGTAATATTTGAAGCAGACCACACCTTAATTTATTTTTGATGCGGTGCATCACATGTTCAAATGTGCACCAACCATAGTGTTTCTGTGAGCACAGGACTGGACTGATTCTCAAATTATATGCCTGTCGGCAGCCTGAATTTTTCTCAGAATCTACAAATCTGCATCCTACAATAATCTCCGATATACAATTTTACAGTATTTCTCTTATTTTACAAAATAGCTGAAAGCACCTACAAATTCTACTCCAACAGTCTTTTCTCCAGATGTATCACCAGGAAGATGCCCAATCCACCTCACAGTCCCATATTCATTTCCATTGTCACTGGGCCACATCACTCTGTCTCCTATCCGTAAAATATCTTCTTCCAATGAACTCATGGCGCTCTTT
Source organism: Pomacea canaliculata (assembly GCF_003073045.1). Classification (NCBI taxonomy): domain Eukaryota; kingdom Metazoa; phylum Mollusca; class Gastropoda; order Architaenioglossa; family Ampullariidae; genus Pomacea; species Pomacea canaliculata. Next base: position 15,590,011 of record NC_037601.1, on the reverse strand, counting down.
TGTCCCACTCTTGCCCGATCACTTTTTAACCAGCTTTCTCGCTGCTTTCGTATCTTGTGAAGAGGACAGAAGACTCCACTATCAGGATGTGTCTGAAAGAGTCGCTTTTTTCTGTATACTCCATCTGTTGTTCCCTCACCACTGTTTTCCTATTTATAAAGGATAAAGAAAAACAAAATAAATTTCTTTTAAATTAAAGACTAGTAACAACTACAATGAATTTCAGGTGCTTGATCAAATTTGTTCAAGCATGTCAGAAGAATTTATTACTTTTTGATATTTAAAGAATTAGCTGGGGTACCTAGCTTTTCCTGGATGGATTTCTACCACTAACTCTCCTGATGTGGTTTTTATTATCAGCGATTTGATCTGTTGCTATCTTTGTTCCTTGTGCAAGTATCAATGTAGTGAAATGAAAAAAAAAATTGCATTTTTGATCCCCTCCTTAACTTGACAGGTTCATGTTTGAAACTATGTGCACAATGTTTTTTGTGAGACTCACTTGATCTCTTTCCCCTCCCTCATTTCCTCCCTGTCTTTTGTTGTTGGTTTTTTTCCCTCCCTCTCTCTCTCTTTGACATTAGTACTGTCTCAAATTATTACATTGTTCCTGTTTATTCTACATGGTAGAGGAATGTTACAATTTCTTCATCAAGCCACTTAGAAAAGAGAAAACATACCCTACAGCAATATATGCCAAACAAAAATAACCCTTCACTGAGCCATAACCAAAATGAATATATGTGCCAGACCTGGTGGGGATGAGACAAACTGTGAGCTTGTGATTTGGTCGCCACACTCTACTATAATTATATTTGTGAACATTTACAATTCAATGTATAAATACTAAGTGTCTCGGTGAAATTTCACCCTCATCCTTTTAAAAGTAATTCTACGTAGTGTACACTGTTGTCATTTCTTGTGAATAGGCATTTTCAAAAAGACAATAGTGATATTAACATTAATAATAGTTTGTTTCGAATAAAATACATATTACACAGTTTCGATAGGGGAGTTAACCCTCAAAAATCTAATCTAACGAAGATGACTTGATACATGACTTGCCGTAAGCTCAATCCCGAAAAATACACCATTGCCATCTGGTATAAGTCCCCGATAGCGGATCACGCCAGGAAGTTCACTCTGATGGCCTTTAATTTTGACAAACACATTGTCACCAGGCCGAAGTTGCAATCCTTCCTGAAGCCATTCCTTGTTTTTGTACACTTCAAGTCTTTCCGCACACGTAGGTATGGGTCTCAATAGATCACATGTTGAGGGTACAAGTTCTTCTATTTCGCTTCTACTACAATAAACTTCGTCTCCTGTTTCAAGACTTTCGTAATGACCACCTCCTGATTGAGAAAGGGTGCGTTCATCAGTGGGCGCAGCAACTAAGAGAGTCCCTGCTAGAAGTTCCACTCGAGCTTGATTTGTTTGAACTGTTTTAATTGTCACCAGCCTTCTGTCTTTTTTCTTCCTGCCAATCTTCGTTACAAGCAAAATATAAACACTGTCTGACATTCTTTCGAAACCGTCATAAAAGGCAACTGGTGTGGACAACTCATCGGCCTAGAATTCCCAACTGGCCTAAATTTAGCTTCTACGACGCCATTACCAAACGACAACCTTCCTCTTTCCGTTTGAGGGGGGGTCACTCTTTGGCACAGTTTTTTAAAAAAGCATCGCTTGTCTCTTTTCTCTCGTACTTATCTCAAAGCGATATCGAATGCTGATTTTTGTCACCAAGCGGTCCTTACAAGTTTTCTACCTATGTGTGATTTCAAGAATAAAATCTCTGTGATACAACAGTCAAGCAAGTGGGGAACCATAAGGAGAGAAAAAAAAATCTGTATCCAACCATATGATTTCCTTCCTTCTGGGCTTTTTCTAAAGTGACCGTCAATAGAAGGAAGACAGCAGTTTATAGTTAGCTAGACAGACTCAAAGAAGTTTCCTCGCCGTCTTGGATGATCGATGTAATATTTTCAAAACCGTTTTTGTTTTTTAATCTCTAGGTTCAACTTTAACATTTATTAAATTCTAGTGTCTCCTTAAGCGATGAAAGGGCAGCGAGTGAGCATCTATAGCTTGTGCTTAATATGAAACAGACTAATCCTCTGCAGATTTATGATACGTTTCATCCTTATTGTTTGTTTCCTCCATTTTTGTCTTCTATTATTCGTCTGCATAGTTGTTTCTCCTTCCGTCCTTTTTGCATTCTGTCCAAGTCTTCTCTTTGTCGTTGATAGCATGTTCCTATACTCTCGATTGTGATTATACGCTACGTAAATGACACATTTAGGTTTTATCATTTATAATAGGACCCTGCACCCCACAGGGCTACTTAAAATATATAAATTGCTTTTTAATAGTTTACTTAAAGCACCACATTAGACCAATTAAGATGCCATTTATACAACCGTTTTATCAAGACTTTTATTAGAATTCTGTCCTAATTAAAATGATCAAAGCCACAAATCTGATGGCAGTAAATTTGTTTAAATTCTGTATTTATCATTCATCTTCTGAATCAACATTTATTTAATTTCAATTCAAAAAATAATTATAAATGCAAAATTTGTAAAGCGCATACTCACACTCCTAAGGAGTATGCTCTTAGCTCTTAAGAACAAGAACAAAACATGGACAGCATACAGAAAACAAATAACATGAGATGTAAAAGAATAAACAACCGTACTAGATGAAAAATAAAATCAAATACAGAAAACACAAAGAGGAACCAAATAACAAGAGCAAAAGCTGAGAGTAACATGATATTGCAAACGGAAGGGTTTGAAAAAGCATTATAGCATTATATGGGAAAGGGTGTTAGGAGTAAGGTTTACGGAAGATTAGGTGCGTTTTCAGTGCACATTTAAAGGACTCAATAGTGGGTAGGTGGCGGATATGGAAAGGAGAGAGTTCCATTGTTTTGCTGCACAATAACTAAAAATCCTATGGCCATATGTTGTTTTGGTGACAGGAAGAATAAGGAGACGGTCATATGACGAGGAGCGGAGTTGTCTAGCTGCAGGGACATAACGGAAGAGCAGTTCAGAAAAATAATCAGGGCAGGTGCCAGCAAAGAAATTGAAACACAACACAGTTTGTACTGGATGCGAGAACAGATGAAAAGCCAGTGTAGAAAATGAAGGAGAGGGATGGCTTAATTGGTCCTGTTTCCTAGCTCTAATCAAATAATAAAATTATTCTGTGGGTAAAACATATATATGTGTTGATGTGTATTCGATCGTTCTTGCTATAAGACTGTTGAAACTCAAAATGGTTTATATAGATCAAACCTACTGCCTACACCATACAAATGAGTGCTGAAAAGACCAGTATTATGTCAGCTAACTGAAGTGACTTTCTTTTGCTCACATAAAGTCTGTAGTATATAGTTTTGATCCGCACCCCAATAATTTTAGAGAAAGTTTTCACTGCTTGACGGGGTTGTGTTCTTGTATAAGTATTTGAAAAAGCTGAATCAGAGGAAAAGTATAACACACTCTCTAAAACAGCTTGAGAAATATACAACAGAAAAGCGCTATATCCAGTTTCATGAAAAAGATAAGCTAAAGTGCCTGCTTTGTCACAGCCTCGGTGTTCACAACACAACCAGAAAAGTTAATGGACCATATAGAGATCTTGACAGAAAGTGAAAACTGCATCAGCCATGCCAAATCCCATATCGTACAACAGTCTCAGATTGAAAGGGGATGAGGATAACATCATCAAAGGATCCGTCGACGGGCAATTGTTTCTTGTCACCCTCTAAAATGCCACTTAGGTTCATGGAATTTTAAGAAAATTTCTAGAAATTCATGGGTGATGCCTCAACAACACATCTCTGGCTTACGAGACAGCTGGAATCATTTATATTTCATTATGTTTAACCATGGATGTGAAATACAAGTTTGTGCTGTTCCAAAACTATGCCGAAAAAAACAATTTTCGGATCCTTCAACAAAGCTAAATAACACCTAGCACCAAGTTTCCCCACAACCCCCTACCGCGTTGACCAAACTGCACGTGTTTTGCCTGTTACGCCCATCTCCAATATACCGGTGACCACGCGACATGCTGCATTCTCAGGAAACAATTGGATACGCGCTATGAGCAACGGTGGTTGCGAAGACGTACCGGAAGCTATAACTCTCCGCGTTGCACCGCCAGATAGTGCACATAGAAGATACATCAAAAATACCTTAATGCAATCCCAAAAAATATGTAACTTAAATTCACATCACGTAGGTTTTGTTATTTTCTCTAGTTTTTAATTTTCAATAATTTAAATATTTTGTTTTAAAATTTTTGTCCCATCAATGGGAAATACAAACCCATGGTAACATGTATCATTACGCGAGAGCAAGACGTCCCTTAGCGACAGGGTAAGGCAATCGTCTCTCACAACGAATACTTCACTTGACGACTCGATCTCGAGGAAGTCGGTCTGTGTAGACAGTAGTCGTGAAAATTGGCTCCATTTCCATCTTGAGCTGTAGGAGTGTATCAATATGTTCAAGAACACATTTCAGAGTGGGTTTTTATCCATACTTTACAGTATCGGTAGCAAACCTCTCCAAATATGGGATAAAAAGGTAAGTGTTATTAAAATTTATGTAGTTTTCTTCTTACTTGTTTAATTTTGTTGATGTTTGATTATTTTCGTTAGCAACATAATACTTATAATAACCTTACTGCATTATATTGTAGCAAAGTTGTTACATATTACAGCTAAATAAAAAGTGAAATTGGAACAGAAGATGCAGGACTAACGCGCCTTTTATCCGCCATATTTTATGCCATGCTGTTTGAATAAAGCCTCAATGTATCTTATGCATCTCACACTGTTCAGTTGTGTGTGATGTGTAACTGAATGTGGATGAGGTTGTAGAATTTTGCGCGTTTATTTTCAGTAAAACCCTGAAATTTCCACGAGTATGTGACCAAGCCTTTTATGTGCATCACTTTAGCATTTTATAAATCGACAACAGTTTATGTTGTTACTCAGAATGGGACTTGTGCAAACAAAGCTTTACGAATTACTGAAAATACATTGCATTTTATAATCTCCAGAACGTCGATAGTTTTAACAAGGAAAGTTAAAATATAAACATTAGAAAGGAGCGATGAAAATTGAAACTGTTATTTAATATATTTAATATCGGTTGCTAGGGAAGCACTTCCGGCAGTATGGGGATCGCCATTTTGGTTGGAGGTTATATAGTAGTGTCGATAGTTAGGCTTGTTAAAATTGGGAAGAATGTGTCATCGTTTATCAATATTACACTTAAAATAATATAATTGCTTTTATATTTTCAGGTCCGAAATGGCCACATCAAGCGAATTACAGACAATGATATTCAGTCTTTAGTTTTAGAAATTGTGGGCACAAATGTTAGGTGAGTAAAAGGTTAATGGTCATTTCGCCCCAGAGTCTAGGTTAATTCATTCCAGGTATGTCTATTTTATCCCAGGTGAGACCATTTCGTTCCAAGACCAAAAAATCAAATCATACCAGACTCAGAACAAATTGATCTCAAATTTGTGTTCAAAGAAGATCGAAGGGGAAATAATTACACTTGAACTCAAAAATACACCAGTGATATTGGCATAACACATTCAATTTCATTTGAAAAATGGTGTTTTTTCTGGCATGTCTCAACATTGCATTAAGATGAGTTTCGGACTGCAATCTCAGGTCAGATACCCATCAACACAGATGTGACAGTGTTGTACATATTTTTCATCTCATCTCATCTGGGCCTGGGACAATTTGACTCTTTGGTCTTGGGACAAAATGGTCTTACTTGGGATGAAGTGGACAAATTGCTTTAGGCTGTGGTGTGATATGACTAGGGCGAAATGACCAGACCCCGAGTAAAACAGCTTTTAAGAACAGTAATTGAGCTCTATTATATGTGTCTGTTGTGAAACATAGCTTAACTGCTGACTTTTTAATTATAAATGGAAAGATATTTATTGTTATTTATTGCAAGATTGATATTACCTGCAAGCAGAAAAGCATCTTTAAGAGTACTCTCATTAGTGTGATTGTAGGTAATGAATACCAATGATGTTTTTACACCAAAAGTTACAAACATTAACAGGAGACATTTAATGTTGTCTTTTATATCAGTTCAAAAACTGTTTGTGTATGCAGATCTAGAATGTAAAAAACTGTATATCTTCATTTTGCAGCTGAATTAAAATAAAATAATTTCAGAAAGTGTGCTCCTTATTATCTTGAGTGTTAGTCATTTATTTATATGACCAGAAAAATCTAAAGGTAGTGAGCTCTAAAAGGTTTAATACACATAGTATATCAAAGACAAAGCCCAGCCTTTTCTTTCTACTGTCTTTTATCTTCCCTAATAAATTAAGTACCAATCTTCTGTCTGGGAGGGGGGTCACTTTTCAGTCATAACTCAAGGCACACCTTGGCCTATGGTCCTTTACTTTAAAACTGACTAATGGGGTACTTGGCACCTGAAATGATTTCTTAATATTTAAGGTCATGCAGCCACAGATTAAGGGATACAGTTTTTCTAATGTTTGAGTATAATTCACCTATATTATGTCTGACATTCAGTCCAAGATTAGGATAAAGATATTTGTAAATAACTTCCTCTGTCATATGACATTAAAGAGAAATACTTTCAAATTAACATTTTCTTGATGTTCTGCTCTCTCTGTTCCAGCACAACATATATAACCTGCCCAGCAGACCCCAAGAAAACACTTGGTATCAAGCTTCCATTCCTTGTAATGATCATCAAAAATCTGAAGAAATATTTCACATTTGAGGTTCAGGTGAGAATATGTTTAAAAATAAATATTCAACTTACGCCTTACATATTTCTGTTTTGACATTTTGTTGTTACAGATCCCAAGTACTCACTCGTTGTGCACCTTCAATATTTCTATAATGAGCACACAAAAAAGAGAAAATTATTTTAACATTAACATTATTTTAACAGGTCCTGGATGACAAGAATGTGAGAAGACGATTCCGTGCCAGCAACTATCAGAGCACAACACGGGTGAAGCCTTTCATATGCACAATGCCTATGCGACTTGATGATGGCTGGAATCAGATTCAGTTCAATTTGTCTGATTTCACACGGCGTGCCTATGGGACGAATTACATTGAGACTCTTAGAGTTCAGGTGAGGCAAAACATTTCATCTTAAGCAATGATTGGTTATTTTATTATCTGATGACCTATATATTGTGGGTAGGTAAGTGAATGAGAGTTTCAAATTTAAGAATATGCTGATTTCATGATATTTTTTTTTTACAATAATAGAAATAAGGTGCAAGTTTATAATAATTTCCAGAGATGTTACTTAATTTGACAAAAGAAAAAAAATTAACAAGCATATGACTGCATGCTTGTCTTAACCTGGGAATATTAAAAGTAGACAGAAGTCGGAATGACTTAAAAATATTTAACTTTTCTTTGAATTCTTGTTGTTTATATAAAGAAGGCAGTATTGTAAAGAAAGATGCTATAGAATCATAAACAAGTCTGCTTCCAATTTTTTTGTGACAGATTCATGCAAACTGCCGAATCCGTCGTGTATACTTCTCTGACAGACTGTACTCAGAAGATGAATTACCAGCAGAGTTCAAGTTGTACCTTCCTGTTCAAAACAAAGCAGCAGCAGGTGGTCCAAAATAATCACAGACATCCTTATGCTCTTAAATCCTATTCATTATACTTATATAGGCAGTTACTACTCAAGAAGAAGATGAGCCTCAAAATGTTAACAGAGCTGCATACAGAAACTGTGCTTGTGATTTAACATCAGTCATCAGTGGATCAATTTACTTTTCCTCTTCATGAGTGAATCGGCACAAGTGTTATCTCCCTGATTTTTGGTCCTTCAGATTAGAGTTGGAGGATGGTAGTGAATGGTGTATGCCTTTTGTCACCTGTGGGAGATGGTTCCGTGAATGAAAAGTATTTTTGTTTGTTTTGGCATTCATTGCTGTTTAAAGTGCATTCGCAGCCTCAGGTTTTCACTCAACATTAATCAGGTCTACAACCCTGAAGATACAAAAGAAAATTTAAAGGAAAACAAAAAAAATGAAGTCCACTTTTAATTTCCATACATTTTTTCCTCTCTTTTCATGTGTACACAATCCATGTGCAGTAATTGTATAAGTTTACATGTACAAGGTGGGATAATGGGATTCATTTGTGGAAAAATCATTTTCAAATTTATTGTAATCCTTGTTTACCTCCTCATTATATTTCCCAGAATCCCACATCAAGACATCCTTCACCCAAACATCAAGCCAGAGCATGTCAAAAACAAACATTTACGCTGAATTTTGTTATGCATTTTACTATAGCATGAAATTGTAAGTGTAAATATCATTGCCATAGGGAAGAATAAATCAAATGTTCGTTAAATTATATCTGGTTTGCGAGTAAAGCAACAATGTGAGTTTGTGAGTGAATCTTGCTGGGTTCTTTTTTCTTCACATTTGAATTTCAAAGGTACACAGCCTTTACAGCCCTTAATATGCCCCTTACTGCAATAAAATTTATATCTTTTGAAAAGTTTAAAGTTGCTGTTTACAGTATAAAACAAGATTTTCTCACAACCCAAAAATTCTTAGAGTTTAGAGGAAAAGATTTAGAGAACATAAGTATGCATTATTTCTTTTTCAAATGAAAGAAATGTTTATAGTGCATTATGCAGTTTCATTGTTCTTTTGTGTGTTACAGTAATTGATAATTTGTGAAAGCTTTTTCATCTCAAAAAAGAAGATACTTTTTGTCTAAATTTTCTTCAAAAGATGCTGAAAGTGATTACTTGAACATATTTTAATATTGTAATGCACTGAAACCTGTACCCAATACAAAATACAGTTAATACAGCTATTTTATCCAGTATATATAAAAAGAGACATCTTTCAATGTATATAACAAGATAGCGGTCAGGGTGCATTGTCATCTTACCGGAATAAGATTTCCTTGTTTGCCTGATTTTAGGGGAGAAGATGGGTTAATAATGCAAAATTACAAAAGATAGAGGTGGCACTTAAAGCAAGAATTTCACTTTTTTGTCACAGCCTGCCTAAAACTAAGCTCATCCCAACAATTCCTACTAAATAGGCATTTTCTTATGCCAGTCATATTTTTTTTCTAATGACCACATGGTGGTGCACTTGAATATATGCAAATAAGCATGGCTTATGTCAAAATCTCTTATTTATGAAGTGCATTTTCTCCATGGAGTGAGCTCAATACACTGCACACGAGACTGCAAATGTAATATACAAAGAACATATATTAAACACAAGCAAAAACATTCAGACTATACAGATGCAAAATGACTGTGGAATGATGAAGATTGAGCTGATTAATACAGGCACTGTATTGCAGAAGGAGATATTGTTGAATTTAGCCCATGGTGAAACTTTGGTCTATTTTTAAAAATTTGGTCTGATGAAAGAAAAACAGAGCTGAACAATTTCCCACATGCCTGTGGTTGTAACTAAAATCATGCCTTATCTCAGCTAGACGATAAAGCAAGAACATCTCATAAATCTACTTTTCTCTGTATGTGGGTGTTCATTCAAACAAAGTTTGAAGCCGTTCAGTCGTGCTGAAGCCAAAGCCTGTTGACTGCGCAGATAAGAAATGATAATTAAGAGCTACAGAGAGAAAGCTGGTCCTTCTTTTCTGGAGCTGGAATCTCTCTCTCTATGATAACGATTGTGTTTATAGTGAAATGGTGGTTGAACTTATTTAAATGGCACTGTTTAAAATAGGCAGCTGAGCTTGTATAAGTTAATAACTTAATTGTGCCATCGGCAATTGATTTGTCTTTTGGGCATATGAAATCTGTAATTTGAAAGCAAAAGATCAAGAGAGGGATGGGCGTCGGTGGAGGAAGAAGAGATCGAGCAAATCACGTGTAGGTTTCACATATCATATCCCCATTGCCAATCACGAGCTGTCAATCTGTACAGTTAGACAAGGCTACAATTGTTTCACTATTTAATTCACTAGAAATATATATATATGATGTGCCGCACTTAAGATAGAATGTTCATAATAAAACTGCAGCATTAGCATTGGCCAAAGTAAACATGCAACCGGCTCAAAGATGGATACTCTGCTTAACATAAGATCCTATGTGAGTTTTTCCCCCTCATGAAAAAAATTCTGAAACTTTTTTTTTTTTTGTTGTGATTTTTATGCCTATAAGTCCTCTTGACTTTATTTTAAAGAGGGATCGAGCGGCTACATAAGAGAAATAATATATTCTTACATCTGACATATTTTTTTGCTACTTATAATTATTTTAAGACGAGAAAGTATGGTCAAAGCATCCTTTGACTTTTCAGATGGTCGAAAGCGTCTATGTTGCTACTGGAAACGGCACTCGGATCGATGGCGACTTGAAAAGAGCGCGTTACTATGAGTTCTGTTTATACTGTTTTGAGACATAAACATTACTGTTGATAACTGTACCTGACGTGTAATGCAGTTCTCACCGTTTAATTATAATTTCTAACAGTAATTTTTCTATTCTGTGTATGAAGGAAAACAGCAGGTACCCTTCGCTATCATGCAGTATATACTATATGCCGTATATATATATAGCAATAAGAATTTCGAAATCGAAACTTGAGAATTTTTGTGGAAGTGGTTTTTTCCCCAGGCTATGAGTAGCATAGACTGTCCCACTGTAAACACGTCGGAAGTTTTAAGTCCGTGATAGTGAGGACTGAGAATTTTACTCTCACTTGAGGGCGTATCACGGACGTGTGTATATAAGTTCGTGATCGTACTTACTGCTGATTGTGAAATGTCAAAATGGCGTCTTGCGACGATAGTCGAGACCAGATAGCCGAGGATCTCATTTCAGAAATCTTAGTAAAACTTGTCGAGGAGGATAAAAAATCAGACGTTGAAACTTTTCTCAGGACATTAAAAGTTTGTCGTGACCAACAGAAGCAGGTAGAAAACGCTGAAAGGTATGTGTGATGTTTACTTTCAGTTTCTCACCACAACTCGGTTCGATCTTTGTCATAGTCGTTATCTTCAGTCATGATAATTTAAAGATCGACTATATAAGACAAACTTCTGGAAAAGATTTAATAATTTGTTTTTAAATTATATAGATTGCAAAATTCTAGCATTTAATGAAAGTCGCACGTGCATTTTTGTGAATTTGACTGCGGGTGATGGAGAGAGTGATTTAAAGTCGACAGTGGTTGAGTAGGAAGTGATTAAAATACACAATGCCATATAAAATTATATTTACTAAGTGTCATAGCTTGCTTACACAAGTTAGGTCTGGTGCACAGGTGGCTACAGTGGGCAAGTGGACAGAAAAAATTGAAGATTGTTTCATATCCAGTTCCACCAGGTGTACTTCCAAAAGGATGTGACTCTGGAGAACTCTTGGATATTAAGGTGTCAAGTCGAGGTCCAGATGATGCAGTTTATGATGCAAGTCAGCAGATTAGACAAAGAGTAAGAAAGGGCTTGTACAGCCTTTAAATCTGGCAATTACTTAATAATAATAATAATCATCATCATATCATCATTAGGATGCTTGTATATTCCAGTATATTACCAGGCCATGAAAAGGAAATGCAACCAATAACATATGCTGTAAACATTTATTAGACTACTGGAAAAATCACAGAGAAAAGTGAAATCTACATTCCTCTTCAGTGAATGGAGTGAAGCTCTCACTGTTAATTTTTACTTTCTTGCTCGGCTGTATATGTTTTGTCGAACTGCTAGGAGTCATGCAAGCACTAAATCACAGCTGTCACTTTGGCATTGTTATCATTGTTGCCATCAATATTAGGAAGAAGCCGGTTACAGTGTCATCCTCCTCCTCATCATCATCATGATGCCAGGGAATGAATAGTCTGGTTTAAACTTTTAGCAGCATATATTTCACTGAAGATTATAAGGGCATGCAATCCATTCTTTTGCCTTTGTGCAGATTTCCACCAGTTACAGATGTGACATCTTTTAAAAATCATCAGGCTGCACTCAAAGTCAGTGAGGGGTGGAAAATATAAGTTCATAGAGGTCACTATAGTTGAAGCATGCACCTTAAGTCACCTTCAGACATCCATATCTTTGTCAATAACATTTATGCCTCAAGTTAATGGCTTATTTTTGTTCTATTTTTCAACAGGTTGCTAGGGGCAATTGTTTTTTGAGAATTGATAAAGGTTTATACAAGGGATCAAGACTGATTCTGTTTGGTCTCAAGAAGTTTACAGGTGGTCTTGGTGATGACGATGATCGAGACAAGGGGGATAACTACACTTGGCAGAAATATTTTACAAAGGTATAAATGCTAGTATGAAAGAAGCCTAAACTTGAGATTTTGTATGCCATTTTGGGGGTATTTGTGTTTGCCTGCTCATGTGGTATGTGTTCTCTGTTTTTGTTTGTTTGCCTTTGGGGGTTACACTTATTTGCATCCAGTTCTGATTCAATAACTACTTTTTCCTTGACATTTATTGCAAAATTGAAGAGAGACAGGTTAACTGGCTGAGCTGATTGATTTGAAATGAAAGATGCTTCCGCTTTGTACAGATTTTATGCTAGTAATTTGCGAGTAAGTTTTACAGTAATGAAAAAAAATTAATTGGGTAGTTGCTGATGTTATTCCTGCTGCATATCACATTACAAAGCCATGTTGCCAAGTGAACATTCATTTTGCATTGGTCATATTCAATCCACTTCAAGACTAATGGAAATCTGTTTATATTGATGCCATACCCTTGTAACAACACATTTCTCTAGTGATGATCGAGATCAGCTAAAAGGAATAAGCATCATCCTAAATGTTAAATGAAGAGAATGACCGCATTACAGATTCTGTTATTTTTCTTAAATGCTATAGTTTAGTTACTCATAATCATATTGTGATGAATATCTTAGGCATATTGTGACATCCTTCATGCAGAATATTCATCATAATGAAAATGAGAACCATCATTTATTAAATCAGAAGTGTTGAAAATAATAAAGACAAAATTATTTGGTCCTGTAACCAAGGTGTTTTGTAAGTTCTTGTTCATGATTTTAAAATTACTTTAGAAATATTTTGTTAAATATCAGATAGCAGAAGTAATTTTGATTATGGAGTATTTCATGCTGCTTGCATTTCCTTTTTTGTTTCTCAACCCATTTAAAAGCCATTAGAGATGGCAACTCATGTTGTTGCTACGCGAAAGGCAAATGGAGAAGCTGCCCATTTGAGCTGCATTGAAATTGGTGGTCAGCTACTGATTTGTGCTGGTTCTAAAAATGTTCATATGCTGTTCAGTACTAGGGGTAAGTACTGCACTGGTAAAACAAGAAACTTGTTCTTTAATTGCATTTGTGTATGAGATTTGCTATCTATTGCCATGATTGTTTCTGCATGTTCATTTTGGAAGCTGTTCAAATGGATGCTTTCCTGTGCAATGTAAAACAGCATGCATAAAATACTGTTTTGTCTCTAAAGCAAAAATAATATTTTGATTTTCTTGGAGATTAGAAAAGTCATTGGAATCTGGAAAATGAAAGGTTCTACTGACAGATGATGTAATTTTGAATGAACAAAGATAACTGATGAGTATGGTGGGGAAGGGGTGTCAAGGTGGGGTAGGGGAAAAGAAAGGCTCAACTGTTTTGAAAAAATGATAGAGAAAAAAAAAAGACACAAGTAACAATTGTCTCACAGTTCTTTATCCATATGAGTCATCAGCACACTTCTGGAGCCATTTCACCACTACATTTTGTTTTAAAACCAAAAAATAAAGGGGGAAATTAATATGTGCATTTTTGTGTTTTATGTATTGGGTGCATTATTTCCTGTTTTCAGAGGACATCAAGCGTTATCGTGGTGACAGGTTTAGAATAGCCAGTGAGATATGTGAAGTGGTGATGGACATACTTGAACAAATGGAACCAAAAGATAGAGACAGGTGGGTTGGTTTGTCAGACTGTAATGATGATTTATATATACACCACCTGTGATATCTTTATAACTAAACTTAACTGTCCTTGATGGACTGTTGTTGCTTCTCAAATGTACATTTATCAAAAATTAGATTAAGCCGAAAGAAGGAAGGAAACAAATAAATTATCATTTAATATCCTTTCGGAAGAAGAACATAGTATATTAATTTTTGTAGTTTTGTTGATAGATCACAATCCTTCAAATAATTTTTTATAGTGTTAATTTTTTAAAATATATAATGTTAATTACAGATAACATTGCTATAATAACCATGTTTATTTTGCTCCCCATTTATTGTGAAACTGTTGTAATAAAACAGACTTCTGAAGTTTCTGGCTACAACAGGTTTCACCGCCATCTTCGAGATTCTCTCCCCTGATCATCAGCATGTGGAGGATCTCAGCTATTTGTGTGGGTAAGGTACATAATCACTTTTTTGTACTAGCTAAGACAACATTAAGAAAAACTAAAGGTAGTACTGGCAAGTGAGATGTTAGGGATTGCACTTGTGGTGTGGCTATACTGTTTTTGAGTCTGTGGTGACATTTTTTCTCTCCTTTATTGCCTTTCCTTCATCAATCTTCTACAGGGTCAGGTACTCATTCAGTTGCACTACACTGGTATCCAATCTAGCTAGTGGCATCCTGACCAATCTGTACCTGCAGCATACAAGACCAAACACTCAAACTCATCTGCGGAAATGCCCTTTTTTGTAGGCAGAGATGTGACAAAGAACATGTAGTCCACAGAAAGCTTTATGGGAGCAAGAGGAACTTGGAAGACACTGTGTCATTCAATGCTGTTGTTTTATGCTACTTGATGATTGCAACTTGATAAAACATTTAAAATTGTAAAATATTTAAACATCCTATGAAGATGGCTTATTTTTTGCATGAATATAAACAACAACAGAACAGACAATAAACACATAAAAGAATGTTAACCAGAATCTTAAAACCATTCTAGATTTTTTAAATAAGCCAAGAATAGGAATATATAGAATAAATTTAGGAGTTATGGTGATACTGAATGAGTGTCAAGTGTGATTATAATTTTTTATTTTTTTGTGCATTGATTTTATTTTATTTATTTATTTTTTTTTTGCTCCAGAAATAAGCTTCAGTTTATTACATGGACCTCTCCAGACCTTAATTCGGAATCTGAAGCTCAACTATGCACTGTGCCTCCTCATGTTGGTATAGAGGTAAGAATGTGGGTGTCAAGCAAAGCATGTGGGTACAGCAATAAGAATGCAAAGAGAAGGTGAAATTTCCTCTTAGACTGCTGATTTACTTATCATAATGATGAACTGTATAAGAAAGCAGTAAGAAGCATGATCTTGTGATTAAATGTGCTCATGTCCAATCTGCAAACTCAAATACAGCTGAAGGCAAATCCTGCTCATGCCTACCTGTATCCAGCAGAATACACACACCCACATACATGCACCTTGCATTTCAAAAGCATGCATGTAAAAACAGAACATCTGTCACCCTGATCTATAACTGTGATAACTGTTCATTATAAGCCCTGCTATAACTTGCATTCCCCCGCAAACCTTGAAATCAGGTTTAAACATATCGATTCATTGAGTGATTCATGTACCTATGAAATATTGAATTTTGAGATCATTGTAGCATCTTTAATAAGTATATAAAGAAAAAAATTGTATATACAAGACTTTTAAGTGTCATGTTTGATCACGTACAAAGTGAGTCCTATTGTTGTTCAGATTGCCAGGGTGCTGGGTCTTCAGACCATAGAGTATACAGTCATTCCATTGTCTGAAGTTGATAGCCACATCACACGGGTCAGTTAACTGTTGGTGTATATGTGTGTGCAGTCATGTGCATGTGTGAACAAGAAACATGGGTTTGAATGTACATCTTGATGGGCACTAAATGCACTCATGCTTTTGTGTCCTTTATTACAAATTTTAACTTTTTCAACAGATAAGGCAAGGTTATCAGTTTGAAGGAGAGGTTCTTTATTTCCTTGAGAACTCATCTACAGTGATTGGCCTTTTAAAGAAAAAGACTATTTGGTAAGTCATCTTTGAGAAGTGACCCTTTGAAAATTTTTAATGATTTAGCCATGGGTTGAATCATGGGTTCAGATCTTGTCTCCAACACACTATTCTTGGATGTGACACCTGTTCACAAGGCTGACCGTTGATGATTTTCTTAAGGTGTGTTGTGAACCTTGGAGAATAGGTATGCAAAATGGACAGAGGTGCTGTAATCAAGCTGCTGCCCTTGGGCTGATTACACTCTAGATGCCTACCCAGCCTTGAATCCTGCTGATTGTGACCAAACAGTTTCTTGTGCAATGAAGCGTTGAGCACTGTTACAGAGCGGGTCTGCATACTTCTGGTCGTGCTGAAGTAGCCACAATTCCCAGACTAACTCTCAGCAGAGGATCTGATATCAGTCACTTTGATTAGTCTCTTCAACAACCTTCCCTCTCACTACTGCCCACTGCACCCCTCTTTGTCCCACTTCCCATCTATAACATAACAGGAGCAAAAGAGACACCACCATCAGGC
Organism: Pomacea canaliculata; assembly: GCF_003073045.1. Classification (NCBI taxonomy): domain Eukaryota; kingdom Metazoa; phylum Mollusca; class Gastropoda; order Architaenioglossa; family Ampullariidae; genus Pomacea; species Pomacea canaliculata. Next base: position 15,573,454 of record NC_037601.1, on the reverse strand, counting down.
TTTCTTTCACTGTGTCTGGCTTGGTAGCAGATATCAGCAGTCCTCAGCCTCTCACCAATCTCAAGGGGGTATAATGGCAGCAAGACATTCCTGGCCTCTGGCCCTACCGATGGGTTGGAACTGCCAGAGGGCAACCGCTGTATTCCCCGACATAATACCACCTAACAGCTACCCCCATTTCCATCCTGTGTGCACCGTTTAACTGCATGTCCCCTCAACTCGAATAGGAGGCAGAAGTTCAACACCAACGCTATAGCCCTATTAACAGTTACCTCTTAACAACGTGTGCTGGTTTCCTTCATCCCATGCATGGGTGTGTGAATGGTAGTGACTTTGTTAATTGCATGTAATGCCTGCTATTTAGGGTGCTTTTTTCTTTCATTTGTATATATAAAGCATCCTGATCACACTTTCTGAGGGGGAAAGGGAGAAAGACACTTTATAAAGAAACATTATTGTCAGTGATGTTGAGCATCTGATATAATTGTCTATTGCCTTTATAAGGCTTGGCTAGGCCTTTGGAAATTAATCTACCCAGCAGGGATTGTATTCATGAAACACTTTTTAAGTCTATCCATACTATTAACTGCAAGCAATAGCTAAAATTGGGTACTTGTGGCACTTGAGCAGGCCTGACCAATCCTTGAATATAGCAGATTATCGTATAGAGTCAATACCAGTAATTTTCCAAATCTAGCATGGCTAAGTATGTTGGGAATTGTGTGTGATCTAATTTTTAAAAAAATCCCGACTTCTTGCAAACATAATTTGTAAAAGTGATTGTTTATTAAAAACTATTTTCATCTTAGTCATCTACAGGAATAGATACCATAATGCAAGCCTATATAAATGGAATTTACTAGAGAGGAGCACGGAAAAGGAATTAGGACATTTGTTTTTCTGAGGTACAGGCACAATCGGTCTTGTGTTAATAGTATTTATAGTTTATTAATTTCTTAGGTACATCATCTGTCGAGCTATACGTGAAAAAGTGCGAGTGGCAGCTGCAGCTGCTCTGAAAAATGGAAGCACCTTTTCTGTGTCATCTTTTGTCAAAAAGGTTTACATTTATAGTCATTATTCTGTCATATGCTAAAGTTTTACATTATCTCTCTCTCTCTCTCTTTTTTTTTTTCTTTTATCATGACAGTATCATTTGTGTAAGGAATAAAATTCTGGTAATTTTAGGGTAATGCAATTTTTTTTATACTTTGAAGGTTTATGAAACAACATGTAAATGTAGCTGAACATCCTAAATTTGATAACATCTGGAAGAGCAGCATTTGCTGTGATGACCTAGCTCTGCATTTGTTAAATGAATTTGTAATGTTATTAAAACATTTAATCTGCATGTATTAGAAACTGTTGAAATCAAGCTGTTTAATATTTACTAGACCCAACTGTTCCCATTTGTTGTTAAATGTATGAGATATGCATTGGGCAGTTTTTTGATTGGCCAGAGGTGGATGGTATTTGCATATCATAAATTTATTTGTATGCTCATATTTAGACACATTTTCTTTATGAGGAGGAGGTGTATGTGTCATAAATGTTTGTTGTTATCATCATCATTATTATTGAAAAAGTCTTTTCTCAATTTGCATGATTCTTTGTCTTAGACAGAGAAAAGACTGAATGAAATACAGACATGGTTGAACCTGGATGATGAAAATATTGCAGCGTGGAAAGTGAGAATTTTGATGGACATCAGTTTTAATATTTTAGCATTGACTCCTGCCGCTTCTTCTCCCTCCCCCCTCCCCCAAACACCTCAGTATAATATGCCTGGTGGATGCACAAAACGTCATAGTATGAACTGAAAGCACCTTGGTTTATATATTTTTTTTGGTATTGTTTATGATCACCTGTTTTTAATTCTTAAATTTTAAAAAAGCTGTATGGGTTATGAGAAATATAATCCTGAATTGGTAGAACCAATTACAAAATCGACTCATCAGTACTAGCTACTAAAGCTTTGACTGCTAACAAAAAAAAAAGTTGGCATTCCTTAGCTTTATGGCAGTCACTGACAATATTTCTTATGTTAACTATTATTGACATCAAATGCTGAAAAATTACTTGCCAGATTGGAAATTTGAGCTGTTTGTACTTTTTACAAAAGATAACAATTTTCTTAATTTTTTTTTTAAATTATTTAATTCAAGAGTTAACTGTTCAGGAAATGAATCAATTATAAGAGTTCACTAGAGAGAAAGGTGAAAAAGGAAAATTATCTCTTAACCCAGATCTAGTTTATGTACCATATGGATGCATTGCAGAAAATGTTCTTGTGTAAGATGTATGCACTTCACAATTGCTCTGCTAGCACAAGAATAATATGCATACTTCTGTTACATTGCCATTCCTGTGGAAACATAATTGTTGTCCGTTTTTTTCATTGGAATGCTTTATAGGATCTTGGCATTGGTTTTCTGAAGTGGGCAGTGAGTGGTGTACAGTCACACAGCATCGATCATCATGCCATTGGTGACAAGTTTCCTGTGCTATGGTGAGAAAAACAACCAGTGTACAAATTTTATTGTGTGAGCAATTTCCATCAAACACCTGGTCTTAATTTTATTTTTGTGAAAAAATTTGTGTGTAGGGTTGGTTTGGCAAATGTCAAGTGGTTAGCACATGTGGAAAAGCACAATGAATTGCTCAGTGGATGAAGCCTAGGGAAACAATATGTTTAAAGAAAGAACAATTGGGTTGACTGAGGACAGAAGCTTCTTCTGAGAAATAGCTGATGCTAATTAACGACTGTCTTACATCTTGGTCTATGAACAGGATGTCATCTGGCAGTACAACAACCAAGACATTCTCTTAACTTCACAGAGCCATAGTTTTGATTTTTGACATTTTTGTATATGCAATGAAGTTGGCATTGACTTGGGGACCACACTATATAATTATAATATTCATTTTTCACTTCTTTTTAGGAAGCAGTACCTTGAAGAATCTGGAAAATGCGATAAAATGAAAGTCAAGTATGAAGAACCAACAACTACTTATGCTATACCTTGACAAATTTCTGAATTAGAATTTAGCATTAAGGTGAAATGACACATAGACCATTCCATGTTAATCCGGTTGATAAATATCCGACTGGCCATAGCAGTTTCTTCCTTCAACCACAGGCCGCTAATCACTGACCAGATCTAAATACTACCATTAAAGGTCTAGTTCACTACAGCTTCAACTGGTCATGGACAAAGTACATTACTGTTGGAGTGATGCTTCATTCGTTTATTTGAAGGTAACCCTGATAATATGTTTTTTAAAAAAAAAATCAAAGGTTACAGCTTTCAGTGCAAATTGCATATGTACGTTTTCAGAAAAAATGACTAAGCTTGTGTCAGAAAAAAATGACCACCCAACCCCCCAAAAAGCAAAGGCTTGTGCCTGAAACTGAAATCTATTGCAAATAAATCTTCGGAAACTAAAGTAGTTTAAAGACCCTCAATATTTTTTTTCTCACTTGCACTTTGAAGGAAAAGTTATTGTCTAAACCACCTATGACTTTTTTATTTGAAAATCTGCCTGAATAACTTGGAAACACTGCATTTGAAAGAAGTAACTCCATAATTGCAAGTCTTTGCATAAAAAGGTTGAGAACCAGAAAGTATATTTCTTATCTTTCAATACTGGTAATATTTTTTAGCTTTCGGCAAAGAATAGTTCTATGTAAACAAAGTGAAAATTCACTCTTAACCCCAGCAAATTATCAGAAGTGGTCATCATGCACTTTGACAGGGTGTCCTGTGCCTATCAGCTATAGACTGTGATAGGTGAAGGTCACAAATATACAGTGATTCTACAACTGTTTTTTGAGACCAACATCCATTCTTATTATGTTTGTGTGGTTTTTTTTTCTTTTTAGGAAAGATAAATTATATATAGATAAATAAACTTATTATTTTTTTATGCCATCTGCTGATAGAAACTGTGGCAGGTTTACAAAAAATTTACGAGTGCTTTTTTAAACCATATTTTCCATGTGGATGATGCCTTAAGGTGGGTTCCCAGAAAAGGTTAGACTGCAATAGAAAAGAATCTTGTCACGAGTCGCAGAATTCAACCACCTCATTACTTTTTTCACGACTTCCTATGGGCCATGTCTCAAACCAAGAGCTGCATTTCTGTTACCATCTTGGTGCAAATTTATAAAGTGCTTCAGCAGTATGTAACATTTTCTCAGGGATTCATATAATATCACATGAACAGATTGCACAGGAAACGATCTGAAATAAACACCATTCGTGTGCAGCAGTGCCTTTTATTAAATAGTAATTCATGATAAACAATCAGTGCATTTTTTTGCTTTTTCAAAAAATAAACATCTGAGGGAAATAAGACAGAAAATGTTGAGAACTGTTCTTTTTTCCTCTTGTGATGATTGAATGCATGCTTGCACACACAAATTTGTTTCAATGAGTGATCTCTAGATTGAGGACCCTGAATAGCACTGAACAGGTCTGAAGCCATGCATAGGGTCTTATCATGGCATCTCAGAGCACATTTTTGAATGTCTTCTGTCAAACCTCTCTATCCTGCTAGAAATAATTTGTGTGACATACAATCTAAATTTCAGCTTTGCACATTTTCTTTTTTTTTTTTTAAATACAGCGAGAACAATGGTCACACATGCTCTCTCACTCATCCACCCAATCAACTGCATTCACTTCACACGACATCAAAATATCTAGCTCTACTTTTTGCTTTTGCTGGCCGTCTTCTTTTCAGATTCCTTTGCTTTATCATCCTTCTTTTCGCCATCACCCTTCTCATCTTTTTTCTCCTTCTCTTTGGCATCCTTCTTCTCCTTGGAGTCACCTTTTCCCTCATTCTTTTCAGCATCCCGATTCTGGATCTTGTTGTCGATGAGATTGTGCAAGGCTATTACAGATCGGATAAGCGACGCCAAATACACCACCAGCATTTGATCGTTTGTCTTCACATACATTGAGCGCACAAACTCTTGCAGATTCACATCTGGCAAGAGATTGAAAATATCCTGTAGCTGATACACCACCTGAAGAAAAGATAACAGCAAAGATGAAAATGCTGCAGGTAAAAATGACCCAGCTTGATGAAAGCAAGATCTCTAGGTCAACAACTGTTGCCAGAAATTTAAGTCATGACTCTCACGTTACCCATAAGAACCCACACTATACCTTCCAATACTAAAGAAGTCCCAAAACCACCTTTCATAGTGGTAAAGAACTAGGGTCGTTATATATTTAGCAGGGCATTCTGAAACCAACAGGCATGTGCACAAATGAAAACTACAGCAACTGCCTTTGTGATCCGTAGTCATGCTATAAACATTTGTACTTCCATAACTACCTGGTGGTTAATGGGCAGTTGTCCCGCCACCACTTTTTGCAGATAGGTGTCAATGTCCCGTATGTGGGCATGCAGACCTTTCAGGCCCATCAGCTGATTTGTGACACGCTGTGATAGAGTGCCCACAGTTGTGTCTTTTATGTCTCTGTGTGAAACCAAAATAAAACAATTTTTCTTCTTTAAAAAAGATGTTTCAAGCAGTGTTTCCTGTATCCCAAATGTGCATAAAACATGTAAAAGAAATCCCAAATCTGATAAATCGCCAATGGGGCTCTAAAATTGTCCACATTTTAGCACCAGACATCTAAAAGTTCACTTTTTCCTTCAACTGGTTGATAACATCCCCCACCCTAAAAAAAAAAACTATTCTGATATGGTAATCTGAAAACATGTATTTTATGGATAAGAAACACTGGTAGAGAAGCACCCAAAGGATTATTGCAAAACACAATGAAGGAATGACTAGCAATAAATAAGAGTCATGCTCAGCAAAGCCAACCTGCCATTGTGTCCATATAGTAATCAGAGAAACATTTTAGTGAGCTTAGAAATTTGGGACTACCTTAACAGATGTTCAACCCCAACTTCTTCTGCCTCTTCTGCGCCAATTTCGCTAGGTACATGGTCAAAAGTTTTTGGTGTAGGGGAGCCATCCTGCAAACAATAAAACAATGGGCATTTGCCTTGCCAAAGTCGTAAAGAAGGCAGAAAACACAATTTTTACAACATGGCTAATCTCAAACTGAAACCAAAATTCTCAACCAGATATTCACAAGTAACAAACTTTTATCTTTCACTGTGGGATGGAATTGACAATGCTTTAGTATAAAAATCAGTGTTTACTCACATCATGTACCTCCTCCACAGCAATATAAGCTTCTGTGGGCAATCCCAGGTCTTTTGGCTTGGCATCAATCACAACAAGCACCTGCAAATGGTGGACTAGTTTAGTTATGACATACGTCTTGGTTCAGTGCACATCTGGCTAATGGCTCAGAAGTCAGCTAAAATACTTTTAAGAAAAAAGTTTATAAGACTGCTACGCATCACCCATCTAACAAGATTAGCAGCACACCGTATGTCTGGTCTCTGAATGCAAAAAAGCAAGTATGTTTCTAACACAGTTTTATTCCATGTCTATAAAATTACAGACATAACAAAATATTAAAATAGAAACTGCTTACTGAGTTGGGGCAGTATTTGCGGATCATCTCATTGATGGCAATGTCATTGTGATGAAGCTTGGGTCCTGTATGGTACCATCCCACAACCTTCTCTCTTGCTGTAGCATTACAAAAAAATCTTTTATCCCAAAAAGGTGCTGCATTTTTAAGATTTATTAAAATAAATTCTACCAATGCAAATATATCAAAAATTGTATTAATTTTTTAATAAACACTTGCACTTAGCTTCAATCTTTTATATACAAATTTTCTTTTATTGAAAACCATTTTATATGATCAAATCATTTGAAGGAACAGGAAGGGAAAATTGCAAATTGTGGGCCTATGGTTGATTGTTTGGATTAGCAGGAAACCACTTCCTCCTAAAGGTGATTTTGCACTATGATAGGAGAGGGTAAGTGGGAGGAAACTGAAGTATTTGGAGAAAACCCCAGATGGCTAGCTCAGCAAACAGGTGTCACATACAGAGAGTGTCTCGAAATAAGAATCAGAACCCAGGGCTTCTCACTGAAATGGTGACAAGTGAGTTAACCACTACGCTATTGGGTACACCAGATAGGGGGCCATTTCCCTTGCCCTTTCTAATAAGTGCTATTCCATGATCAAGGGAACTAATTAGAAGAATTGACTGTCAGGATTCATCATTTGAAAAAAAAATTCAGTTGTTCTTACCATTTACTTTTTTGAACATGCCATACATATTCTCCAGGTAGTCATGGTCCAGAAACCAGACATTCCTATCACGATCATCTTCATCAAATGGCACTGAAAATGAACTTGGTAAAATCACATTCAAGTGTAATAAAATGAAGCTTTCTCTATTAGTTTTAGCTGTTGCTAACAGCCACTAATGGGAAAAGCTGAGTTTTAGTACTATTAAATATAAAGCAAACTGTAATCAGAAACATGAAGACGTCTTTGGAGGTAAGCAAATGCTTGTCTCCTCATTGTTGCTATAAAAACAACTCTAGCGTGTCATTTCCATTATAAATGCATTTGTTATAATAAGGCATATCATGGTATCTCACCCAAAAGTATCCAGTCCTAATTACATTGTTGACTGCAAATCTCAAACTGCCAACATTAATCATTCCTTTTTTTTTTTGGTCTTGCTTTAAGTGTCAGAACTAAGATTTCAGCATCAGGGGTTTTCACTTATGGATGGTAAAACCCACATGTTCTCTGGTTATTGATAATGTAAAATTATACCTTTACAGGCCTTTACCTTGAAATTATAAATACAAAGGATGCTGTTTTAATCAGCATAGATACAACGTACAAATTAAGTCAGGGTGGAATATCGAGTGCAATATACAAATTAAGGTACACAGTAATTATGGGTCATTTCACGCGTGTCTAAACACACACACACCAGCAAAACTGTTGGAGACATCGAGTACACCGCCTCTATTAGCACCAAGCAGCACACCAACAACACGTTTCACGTTGCCAACTTTTCCCATTCTATTGAAATGATCCACAACACTAAGAAGTACAAGGGGATGTACGACGACCTTGCTAATTTTGTTCGGATCTGTAGGCGACATTTTCACTGAGTATGTATTCCACAGAAGCGAAATTTAGGTACTCAAACTTTTAAAGATAAGGTTAGCATCCGTGACTCCACAACTTTTCACGAATCTGATAATGGCGCCGACAGGAAATCCGGTTTAACGTACGGATTAATTCCCCTTTAAAAAATAAATGTAAAGAATGTGTAGTCTACGTTTGCGCCTTAGTTCGACATGTAAAATGTACTAATATTTCAATTTTTGTAGTTGTAGATTAAAAGATTAACTTCAAATGGCCGTTAAGAGCTATAACAACTTCTACTGTGTTTGTACTTTTTGTACGTTAGTGAAAGGATGGATTCCGGCCGCTGCTAGGCAATGGACGCCACAGTCATATGAAAGTCCTGCTGTACATCTCATTTGATTTTGCTGGTATATTCTTTGATCGTATTAACAACAAATAAAAATGGACAACTGTTATAATGGCAGGATTCCACGCGAACAACTTCATAGTCAAGACGAAAGACTTGCAAATAAACATATACAAACTTTATCATTCTTGCAAGACATCGCCAAAGAAAATCAGCAACTTAAGGAAAGAGTGGAGCGATTAGAGGTAATTTGTTCTAATGATGAAGAAGACACCTAGCTATCTACTTTTTCTTACTTTGTCGAAGAATTTAGAGATATTATGCTGCTAAAATGTCACAATATTTTCTCTTTGTATATGAGTGGATCCAGCTCAAACAACCTCCAGATATATAATGAAATGATATGAAATGATATTCATTGTCGCTCGATTTAGAAATGAAAGCGCCAGAGAGCATTATTTTTTAAGTGAGTGAAGGAGAGAGAGAGAAAGCATGTGTGTATGTGGATACACATGCCTGAAATATGTTTGAGACATGCATTTGGTATAGCTCATCATTCCCATCGGGTTGAGAGTTTGTATGTGTTGATGATTATGTGTTCTTGTGTGTGAGATAGAGTGTTGTGAGCATGCAAAACATTTTGAAATAACAATTACATAATTCTTGTATTTGACTGGGGCTGTTATATTTGTAGTTCATGCATGTGTGTATATATGTAATACTTTTGTTTGTGAATTTGTGCTTGCTTATTAGTGCAGGCTTGTATCTTGGACATATCAAGATCTTTCTCATATGTTAGGATATGTGCATTATATAGAATGGGATGTAACAAAAGTTTTATTGTTTGATCTTTTGACCCAAACAAGGCTGAGAGAAAGAAGTGTAAAGAAATCCATCTGCTGGCTGAAAAAGGCCAAACAGCCATCAAAGAAATAAAAGAACAATGTTTGAAAGAGACTGATGAGGTCAGAAATATACTTACAGAAAAACATCGTATGGAGGTAAGATTCTTCCTGGTAGGCCATAAGTGTACTTTTCAAAAATTGTTTTTTTTTTCATTTACAGATTTAATCAATATTCGAGTTACCCATAAATATCTTTCTCTTAAGACTTTTGGAGGGAATTTTCTTTGGAATTATTTGAGTTTTGTCCATTCAAAGAAAGATGCTAATTTATAAAAATCTGAATCAGTTATCAAAGTATGAAAGATATATTTGTAACTTTATTGATCTCAAGGGGCAGTTATAGCTTGGAAACATGTGCTTTGTTATGAAAAACAGAAAAAGAGAATAAGTACTATAGTTCGCACTGTGTTTGAGAGATACGTGTCTTCAAAAATTAACATTCTCGCCAGCACACAGAAAGAGGTCAAATCTGTGATGTTTTCTCCCCAGTTGACCCAGCTGTGGAATGGGTATCTGACACCCTAGAGCAGGGGTGGGCAATTAATTTTCCCAAAGGGCCGCATGAGAAATTGGGATGGTTTTAGAGGGCCGGACTAATATAGTTAACTCGGTTTTACCCAATACTGTATATATAGTATATATACTGGCGGGCGGGTAAGCGGGCGGGGCGGGCCGGTCAGAGACAGGAGGCGGGCCGGATCCGGCCCGCGGGCCGGCGTTTGCCCAGGTCTGCCCTAGAGGCTTGGTGATTGTAAGGCAGTGAGGGACAGGCACTGCACTTACAAAATGCTGGCACCAAAATAAATGTTGGTTTTTAACACTTTAGATATCAATGTATTCATGATCTAAGATGGTGCCACAGCTTTGACCTTGTCAATTTTTGAATGTCAGTATGTCTTGCGAACATAAGGAATATATCTAGCTACAATTTGTGGTTAGATATTTTCTAGTCAACTGAACCCATCAGTGTGATCAAAAATAGGGCTTTAATTTTGTGAATAGATGATATTGCTTTTAGTATTTTTGGTTCTTCACATTGATTTTGACTGGTATATAAAACATTTTGCATGTGTGTGTGTGTGAGAGAGATTCACTATAACAAATTTGTGAACAGTATGGCAGAGATGATTTGACAAGCTATATTTTAGTTTTGAAATGCTTTTGAGAAATTTTGCAAAAGGATAAAAGTTAGTCAATCTGCCTGCAAGATGAAAGAGAGAGAGAGAGAGAGCGTATATGTCTTTGTTGACCTATTTTTTTGTGAAGAAATGCAAGAAAGTTCCAACCATCCTCAAGCTGATAGATATGTCTGTTAGTTTGCATCATGTGATCTGCTCTGCTTAGCTTGTTTGCATTACTTTGTCTTACATGTGTAAGGAACTTGTGCTTTCAGATGATGCAATTTCTTGAAGAAAAAGCTGATATGGAGAAGGCTCTCAAAGAAAGTATTCTGAAGGTAATCAGGCTTTTGAGAGTAATTTTTAAAATATTTTATTTAAGTTGAACTGATTTGTAAGCAGCTTACACAGACTGAAAACTCTGAAAAAGTCATGATGCTTTTGTGAATTGCCTGTAGTCTCCTAATAATGAATGTCAGTAGAATTCATTTGATATCTAGTTCAAATGATTTTTGCTTTGATGGATACTGTAATTTTTTTTTTGGTACTAAAACACCTCACACAGAAAATACTTTATAATTCTACTATGTTTATTTTGGAAGAGTTCAGACAAAGCTTTGTTTTCTTCTAGTTTCAGTATGAAATTGAATCCCTGCAACGTACCAATGTTGAGCTGCGTCAAGAGAAAAGTCTAGAGTCCCATGAAAAGATGAAGGAAAGAATAAGTGTTAGTGGTTTCTTAATTGTTTACATCAGCCTTAGATTAAAAATGTCTACATTACAAAAACTTGAAGGAAAGACAGGCAGAGGTTCTGCAACTTTTCATCAAATCAGCTCACATCTCACCATTCAGACAATACTGGTTTGTTCCCCTGTGTTATTGAGGCTTGTCTCCACCAGCTCCTTACTCCTTATCCAAAGCATGTTCTTGACAAGAGAATTCTGCATTGGCTTGTTTTAGAATCTGAAAGTAATGGCTCCATCTCTTCTGGACTTGTTAAACTAGCTGTGACCTGTGACAGCTCTTCTATGTCTCATTAACTTTCTTCCTCCGTTTTACTAGGTGTTCTTTTTCCTCTTTCAGCATGCTTTCACTTCTTGGTAAGCTGCTATATTTTACTTTTTTTTCAAAGATCTGTGCCCAATGTGACCATTCTCATATGCTGGCCATATACTGTGGAAGGTGCTAGCTTGGTGTAAAACATTATGCCCTCCCTCTGTTTTCTCTTTTTCTGTCTCACAAGGTACACTGTCAACACCAGCAACATGAAAACATGATGTCGATGTCAGTGATGTCATATCTTTGACAACATTTACTGTTATATTTCAATTGGATCTATATATTGGAACAATATCAAGAACTTAATTATTTCTGTGCAGGAGCTAGAACTGAGCCTGAAAGATGCGAATCTGGAGATAAAGAACTTGAGTGTCTTGAAGGAGCAATTGGAGCTTGAAGTGACAAAACAAAAGAAAATTCAACTTTCAGACATGTGCCAGATTCAGCACCTACAGAATGTGAACCTTTTACTCAATGAAAACATTCAAGAAATCAGTCAGAAGAATACTGAACTAGTCTACAAATTAGAGAACTTTCAAAGGGAAGCCCATAATGACTGCACAGAAAAGGAACAGGCAAAACTGATAGAAAAACTGAGAAACAAGATGGAGGAGCTGGTCAAAGAGAAGGAGCTTGCTCTTTTGGAAGTATCTAAAATGAATGAAGATTGTGAGGAAGCTAGAGCTTTCCAAGAGGTTGTTCAGAAGGACATGAAGAAGCTTGAGGACAAAAATGCAGAGATGAAGCAGATGTGCGGACAGCTGATTGCTGAAATTGAATTGCTTCGCAAAAAGCTTAAACGAGAAGAGAGTCCATCTTTTAAAGAATTTATTTCCATGAAACGAGAGATAATTGCTGTTAGGAATGAAAATGAGAGTTTGCGACAGAAAATGCAAACACCTTCCTGTGCTCTTCCTGTTTTAAAAGAGGATATGGGGTCTCTAAAACAAGATGTTTTAACAAAGAAAGGGAAGAAAAAGCTGCTTGCTACTGCCTTTGATCAGAGATCAGAAAATGCCAAGTCTGACTGATATTGTTAAACACACTCTTTTGTAAATAAACGTTCATATATACTTGTATTTTTTTAAAAAGTATGTTCAAGGTATCCTACATATGATAATGAAAGACATTAAAAAAGTGTGCAAAAACCAAAATTGAATTTCTATCTTGTCAGCCTCATCTACAGATTTTAACCGACTTGGAAGAGGCACGTAGCAAAAATAATTGTTTTTGATATCATGTCTGAGTTATTTTTAAATCATTTTCAAGATGCTTTCTTGTACTATCTGTGAGACAATTTTCTGCACAGTTGTCCTGTTTATAAAATGATAAACTTTTTGTCTACCTTAATTGATATTTTGATGCCAACCGGTCATAAACCCTATTAACAATGTTAATATTTGGTATTTTACGGAGCCCTAAGCAGTGACAGATTTTGTTCTAGGTTAGATATTTGAATATCATACTTCAAAGTGAGCCTGTGACAGTAATTAAGTCCTGAAGCACCCTGATTTCTTTTTACAATATTTATGTGGATTTGTCTTGCTTTTACTGTAAATGCTACCTCTTTTTAGTGTTCCCGGAAGCATAAACACGTTAAAGAAAAAGACAATATCCCTGGAGTGGGTAGAATCCATAGATGGTAATAATGAGTGTTGGTGTCCAGAGATTATGGGAGGATTCCGGATGAATGCAAATAAGACTTTTTAATTTAATGTTAAAAGATTACAAAAAACAATCTTAACTTATATCCATTCTAGTGAATTTTGCAATGGATGAAAATACAGATGGATCCACAGACTTCTATAATATCCGTGAACGAATCATTCAAGTCAGACGACGACGTTCTTTGAGAGAAAGTAGATTGGTCAAGGGTGGTAACTCACATGAAGGATGTTAACGATGGAGTTTTCTCCCGTTACCTGCGGTTTTACCAGCGTGGCAGCGTGGCATTCACCGCTGTGCGGCTTTTTGCTCATATTTCCAGACGTGCAATTAAGTTTACTGCGGGTTCTATGATAAGTTTGCTAATGGCGGATAAGAGGACTCAATAAATGATCACAGAGAGACCCAGAACAGTGATCCAAACTTTTCAACGAGGGCAGATCGAGTTTGCAATGACAGTGTCTAAACTCTCGCTCATTAATTTACTTTAAAAAAAAAAAAAAAGAGCGACAAAGACAGCGCATGTGTTTGAGATGATTATCTGGCACAGAAAGCATGCACTCAAGACATGACTGTTTGCAAGCCGGCCTTTATTAACCTCCGTGGGGCCCGAGGCATAGGCATAGGGCCCCTGATGACTATCAAAAGTGCGGGGCCCTAGGCAGATGCCTCGTCTGTCTGCCCCTAAGCACTGCCCTGCCTATTAGGATCTGTACGCACCATTGAAACAGCAATGGTTAGTGCTAACACCAATATAGTGAGGGTTGGATGTCCTGGGTTCAGCTCTTCTCTCGGGAGCGCTATTCTTTCTTTGCATGTGGCATCTGTTTGCATGTGGCATCTGATATAGCCTTAGTTGCTGGTTCGGCGTAAAACATCAATTCCCCACTCCAACCATACTCCGGATTCATTATGTTCAGAGACCTCGATAACGCCACAAAATACTAACAAAAATTAATTTGCTCATTCGAAGAAGAAGGGATGAGGTAGGAAAAAAGCAGACTTTATTGTGACTCATGAAGCGTGATCACAACTACTCAACGATCCTTTAGGGAAGGGGCTGACCTCGCGGTAAGAATTTCTTAGCTCTCATTCCTTAATAAATTTTTATTTTGTCAACATAACCGTCTAAATCCTATTGGTCAGAAACGCCACCAAACAACTATTTCAGAAAATAATGAGTGAAACATACACATCCCTTTTAAACATTCTCTAGCACGGCAAGCGACTTATATTAGGACTTTTTTTAAAAGTGCAATCGTAATCTTTCCAGTACTGAAGTATAAGGATGGACTAGTTTAGGAGATCTATAAAGCTCGCCGATCTTTCGAAAACAATCCAAGGCGCTGGGAAGTTTTTGAAAGTCAAAGGTTAAATGAGTGAGTCTTAGGTAGTCGCTTGAAACTGTAGCCTTGAGTAGCTGCAAGGGGAATGTGTTCCAAGCAGAAGGACCTCCATAGTGCTAGGAACGTGGAGTCGAAGTGAATCAGTCTCTGAATACAGTTGGGGTGGGATGGAGTATAGAGGGTGAAGCAGGAAGAAAGGTAATTAGCAAGATAATGATGAAAATACTTATAGCAAAAAAGGTCCAGTTTACATTAAAAGGATTGCAAGGAGGAAAACTGTCTTCTGCAAAGCAGCTCGGGAATAATGACAATCAAAGTGAAAGAGGAAAGTGTTGAAAACATCATGATCGTCTGGGTGAGTGTTTGCTGTTGACAATGAAGACGTCCTGGAGAGAAACGTCTACAACTGTTGACGCATGCTAGAACATTTTGCTCGTCGCTGAAAATGTTATGCACGAGAAACAGGCGGTCAACTGCCTCGTCGAAGGTTATGAAAATCAGAACACACATGAATGCCCTGGGAGGCCAAAACCAAATCAAGGGGAAACAAAAGCAAGGCGCCTGTAAAATACGTGTAATGGGTTATAACGCCGCCAGAACTCGGAGATGCCTCATAAAAATCGAGAGGCCTATCTGACCCGGCCGCGACATGCTGAAATAACTTGAACCTGCTGGCCAGTCTGCACTTTCTCCACCTTTGATCCTCCCATGCAGCCGAGTATAGGCAGGTCAAGCGATATAAGGAAATGGATGAAGGCAGCCAGGGTAAAGTGGATTGAGGGGAAATGCCGTGAGATGGATGGCAAAGGGAGGTAACAGTAAGGTCTTTCACTTACTCAAGACCCTCACCAACGAAGATCAGCAGAACCGAAGACAGCCACATCATCTTTTTACGTAGGACAAGGCTGTTCTCACCTTGGTGTTACCTGGGTAAGTGTGTGTAGGATTTATTACTCCACCCCTTCCAGACGAGCAAACTCTGTTGGTACTTCCAAATTTCTTACTGAAGGTAACCTTCTAACTGCACGCTCCTGCTTTTGGCCATACATGCACTCATCCCACCCCAGCCCCTCCCAACAAATAGAAGTCTTTCCTATGTAAATAATTACCCCCTTTCACTTTCTCACCTGCTCGACCGATGCGAAATTAGTGCTGACAACTTTATTCGGGCCATTGCCTGCATTTAAAACACAAATTGCTTGAACCACTTCGCCAGATTAATTTATTCTAATTGCTGTAATTAGACCAACTACAGAGTCGATTTGAAGAATGCTCCAGGGATCCATTATAACATTCAGTTTGAAGCATGAATAAAACCCTGGGCTCATCCCATTGTGGTTCATTCCTCGTCCCGTTACCAACTGTTTTCTCATCAGTGTCCTCCCTGGCGTGCAACACAGTCAATGCACCCCAGTGGTTTAGCACGGACAGGTCGAGAATAATGGCGAGGTTTAACATGATCATTCGTTTGCCCCTGTGACTTATCACTCCCACTACCACCTACCCCCACCATTACTCCCATTTACTTATCAGTCAATAACAGGGGAACAACTGCAACCGCTTTCGCCACCGTTTCTGAAAAGCGAGAAGACCCATCATCATCTCGCAACATCAGTCATATCCTACACGTTGGTGTTAGGGTTGGGTTGCTCCGAACAAGTTCTGATTCCCATTCTAAGATTCCTATTGAAAAGTGAATAATGATGATCTGCAGTTTGTAGCAGTGACTAACGACAAACTGGATATAGTCTCCAGCCACGAATGATAAAACAATTTTTTCATTGGCCTCCTCCGTCTCCTCCTATCCGAAGTTTCTTGGTCTCTCGGGTGTTTTCTGGGTACCTGTCTGATGGCAAGACGAAAGCTACATTCATCCCCAGGGGCGGTAGTTATGAAGCGAGGGCAAGTCATTGCCCTGGGACAATATGGGAAACTCCAGGATAAGCATCTTGCTTCCGAAGTCATAACGCGATGTCCAGACCTCGCAGATGATGTGTAACCCCTGGAGCCGTAGTTGTAAAGCGGTGGCAAAGATGCTCTGGGGATAAAGAAACATGAAGTAGTGTCCGAGGGGTCTGAACATCACTTTATAATTTCGCAAACAAGACGCTTTTCCTTGAGTTCCTCATTTTGCCCTGGGGAAACGACTTACTCTCGTTTTATAACTACAGCCCCAAGAGAGGAAGAGAAAACTGTCAAACGTTTGTTGTGTTCTGAACACTGGGGATGGTAGGTGTGAGGAGGAAATGGAGTTGCTGAGCTGCACGTCAGTTGAAAAGAAGAAAAATTAATCATCACAAGCAAAAGCTACAGACCAGAGGTAATGTTACCTCACCCGAAGCAAAGCTGGGTCGTTCAGGAGCAAACAGGTATAGGTTTGGAGATGTAGGTATAGGAATACTAGACTGAAGTGCATCTGCGGGGAAGCGGTAAAAGACCAAAAACAAAAACAAAAACATAACAAAACAAAAAAAAAAAAAAAAAACACCAAAACAAAAAACAAACAAAAAAAAAAAAAAAGGAACATCGGAAACCTCGCATCCTTGGTTCATTGGTTCAGCGACAAGAATTCATCCTTGCTTTGCACTCGCACGATCACAAGGTTAGTAACACAGTATAAATTAATCCCCTGGTTTGTACGGGGATCACAAAGGAGACTCGATGCAGTTGTTAATTCAGGTCAGTACATAATGCTTGAAGCGTTTCTCTCCTGAAGTTTTGGAGTGTCTTGGGAGGGAGTAGGAGGATGGGGAAGAAGGAGACGAGTAAATTAAAGCTAGTGGACAATAGAAACCCTATTGTAACACCACAATGTAGAAAGAAAGACAACACCTGCTTACTTCATCTATTTCTTTTTTGAAACTGCACTTAACCCCCACACCCTCTCACACACACACGAACACCGACACACTAATACGTCCCCACGCACAAACCCATGCACGCATTGTGTGGAAATCGAATAAATCAGCTGCAAACTGAATAAATCTCTCAATTTCTTACTGAAATGTTACAATTTATCCAAACTGTTCAGACTTACTCGTCGCAAGTGTTAAATCTTGGAGGCGTGCGACGTCTGGCGGATGGGTTAACTCCCCCTTCCTCCCACATTACCCCACAACCTCCGCCCCCCTTCCCCCCCAACAAACCCCCGGTTCCCGCCTGAGCTTGGACACAGACGCAGGGGACCATCCGGTCCTGTGTAGCTTGTTGAAAAAAGAGCATGGAGGTTCTGGAATGGCAACTGCAGCCTACTTTGATATCGATTGACGAGTGAGGGTTTTTTTTCTCCTCCTTTTTTTTTTCTTTTTTTGGCGTGACTGCCAAAGCAACGGTACTCAACACAAGTGAAACTACCCAGTGGAACCTGTTGCCAGGTCACGCCTAAATGTTGTCCGACTGCGACGCCAAAGGAGCGGCTGGTCTCCCTAATCGATGTCAACAGGTTCCTTCGTTTTGTCATCGAAACGCCGTTGGCTTCTCTCGTCTGCGTGACCGATGACCCAGCGCCGGCACCGGCTCGTTTTTGTTGCCCTCACTCAAGGGCGGGCCATAACGCACGAGTAGGTTTTTTTTTTTTTTAAAGCTCGTTCAGGCCGCACAGCAGCCTTCAGCGGATCAAAACTCAGTTACTGCGCCATCTTGAAAGTCTGCGGCCATTAGCTTGGGAAGAGTCGGAACGAATTTCACACTAAATGTCAGTCTTGGCGTTCACCTTTTGGTCGACAAAGAAACGGAAGCCACGCAAAGAAGATCTTTTTTTTTTTTTTTTTTTGGGAGGGACTGGTTGGCTGTTGGTGATGCTGATGGTAGTGGCGGTCGTCGGTGGGGCGGTGGTGTGGTAGTGTTGATAACGGTGATGTTGATGATGATGGCTGCGACGGTGAAAGCGACAGTTGTAGCGTAAAACGGGAAGGGTGGGAGACAGACAGAGAAAGAGAGAGGGAGGGGATGGTGTGGGAGGGAAGCACAGACGAGCTTGAAGAATTTTGAGTTACCAACTCTCCACCTTCACCACCCTCCCCCGCAACTATCCTCTGCAAGCCGTGGTGGTAGCCGGTGATGGAAATCGTATGTTGACTTCTATATTGATTGCCAGTCTAATTAGAAAGGGAGCCGGGCCGACCGGAAATGGCGTCTGGTGATTGTCGGGCTGTGAATAATGAACATTGACAGGTCTCCGCCCTAGTTTTTGCGGGGCCGGCTAACGGCGCAATGTCGTTTGTTACGTGGGAACGACCGACAATCTTCTGCTAACTTTCTGCTGTCCATGGGCGCTGATCAATACGACTAAGCAGGACAGCAAGGTGAAGAGCATCTCGAGAGTAAGAATGAGACTCTGCGAGAGTTAGGCTAGCCGAAACTGCGTGATGTCGCAGACTGGAAGGAGCACAGCTTTTTTCTTTTTTTTTTTTTTTAAAAAGAAAAGAAATTAAAGAAGTAGCTTTTCCCCATACCCTTGGTCTGTTTCTTTGTGAGTGAGAATATGAATAAGAGAAAAAGTATGTGTGTTTGTTAGTGAGAAGGGAGATGTGTGTATGTGTGTGCCGAGAGTTAAGTGTGTGTGTGTGAAAGAATGAGATGTGTGTGTGTGGCGTCAGTGCATCTTTGTGTAGGAATCAGGGGGAGTGGAAAGGTGAGCAGCCGCTACCTCAGAAAAGATACCGAGGAGGCAAGAATGTGAACGTCGTTCACTGTCAGGATAGAGTTTGCCTCCATCCCTCACTCCCCTCCAAAAAAGCTTAGCATCTTCCTATACATCAGTCCTGTGTGTGTGTGTCTGCGTGAGGGTGTGAAAATGAGAGAGTGTATGGAAGAGAAAGATAGCTCGAGAAAACATTTTATATCAAAACAAAGTTCTCCTATCAGTTTCCAGTTTAGAAGCGAGCTCACCCGCTAATGCACAGAAGACCTTATCAGTTATCTCACAGACAGAAGAAGACATTAATTACTACACAGACAGAAGACAGATAGTGTTTGCTGTTACCCATGAGGACAGGTGTGTATCTGTGTGCGTGCTCGTGTGTTTGATAATGTACGTGTGTATGTTTACCTGCTTCCGAGCGCGTGCTCGATGGAATGACAATAATGGACAACATAGGTGGATGTTGTTTTTTTTTTTTTTTGGAGGGAGGGAGTGGAGATTGGAAAGTGGGTGTGGGGGAGGCCGAAGACAAACAGTAGAAGTAAAAATTTGGGTCAGGGAGGAGGTGGTGGTGGTAACGGACCTCTGTCTGCCGAGACTGTCAAATCGCTGTCCTGATGAAACCTCCTCCCGTGTATCACAAACGCAAGCAATACACTTAACGCACTGGCATTCAGCCGTCTGTTCACATTTTTCATACCAGCAATTTCGCACACTCTGAAAAGTTGCAAAACCCTCCCACCTCCGCAGAGCTACCACAATTACTCACCCCCTTCCCCCTACTTTTCATCTCCACCGTCAGCAGAGAAGAGGAGGGAGTTGCCAGGCCTCAGACCCTACAAAACCCTGTACTACGTACACCACCCGATTTAATGACTTTTATATAAACGAAGCTTCGCCCAAGCTACAGATGGATGGATGGTGGGAGTAGGGTTGGTTGTGAGAGGGGGAGGGGATGTGGTAGTGGTGGTGGTGGAGAGATTAATCAGAAAAGGTTGGCGCATAAACAGAGGTATAGAAAGATTGCAGAACGGCGGATGACGAGATTAGGCGAAGGACCGAAGTCGTCTGAGGTGCAGATGGCAAAAAATCCATATTAAGGAACCGTGTTGGATTAATTTTTCCTTCAGCCGCGCCATCACAAAGAACGACTTGTTGACTGCCTGCGAAGGGGAACTAGAGAGTCTACTGAAGTCCAGGTTAAACAGCTAGGGGATGGGAGGATGGGTGGGAAGAGCGAAGAGAAATGAGGTAGGGGTGGGGAGAGAGAGAGAGGGGGGTGGACCAGTGTATAGCCGTCTGCCCACTTGCACAAACTATGGCCGAAAAGTTAAGCAGAATCATAAAGCCTAGCCTCCCTCTTTTTTATATATCGTTTCACTCCCCCATGGGGGAAATTGCTACGGGTGACTCAAAATTGACGTAAAAATATGCCGAGGTGCTGGCTTGGTCCTGAAACCGCGCAGAACAAACAATTTCATGGACCGCGTCCGCTGATCTCACGGCACTTAATTAATCTTGGGACTCGGCCCGCGGCCCCTGTTTGCTAAGACACTTTTTTCCCCCCTCTTCACAACCGCTGGCAAATATTTGCCCAAGGCCCCTGAGACTCGGCCTCCAGTAATTTCGCCCCTGAAGAGATGATTGACTTAGGCGCTAAGAAGAACGCAAAAACTTATGGGATTATACGTGCAAGAATTCGGATACTGAATGGCGGCCATGGAGAGAATTCTGATGATGATTCGTGTAATGCCAATAATTTGCCGGATGGAGGGAAGGGGATAAGGGGACCTGTGCCCGCATCTCTGGAGAGATATGTGTGTGTGCGTGTGTGTGTGTGGATGTGGATAGCTAAGAAAACTAGACCGTCCGAGTTGAGGTCACGGGGTGACACTTGCAGCCTTCAGCTCATCCGACTCATCCTCACCCCTTCCTTCTATCCCTCCTCCCCACGAATGGCTGCGACCCGACAAATTTCGTTAGCTCGCAATGATGAATGTTCACAACTAAAATTCCGCTCATTAGACCATGCATCGTATCGTCTGCGCGCAATACCCGAGCACCGGGCTTGTCTTTAGCAGACGACATTTCATTGCACACCACGTCGGCTCGATTTACCCCAATTTAATTAAAGCTCTTCTCTACGGCTGCTGCGGGGAGAGCAAATTTTCTTGTCTTGGGGCCCTCTTACATGAAGGGCTGGGAATTAGGGACAGAATTATATCTTTACGAGCGAGTCGCATCGATCTCTGGCTCTCACCGGCATTCATCTTTCATTAGCGCTGACACGGCCTAATCAGTGACTTGCATTTGCACAAATAGCTTTGGAAAATATCTGCATTATTTCACACAAGAGAGAATCAATTCCAGTCACTACCCCACCCCTTCTCGACCAGCATCACACACACATAAAGACATACACACCGTTTTCCTCCTTTCTCATCCTCCCCTCTCTCATTCCCCCTCCCTGTACCCCCGGCAACTACTCCCAAACGACCAACTCTCCCTGCACAAAAATTTCCAAAATGGAAGGCAGTTCTAGCCTCAACATTTTGATGGATATGCAATGACGATGTTATTTTCCGAGCAAAACGCGGGTTTTGTAAACTCCACAGGTTTTAATGTCCGCATCAGGTCCGCGCCAGCATTTCTCGCCGTGCTCATTAAAACGCGGACATTGGCTCTGACGGGGAAGGGGGAGAATAACCCCGGAGGGTCCTCCTCCAGCCTCCCTATCCACACCACCCACACCTTTTTTTTTTTTGTGAAACAAGTCCCTTGGCCCCACATGCACTTTCGTCAGTGAAGCCTGGTCTTCGCTGTTTAATTATGCACATCCTTCTTTGTAGCACTGACCCTTTCAGCTGCCTCCGCCATGTTGTCTGCAAATCTGTGTCGATTGCTGGAGGATTTTTTTTCCCCCCGTGTGTGTGTGTGCGTTCAAAAAAAAAAATTCCAGCCTAAAAGTTGCATCGTCCTATCGTCCACTCCCCCTCCTCCCCCCCACATCTTTCATTGCTGACGGGGGAAGGGAGGAGGAATGGTTTAGAGGGAAGCCGTTGGGAGAGAATAGGAGGGCGGGGTGGATTACCCGATCTGTTGTGGATGCCGCAGGGTTAGCTCCCTTTATGGTGGAGTTGTCGTCTCCACGGCATTGTGCTGCTCGCTGGCGCGTGGATGGCCGGCATTAGTATGCAAATGACATTAAGGGCACAACTACTCAATGTTTAGCAGTTGTCTGTGGTAGTTACAAAAGTCCTCGATTTACAGACGTGATTTTAGGGGAGGGGAACCCTTGAAAGTATTAGGAGACAGTTTAACTGAAGGAGGTGTGTGTGAGAGAGAGAGAATGTGTGTGTGTAAATGTGTGTGTGTGTTTTGAGTTCACTTGTGTCTTTATTAACTACAAGCCAACCTTCAGCTGATAACTCTGACAGTGTATCCCACCCCATCAACGCCTGGAACGTTTCTGTTCTCCTTAAACCAGCAATATAACCATATAATATGACCTATACTAATATCCATATAATATGAACTGTACTAATAACCATATAAGTTGTTTGGAGCTAGAACTTACTGAAACAAGTTGGCTAAATCAGTGCGTATGTAAGTGCGTGCGCGCGTGCGTTCTGTCTGTATCGATGCACGAGTTAAATTTTATCTGATGAATGAATAATATCATCAGCTGCTGTGAAGTTTTTCCCGAATTAATTTTAAAAAATTCTTTCACTAAAAACAAACAAGGATACAAGTACAAACGCATACACACGCTCCTCCTGTCTATATATATAAGTTAAACAAATTTTTCTTTCTCTCTCACACACATGGGTATCTCGGCGGGTTTCCACATCCCAGCACTACTAAACTCCCCGTAGTTCGGGGAAAAAAAAAACGGGTAAGGAATATTTTCAATAAGGTAAAATAACACAAAATAATGAGACCGACTTATAAGCGAAATAAAATAACCCAAGATAAAGAGGATAAAGCCATCATACTAGCATAGGTATCAAACACAAATTTAACACTTACAGCAATGGTCAGACAAATATAAAACTTATTAATTAAAATTTATCAACTTGAAAGGAAACGTGAATTTTAAAAACAATTACTAATCCACATTTTACTACACACATGTTGGGGAAAGTAGTACTGGGATGTGGGAACCTCGGAAATATCTTTGAGTAGCGAGCTCCAGTGTCTTGTAGCCTGCTAGACACTCGCTTCCTGCGAGCGATCCCGTCAGGCTACAGTGTGAACCGGGTGCACCCACCCTCCCATACACCCACACCCTGTCTTCCTCTCCCTGTCTCTGTGTGTCTCTGAGCTGACAATTGCTTGTCTAGAAGCTGTCTTACTTCCAGTTTTAGAAAAAAAAAACTGTTCTGTAGCCTCCCTCCTCACTATCTCATGGCTGAAGAAGCGGTGGTAATGGGTTACGCACTCCCAGCCTCCATGCTGATGATCTGGTTTCGTGAGAGGGTGCGTGCCGGCACCAACAGACAGCGCCCATTGATTGATCACGTGCCCTGAGAGCCACGTGATCATAAAAAGTAGGAGACGCCACTGCCGTGACTTCCCTCTCCGTCCTACCTGACGTCCCGACACAATCGTCTTCAGAAGTTTCAGCGAATCGGACCTTCAGTAGCCTCGAAGAAAAAAAAGGACAAGAAGAAAAGAAAATTCAACGTTGCAGACCGCCCCAGCTTCAAAGTTCCTGACTATACGAAGTCAAAATGGCTAAAATCATTAGTAGTGCATCTGCATTCTACTGACGTACGGAAAGATTAATATATATTACTCGATAGACCATGCGGTTTTTTTTTTTGCAAATGTTAATTTTCTTTAAATGTCTTTTCATAACTCTTTTTTTTTTTGGTTCAAAAGACTCACGTCGTTTGGGGCTAAGCGAAAGTTCAATACAGTTTTGATTCGAGCTTTAATGAGTACTTTACTATTGATCGGGCCCTCGCCTCCTCCTCCTCCTCCCTCTCCTCCTCCTGTTAACTCCTTCCTCTCATCCCAGCCCCTGTGTTAATTGTCTCCGTACGACTGTTTTTCTCGCGCTCTCCCGCACTCACGCATGCAAGAATGCACACGCATATTTCCGGTTCTGCAGCATTTCGTTCCTTCTTTAAAATATACTTGTACATCCTTTAGTTTATTCCTTGTTGGTCCTTTGAGGAGCATAGGTCCGCAACAACACCTCACCAGCGGACCCAGTTTTGGACGACGTGGTTCCGATATCCAAAATAAATAATGGACGCCCAATGTGGGGCTCGAACCCACGACCCTGGGATTAAGAATCCCATGCTCTACCGACTGACTAACCGGGCTGATCATATATTGTTTATCATGGGGAATTGTTGACTTTGGAATAGAAAGTAATGAACTGCTGCAACAAAAACTTGACAGACGGAATCATACTCCGTGTAATATAATGCCATACATGTACCACTCAAATGCAATCGTTTAAAAAAACTCATTTACAAACAAACAAAACAAAAAACAAACAAACAAAAAACAAACAAAAACAAACAAACAAACAAACAAAACAAACAAAAAAACAAAAACAAAAACAAAACAAAAGCAAACAAACAAACAAGCAAAAAACAACAACAAAGAACAAAACAAATCCCATCATAAACTGTATAACACCGGCCAACATGTTACCAGACCTACAGACTCCTGGTTCTTCGCTTGTGTGTGTGTGCGCGCGCGTGCGTATGTACGTTTGATTGTATGTTCAGTCCAAATCAATGTCTCATAATCATCTCTACATTCTTTCTACCCACGAGAAAGTAATTAGCGAAACTGCGGAAGCGAATTGAAATTTCGGGCTTTCCACAAGCACTTACACAGAAAGGCCATCTTTTGTCAGAGGTGTGAAGGACAGATCGCGTGGAATATTAAGATCAGTAAAACTAATTTCATTTCAGCGAGATGTGCAGGCCACTGGAGGCCTCGGCCTGATGTGACCTGGCGTGACCCACCTCGAGTTTGATGGCGTAATATTACGACATGTTACGAAAAATGTCGATTTCACTGCCGAGTCGCTGACAGATTGACGCTCGGTAATCTCCGTGTGGGCGACCAGGTCACACGATGCCACCGACCGATAACGAAGCGATATGAATGCTGTTTGGAAACTCCAGACAAGGCAATATCGCGACTTGTGATTTTCTCTCATTTTTTTTTCTTTTCTTTTTGTCTTATTCTTCTCCAATTCTCCTCCTCCCTTCCTTCCTTCCGCCACTCTCTCACACACACACACAAACTCAGCGTCGGCCGCGAATTAATTTCGTTTCATCCGCATGATTTCAACTCTCGTGACATTGTTTTAAATCAGTGACTGATAAAAGTAGAAAAGGCCTTCGGAGACTGGGCGAAGGAAAGATGGAGAGAGACACATCGCGTGAATGGCCGAATAGGATTAAAAAAAAAAAAGTTTCAGCCAGAGGGGCAAGCAATCGCAAAATTAATTCCACAGAACCATAATTACAGAACCATTCTCATTTAGCATCGATCGCTGGCCCTGGCTTGGTGTGGAAATTCGATTAAGACACCCTTTCTGTGGTGCAATGCTCGGAGCAATAACAGCCCTTCAAACCCAATAGTCGTTTGCTCTCGTCCCGAGCACAGGCTACAGATAAAAAGATCCGAAAGAGGCTTCGGTGTCATGGCCTTTTAGCTCACATCTATGTACGACCATTTGCACTCCTCATCACCCATCCTCTCTCCCCCAACAAGACTGGGTTACAAGAAAAACACCGCAAGAAAACAAACAGCCAAAAATAAAAATGCATGGAAAGATGGAATAAAAAAGATGGAATAAAAGACAAAGTCAGCTGCCTTAACAATTAACCGTCAGCGTATCTTCTGGTGCGCACACGTAGGTGGAATGAATTTGCATAAATAATCCGAGTCGGTCCGAATCTGTTTCCATATCGGCTTTTCCATCTGCGGACGCCTTGCGCTGGCGGGTTGCGTCGGCGGCCATTGTGATTCCAGGCTTACTGCGGATGTACAGAAGAAAATGGACAAATATGGATTAGTAATCAGACGTGGGGCTGGTTCAAGACAAATAGTGCTGCTGCCGCTGACTGGGGCTGGCATCTAACGCAGAATTGCATTCGTCCACAGCAACACTGTGCGCTCAGCCGGCTTTGGTGGGACACATCGGGATTGAAATATGTAAAGGTGTGTGTGTGAATAAAATGGACAATAATAAACAAAGATGCCAATGATGATAATGACGACGATGATGATTACTATTATTAAATATAGGACAACATTCCAGCTCTGTGGTTCAGACTGCAATAAGATCCAGTCACTGAAGAAGAGGACACAGACATCCAGAAAACATCCATTGCACAACAGAAAGACCATTTCCTGAAATTCTCCTTTAATTTATTCTACCTCCGGCGCTGACTATATTACTTTGCTACACATTCCTTCGTACATTCTTTGGAGAATTTCAGCCATAAATCTCTCTGTCTCTATTAGACGGGTTGGGTGAATGGGTTGACTGTTACGAAAGCTTTTTTTTTTTATTAAAGTTACGGTTTGTTAAACGTCGGCATTTCTGAGTCAAACGGTCTTGACGTGATGGTAACGCCTTTCCGTTTGGATTCTTTATAAAATGATTACTAAATGGATTGTGATTACTTATGTAGCGTTCACCTACACTTTTCAAATTGGTTCAGACCCGTCTCTCTTCTTTTAAATATTTTGTTGACATGAGCATACAGGTGTGGCGCTCACAGAGTGAGGAAAATGATGAACATAGTCAAAGATGCTATGTCGTTGTCATGGTTGTCGGAATGAATTTACTGTATTTTTCTATATCAAGTTCATGCAATCAAAATGCAGCGTACTAAACCTGTGCAATTAGCTCGAGATTGGATTAGATGGCTTATCGTGAAATTTATAAGATATTGTCTTGTCAGGCAGGTCCACACAAACATCGAACATCCTCTATTGAGACAATCCAAAATGAAACAACGGCGAAGGAGCAGATGAAACAATTACAAGGAGCCATGCTGTCCGGATATTCGCCATGTGAATTGTGGCGACTTTAACATTGGGTAGTACAATATGTCCTCCACTTATTGAGATAACGCACTTGATTTGTTTGTGAGCATTTCTGAAAACCATCAACTGCGAGAAGAGTTTTTTTTTCCATCGTCCAAAATGCATTTCAGGCTTCCCACTCAATCCATGTAACATTTTTTAATTTGACAAGAAAGAAATACATTTTAATGATTTATATTTGTTATTATTAGTAAAATAATAAGAAATGTCAAGCTAATTTTATCTTTGACTGAAAAGTATGAATATGTGCATGTATTCAAGTACGCTCGTGTGTATGTGTGCGTGTGTGTCGTCCGTTCGTCTGTACAAATACATATGTTTTATGGATAGACTAAGGAATGTATGTTGTTAATAATAATAATAATAATAATAATAATAATAATAATAATAATAATAATAATAATAATAATAATAATAAAAACGTGTGATTGATAGAGCGCATACTCACCCTCGTAAAAAGAGCGTTTTTAGCGCTTGAGACAAGAACCAGACAAGAACAACCGAAGGACGGAAGGATAAACAACAATACTGATGACTAATAAAAGACAAATATAGAAAACGACAAGAGTAATGGAGTTACAAGAACTGCGGGTATTCTACAGAGGAAGGCGGGTAGGGAAATTTGAGGGTGGACAATCTGTGTGGAGAAATGCTCAAGGAAGAGATGTGTGTTTTAGTTCACATTTAAAGGATTCAATGATGCAATGTTAAGGATTATTTTCACGCATGAAAGCACGGATTGATGACACGTCCTGGCGCTGCCGTTGTGATGCTGACCCCAACATCTTCGTGCTGCCGGCCCCAGCGAGTTCACACAAGCCCCACACAAGCCCCAGACTCTCTTACACGACAGACTTAACGCGACTAAATATACGTGCAGGCAGTGCAAGCCCTAGAGATGAGCACGAGAACTAATGTTTTCTTCGCCGAGCACGCGAGAGGTCAGCGGTGGAGTGAGTGGTTGCACCGTCTAGTTCCGCTCGATGGCGGGCCACAAACACGAGTTACTTCCCTTGCATCACCGCGTCGTTGTGAGGTCGGTCTCTCTGTGAGTGTGTGTTAGAGCTGTTACAAGAACACAAGAGCATCATATCATCATTGTCATCGAGATTTCACGAGAAGTAATTGGAGTGTACACAGCTCTCGTTCTCTAAGTTATAAAGTAAGCATACACGCCCGCGTACACACGCACATACACACTACACACATAAACTTTCTGTACCCAAAATAAATCTCTCTCTATTTCACACACACACACACAAGTTTTCTGTACCGTGGATTCATGTACTAATGATAGGCTGTAAGCCTCCCAGTCTCGAGATTCATGTAATGAATCGTAATAAAGGTTGATATGTGCCATAGGGGCCACCAAAACTAATAATAACAAAAATATTTTAAAAATTGGGTTTCAAAAGCAGAGTTGGGAACTAGAGCTACAAAACAGTTGGCTATGTAAACAGATGCAACATGAAGAGAAAGAGCGATGTGGCTGGGACGAAATCTGAACCCAGTGAACTCCATCTTCAACTGTATTAGTGACGAGCACTTTGAACGCCAAGGTATCACCCAATCATCATCATCAAACTCATCGTCGTCGTTATTGTTGTTGTTTGCTATAAACGAGCTCACAGTGTTCATAACTGTAGAAATGCCTCTAAAGCCGCGGGTGACACTTGCCATGTACAGACTGTGTGGTGGATGGAGAGACGGAACAAAAGTTGTCATCCCTGGAGTCCTCTCTCCTGCCCCTTCACTCATTTGGAAACGTTGTATCGATCTCATCCATTAACTTAAAAACAGCATGAAGATTAATTTGTTTGATACACTCATTGTTTAGTCCATTTTCCTAAATGAAACGCGCACGTACACACACACACACAGACATTAGATATACTTGTATGTGCGTTCGTTCACGTGTCTTTGTGCTTGTATATGAGTGCGTGCGTGCATGCGTGTATGCGGACCTGAATGCAAGACAGATTGATAAAGAAAAAGACAGAAAGAGTGGAGGTCAGAGATAATTTATTTTTTGTTATGTTTTTGCTACAATCCGTGTTCGCTTCCCAGATATTGTTAAAATTTCTAACATTCAAGATGTCACGGTCAGTAATTAGTCCTTCCTGCTAAATGAAGCAAATCTTGTATTGAGGAGACATATTGGGGTACACGACCAGATGACAGCTCCCTGTCCTCCACTTTTCTTATGGCTGTGCTGTTGTCCTGAGTAAAGCTACAAAAGTGTGGACATATCTTCATTCCATACATAAAATGCACGCATGATGCTCCATGCATTTGGAGCTTATGACACCTTTCATGTATGGACAGGAGATACGAAGGCTGGAACAAGGCAGTATGTAGTGAGAAGTCATAATGGATCAGCATGGAAAACAAAAGAGTGATAAAAGACCTAACAAAAAAATAATTATTCTCTCTGTGTAGAACACTATCAAAAAGTTGACTCAGGGTAGAGAATTATATTTTAAATGAAAACGAGACAGACAAAAAAATTCCCCAAAAATATTTTTTAATTGTGTCGCGCCTGGAAAATTTAACAAAATTCGTTGAGCAAACACAAAACATAAATTTCATTTCAATATCATAGTTTGATTGTAAAAGGTCACATCCTGACTTTTCCCAGGTCGTTGTAGAGAAGGGAGGTGTTAGAAACCCTACTTTTTTTTCGGGGGAAGGTTTATGTGAGGCCGATGCCCATCTCTTCTCCCTCGCTGCCTTACCTTGTTCCTCCTTCTATGGAGTGATAGAACTCGTGGCCGACTGGGTCGACTGGGGGTGGTCGGGTGGAGAATCCCATTGCGCCACACGGAAATCCGGGTTGGGACATTATTGCTCTAACTACTCGGCGATCGGTTGGATTGATAGCCTGGGTCCTTAAAGATGAAAAAAGAAAAAGAAAAAAAAAGAAAAATAGAAAAAGAAACCCATCAGGGATTGGTTAGAGTGAATTTAAAGAAGAGTTGAATGACCGTCTCTCACTTAACTAGCGAAAGAAGGACTTGACCGAAGACCTCTCACGTGACCAGTGAGTAGTTATGGTTGTCAATATGTTCAGAAAAGACTGTCCAGCTTTTGCCTCCATGACTTATATTAAGTTTAGTAACATTGGTACTGTGATCGGCAGACACATTGGTGACATTCATCTTCATCGACAGAGCTCGGTGATGCTGCTGCAGACTGGTCGTGCACAAGAGAGAGATGAAATAAAAGGGAGGAGGGATGAAAAAGGAGGGAGAATGTGGAGAGGTGGGGTTAGAAATATGGGAAAAGTGCTGAGGCATTTCATCTCTCATAGCATCTCTTAAAAGCTTCTGTCGCGTAAATCGTGCTCGTATCCTCAGACGACACATACGTTAAACTTCTGTGTGGAGGACATGGTGTTCAACACGCGCCGGTAGACTCCCTCCCCCACCATCCATGACGATCTCGCGGCTTTTTTGTTCCTCTCGGTTTTTTTTTTCTTTTTATTATTATTCAAGAAACATTCGGTGCATCACCCATTCACCGTACCATCTCCAAGTCCTTCCGCCTGTAAACCTCCTCCACCCCTAACTTCCATCCCATCTCCCATCCAGTGACCTGGATTACTGAATTCTCACCGCTAGTACATCATCTTACCCCACCACCACCACCACCATCCAAAAAAAAAAAAAAAATCCCAGATGAGCATTCAGTCAGAATCCCTCCTCTTTTTTCCAGGGGCAGCCCTACTCTGGTGCTGATGATCAGTGACTGTTGCCAGCTCGGACGTTTGTAAATTTGATTTGTTGTTGTGTAATCGATTCTAGAAAAATTCTTCGTCTGCTCTTCAAGTCGGGTGTGAAGCACGACCCGGACCGAGGGGCTCGTGAAGGGGATGTCTCCGGTCTTGTTACAGGTGTAAGGGTGTAATTTTTTGTTCTAATGACTTGATAAAGCTCAGTGCAAGAGATGCCATTTCTCTAAAATCCTGGCGAATGGTTCTCTTCCGTTCTCGAGAACCAAACATCACGATGAGAAGAAAGAGGTCAAACTTGTAAGGTCAAGGTTTACAGAGAAATACCTTATTAACATATAGTCCTATAACTATAGTTATATAGTGTTTTCTTTATTAATTGCTACATATTTGCAAATGAACAGAATTGATGTTCTGAACTGTTTTGTGAAATAAAAGTTAAAGTGTTTTCTCTGTCCTGTTCACTTGCAGACCGTGACGACCACATTTCGTAAGCACCTGATGCTGCTGGAGACAATAGAGTCCCCAGAGTTCGTTTCTGAATTAAAAAAAGACAAAGAAAAACAATCCAACGACCAAACAAACAACCCATCCACTCGACCAACAACTCAACCGTGAGGCAGCAGTAAACCGAGCCGGCAGTCCGTGGAGGACTAGTATACAGACAGAAGAGTTACACTGAGTTGTTGAGGTCTTTAGTGACCGTCGTTAAATTTTCACACCTTGGAGACTGGAGAGGTAGCGGGTGGCCGAGTAATTAGAGCAGTGGCATCCGAACCACGTGACATCCAGTTCGATACCCGGTGAGAAAGCGTACTTCCCCTAAACCTTGACCCAGTTGTGGATTGGGGGAACCTGATTCCAAAGTGGGTTAGGAAATTAAAAAAAAAACTACGAGAGAAGAAAGAGAGAGAGAGAGGCACTGCCATCACAAGAAGGCATTCACCTCTCAACTCAGTCTACTATCTTTTAGAGTATTTTTTAAAAAAATCTGTACCGAAGTGTCCCCAGAACCAAAAAATTTGCTCAAAAGGCATCATTACAGTTGGTATACAGTCCGACCATTTAAACTATTGTTTGTTTAGTTTAGTTAATTCCTTGTCACTCCTCAAGGAGCATAGGGCCGCAACAAGCAGTCCGATATGAAAGAAACATAACTATCTTGAAATACGCCATCACAACTTACCAAGACAGAATAATGTCTGAGTACCGCAAGAATCTTTAATGCAAATTAAGACTTCAGAAGAAAAATAAAAATTGAAAAAAAAATCTCATTGGTCGTGTGCGAAGGACTTGCCAGACCGAGCATCGAACCCTTGACATTTTGCTTGTAAGTCAAGTTTCCTCCGTCCTTCCCCTTTCCACCCAACTACCCACACAACTGCGAATCTTTCCCCATCCCGCCTAGATTCTCTCTTTTCTTCTCACAGCATCGGTGGTAGATAAGAGCATTACCTCTGCACGACTTTATACAGCGACGACAGTTGTTCAGCTCCGCAGACGACAGCCCGTCAGCTTCATTTCTCGGCTGACGTCACCGATGATAAATGAAAGGCATACAGCGACACTGCCGGAAAGAGCAGGCTCATTCCTAGAGGGAGCCAACGGTTGCTGAAGACAAAGACTATTCATCTGCCCACGTCGCTCTCGTGATGGAGAAAATTAATTTCCGATGTCGCTTACGATGAAGATCATTTACCTAGTGGCGGCTATTAGCGATGGAGGCCAGGCCTTTACGGCTATCGCGTCTCATCAGTCATTTACTAACGACGACATCAGTCAATGAGCTGCTGTCACAGCTGCCACAAAGTTCTGATTGAAACCGCACTCTTACCACGATTGTAACTTCCCTTACCCCATCCCACTCTTTCTCTGTCTCTGTTTGACATCCACCCACCCACGAACGCACACACCCACCACACGAACCCCACCACACACACACACACACACACCCACACACCAACACACACATACAGAAAATAAAGTCTGATTTCGTATACCGTAAATGCAATGTGATGAGACCTCTGAGCACGCCATGGCCAAAAGAGCTCAGAGGTTGTTTTTTTTTGTGGGAGGGATGGAGATCAGGGAGGAAGGAGGTAGAACGAAGTAGAGAAGGTCCACGGCAGTGTTAAAAAAAATTGATAATAAATAAAAAAAAAAAAGCCGCCGCCATCACACTGCCAAAGCGACCGGTTACACGAGGGTGAAAAATTAATGATTTTATGTCTGCCCAAGGAATGAGAGGCCGCTTGATGGATGAAGTTTCAGTGAGGTGGCCACGACATGGTCCTATTAAACGAGTCTTCCATTTGCTTTATTACTTTTCTGCTGTTAAATGTTTTGATAGGCGCTCCCTCGACGTCGAGCTGACCACCATGTCAAAATCTGGTCTCCCCTGGCAATAGGCCGAAATGAGCCACGCATTTAAGCCGAAAGCATCTCTCCGCATCAGAGAGGTTCCAATCCAGCCTCCCTCCTTCCTTTTTCTCATAAAACCTTTCCCCCCTACCAACCCTTCCCCACTCTCTTTTCTCTCTCTGTCTGTCCAGACGAAATAATTTATCCAGGGCTAGCTTACCCCACCTTTTAAACGACTGAAAAGCCCCTATCCGCCTTTCAGTGCCTTTCTACCCCGGGTCCCTCAATTCATTTCCTGTTCCTGTCTCTGACCTATACCCATCTAATGATTTAATATTCATTTGACCTCCGCCTCTCGTGCGATTTAACCTCTGTTTAGCGGCTGACTGCTGTTAACCCTCCTCCTCCTCCCTTCCCACATCAACACTCATTCCTTTTTTTTTTTATTTGTTTGCGCGTCGCACTCGGTCGTTAGCAGGTGACGCGTGTCGAGGCGCACGCGCGATGAGAAAAGTGATCTGACTGCAGTGAATTGCACTGCTTGATGGCCGTGAACCGTAGCCTCGCGTTTTCAATTATTGAAGAGCTCTCAGTGACTACAATCATACAGATTTTCAGCCCCCTTAGCGCTGTATTTACTGGATACAGCCCGGGGGGGAGACAACCCCACGTGTGCACCTAACACTGGCAGTTGTCGGACTCTCTTGCGGCTTGCTTTTTACGCCGTTTCAGCAGCGTGCAGCTTTGTGTATGTATGTGTGTGTGTGGAGGAGTCCAGAAAAAGAAACCAGCCGTATCTCTGGTCATAAATCTGTCGTTGGAAGGCAGGTGTTTATGTGTGTGCGTGTCTGTATAGGTTTCAATGGCGCAGGAAGATGCTCGGCTTTGCGGGGGCAAAGTTCATGCTGACAGTGAACGACGTTCACATTCTTGCCTCCTCGTTTTTTTTTTTGTTTTTTTTAAAGATGGTGGATGCCCCCCTTGCCATCCTCCCCATTGGTCTTTTGTGTGTGTTTGTCGCCCCCTCTCTACCCCTCACAACTCATCCACCGCCCCTATCCCCCCATCAACATTTTTCTTTCGTTTTCTGCCTTATCTACTGACAGTTCGTCTTGTCTTACTGCCTTTGCACAAACACGCTGACGCAAACATCCTTCCGAGATGTTGTTACAATGGCAGCGAGCTTGCTGTCAGTAAGTTTTTATAGAGTATATAAGCAGCCTTCTGTCTGTCTCTTCAGAATGTCTCAAGCGAATGAGAGAAGGAAGATGTATTTCCATTTTTTCTTACTTTACTTACAGCTTTTGAAAATCAGAAAGCAGTGGTTACATTGTAGGAAATATACATATACAGTGTGTGCGTGTGCGTGCGCGTGCGCGTGCGCGCTTAAAGCTGTGTATGTGTGAATGCATAAATAAATAAACACAAGGATGAAGAGCTACATACAATAAGGGAAAACATACACTTATTCACACGTGCACTCACACATACACACATATGTGTATGTCCATCTTCATTGCGTTATTCATTCTGTAAACGCGTGTGCCTGTGTGTATGTGCGCGCTTGTGTATATATAAATACATAAATCACTTATTTTGTGATCACTGATGACAAGAAGCAACACAAAAATAAAGAATATCAAAGTCAGACAACATCGATTGCACGTCGATATCTTTTTTCCATTTGGGATGTGGGATAGAAACAGGGGAGGGCGGGCGGGCGGGAGGAAGAGACGGGGGAAGGGGCCGCCACATGTTTACCCCATTCAGATGAAATTGAAAGCACGTGCCTTTATTATGAGCACTCAAAAAGCCCACGGGAGATTGGTCATTAAAATGTTTTAATCGTTTGCAGATCGCACGTGAAGGAAAGCTGAGACAACTACTGTAATCCACACCGCAGTCTGGTAATGAAGCGATGCAGTTTGCATATTTTTGTTTCTCTTGGTCAAACACCGAGGCTGAGAGACAACGGGTCGTCTAGAAGTGATCGACTTTCATCGGACACATTACTCATCCCTTTTCATCATCCGATGATGGTCTCATCGGAATTTCGTAATTATTTAGCAGGGTTTCAAGTTTGCATAATTGTTTCGCTTTTTTTTTCCAGGCGTTTGTAAACTGTCAAGCTTGCCTTTGGGAACCACCCGGCCACCCGTAATGTACGATCCGGCCGCCCAGCAAATCATGGCCCGACAGACGACCTGTGTTTTTGCCCGATAGGCTGAATTCGATTTTCACAAACGCCGTCAACTCTCTGTAAATAAGTTTATTTCATGGACCTGGCGGTGGTTTTGAGTACCCATAGAAACCGTAAACGCAGTGATTTCATTGAATCATTTATCATCTATTAATCTGTTTAGTTATACTCGATTTGGTGGACAGTCGCAGTTTCCAGTTTGTTTCTCCTCCAGTTAGATGTAAATTGAAATTAAGAGAACACACACGTCAGTTTAGAAAACCGACCGCACTCTGAATACTAGGGTGGCAACACAATCGACTAACCTCACTTTTTAAAAAAAAAATGAAAATCCTCTTTCTGTTTCAAACAGTTCTCATTACAGGCTCCTATTGCATGAAGTGTATTGTCATGAGTTTTGAAAAGAGATTTAGAATTTTTTGAGATAGAGAGACAGGAAAAAAATAATGATATTGATAGAGGTTCCTCCACTGCATGCAGAACCGGAGGAAAAATCCGCAATTAATCATTTAGAGTGGTTTACATTTGTCTCGAAAGAATCGTCTAAAAATAAAAGACGTGAAAGCGCGGCCGCCGCCATGTTAGGCGATGACGTAGTGGCGCGAGGAGGGACATGGAAGGCGCGAGCGCTGCAGGCTAGAGGTGCAGGTCCTGTCCACCGACACAGAAAGGCAGAAAAACTTAAAAAGGGGGTATGAAAACAGGAGAAAGAAAGGCATTTTTGAAGCCGTTCCGTGGGTAGCGCCGCTGTTTCGTTGTTGTGCGAAATAATTTTGGAGGCCGGCGGAAGACCAAGCCGAGGGCTTGATGATTACCAAGGGACTGGAAGACGATGTAGGGGCTAGGAAGAATGAATCATTAACAATTTTAAGCCCCAGACTCCTTTTGCAAGTTCAAACACAGAGACACAAAGATCTATAAATAAAAAAAAAGGGAGGAGAGAGAGAGATTGGAAAGGAAACACGCGGAAAACATAAAACGATGGAGTACCAGCAGACAAAGTGACAAAGTTGTTGTCTGTCAGCCATTAGTCCAGAATCTCAGATGCTTTGAAATTTCCCTTTACAAACACACTCACACAAACAAGCACGCACACACACACAAGCACGCACACACAGCTATTCATGCCCCCATCTACCCCCACACACATGTCCCCACCTCCCATCACGTGACCCGCCTCTTTATCACTTCGGCTGACTCTCAAGGCCAAGAGATGTAATCAGTTTAACTGCGCAAGTCCCAACTCGAGGTCTAAAATGAATAACTTCCATCATCTCAGTTCTCCATTGTGTCATAAGCGCCAACCAGGGAGAGGAGGAGGAGGAGGGGCAATATCGGACCCCTGCCCGGGGCTCCCAGCCATCCCAGATTGCATCTCTTGGTCGGCCTTCTCGCGGCGCTAGAGGAGCTGCTGGTGAACCAACTAACCAGCGCACACACACACACACAAACACACAAACACACACATGCACGGACACACACACACACACACACACACACACACACACACACCACACACACACACACACACACACACACACAAACACACACACGCACGCACACGCGTTCTCCTATACATACACAAATATGCAAACATAAACACAAACATTCATGACCCCACACACAAACAAACACGCACACCAAAGAAAGAGTATATGATAGTAAATATCAAAGTTCTATTCACGACTTTTGTCTGCAAGATCGTTAACTGGATCGTCGCCGCCGTCTGAGAAACATACTTCGTACTGCACGTGCGAAAAACCGTTGTTGACATCCCGTAAAACAATCATCCAAAGCTGCACAATGACTTTTGTTTCATTTAAACAGTGTTTACGAGGCTAACACCATCATTCTGATGATTTAACGATGAAATTAGAGGGAAGCCAGCTGAGCTGAACTATTTCTTTGTTGAGAGCGCGAGAGAACGCGAAGACACACAGAACGACATTCAGCTACTTGTCATGTGATTGTCAAATGATTCCCTGTATAAAAGTTTTAATATAATTCAGTGTCATAAAATTAAATTCATAATTTTTCATGGTGGCCTTATAAAATTACAGCTTCACGAACATTGATGGCATCCATTAGTGAACTGCTTGCAGGAAATGTTGAAAGAGTAGATTTATTATATTTAGTAAATAAAAAAAAAAGAATTTGAAGTAGAAGTGAAAATGGAAAAAATATTGTGTTAATGAAGAAAATGAATGTTTTTGTGTCGTGGTCGATGATTCGTCGTCGTTGTTGACGATTAGAACTGTAGTCGTCGCTTCCTGTCATTGTTATTGTGATCGGTATTGCTGCTTACGTGACGCACTGAGGCGATGAATGTAAGAAAACAAAAGAACTAATAACAAGACAAATAAATCTCAAAAAGAAAATAACGGGAAAAAATATCAACTGAAGAAATGACTGAATTCTTAAAAAAAAAAGGGATCTGCCCGAGTGTAAAACGCTGATGATGTATGCTAGAAAATTATGATGGCTTCGCTTTTAAAAAATTTCTTTCTTTCTGAAAGAATGTTGTGCTACCAATGCAACTCTAAACAAACTTTAATTAGTCTCTAATCTTAAATACCTAATTACAACTTTAACTCCGAATGTTTCTGGACACAAACAGGAGATAAAATGGCTCTCAGCAACTTTCTTGCTAATCTTAAACGCCACTACGGCCTTTTAACGGGGTTTCGACGGGGTCCGCCACGTGATAACCTTCTAGCTAAGATCAGGACTGGGGGAAAGAAACACCTTCTCAGGTTTTGTCCATCGTGACATTCCATCTGGTACAGAGACCATCACCAGTCCACCCTACCTCTCACTCACCAGTCCACCCTACCTCTCAGACAGCATCAGTATACCGGGGGGTACTACCAGCTTCTGTTATATCTCGATAACACACCTTGTTGACCCCCTTGTTGACCCCCTTGTTGTCTCCTATTTTTCTTTGCCTCACCAGCAGCCTCACCAAGCACCAGGCCTCTCGCGACCTTTGTCTCGGCGTGCTCCCACCTTGGAAAAGATCGAAGGAAAAAAAAAAACCAGCCTCCAATGATTGACACATTTTTCTGGCAGCAGAATCAGAACTTGCTAATTAGCCCGCCGACCGAATCTATCGATTTTTGCGAAATGACAAATAGTCGGCCATAATGACATGCCAAGACTGGAGTAAGCAATCTTCAGCTTCCTGCGGCCCCAACCATTTTTGTCCGATAAACGGTGTCTGTAATAACCATGATTAATATTTTGCTGTAATAGCTGGCAAAACTTTAATTTGCTTGCAACTGCTCTTCAGCCCTGGACGGCTGACAAATGAAAGCTATCGTCTGTGTTGAGGGAAAGCGCGATGAAACTGTGTCCGATGCACGGGGCATCACGCGCCAAGACCTCCGTCGGCAGTGTTGGGCAATTTGTGAAGAGAAAACAAAACAATCTTCTGGAAAACCGCGCTGATTGCGTTGATTGTGGACTAAATTAAACGTCGGGACTGTTTCAGCGCACCCGGATGTTGACAGCGAGGTTTTCTAGCATCCAAACGGTGTTTACAGGCGACAGTCCAGGAATAAGACAGACGATGGACAGAAAACGCTTATGACAATAGAACACTCTCTCACTCTCACACGCACAGAGAGGGAGAGAAAGAAAGAAGGGATATATATAATCCCCGCTTGCACACACATGAAGGGTGTATTTAATGACAACTCTAGTGAATCATCACAGAAAAATAATTTTTCCACACGCACCACGTGCTGTATAGACATTGTCCTATACAGTGATCACTCACCTATCGCGAGGTTCAGTCCCAGTGACGGCGTTACATTTATTTTATTATTTATAAATATATATATTAAGGCTTTATCAACCCTTCCCACACTGCTATAAACCTTTTCCACTCTTTTATTATTAATCTCGTGTTTGCAAACTTGCTCAAGCGGTTTAAAATCACATATTTATTATACTTACCGCAAAATCTCGCGCTAACACGAAAACACCGCGACACTAAAATTAGATATTAAAAAAACAACAACAACCAACAAACAAAAAAACAAACCAAAAAAACAAACAAAAAACAAACAAACAACAAACACCGCGACACTAAATTAGATATTAAAAACAATCAACAACAAACAAACAAACCAAAAAAACAAACAAAAAACAAACACCGCGACACTCAAATAGATATTTAAAAAAAACAACAAAAAACAAACAAACCAAAAAAACAAACAAAATATAAAAAAAAACCAACAACCGCGATACAGTGTAGCCGCAAGATGTGAATGGCGGTGTAGCGAGGACGACTGTATAGAGTGGCAGAGATGAAGCGGAAGAGGAAGCAGGCTTTTTGTTTAGGCGCATGTGCAGAAGCGTGCTTGATTGGCCTGCTGCTAACTGCATGTGATTGTTCAGTACCTCATCAATGTTTTTGATTTTTTTTATTCATTCACTCACTTGCTATATAAATCCACTCTCTTCGTACGTTTACGTGAGCTGTCCCGCTTACTGTAATGTATCCCTGTCTCCATCACGTGCAAACCACGTCGGTGCAGAAAGGTCGGGAGACAGAAGAAGAGTGAGGAGAAGGGAAGGGTGGGGATGCAATGTCTGAGTGTGACTCCTGGAATGATGCACATTGACTGACTGACTGGCTGATTGACTGACTGACTGTCACATCGCCTGGCCCAACGCTGCAGTCATTAAACGTTCATCTAGTGATGGGTTCGTCGCCATTTTTAAAAAACCGCCTTATTTCAAGCTAGCTTTGCGTAAGCTAGGAAAAAACCGAGAGAACCTCAAAAGAAATAGTTCAATCACAGCGGATAGTTAAGTTGTAGCTAAT
The DNA here is from genome assembly GCF_003073045.1 of Pomacea canaliculata. Taxonomy (NCBI): domain Eukaryota; kingdom Metazoa; phylum Mollusca; class Gastropoda; order Architaenioglossa; family Ampullariidae; genus Pomacea; species Pomacea canaliculata. Next base: position 15,533,090 of record NC_037601.1, on the reverse strand, counting down.
TTTATTGAGAGAGAGAATAAAGAAGGAGAGAGAGAGGAAGAGACAAAGACGCAGTCTATGTGGAGGAAGCACTTTCCCTATCAAGCATCCAACCTTACCAAGCAACTTAACCCCATTAGACATTGATGGTGGGTGTCTTAGCTCTGAGAGACATTTTAACTGAAATGCCAAACAACCAGACCGAAGTGCGCGAGCTAATCATTACATCTGGCGAGGCGGGAAACCGATCCTCGGTGTCTGGATCCTGTCAGAAGCAAAGAAACAAACGCATTTGAAATATATATGATCACGTTGTAGGGTTTAGCCTTATATGGCATACACACACGTACACATGACCACGCGCTTATCCCATAAACGACATCCGAAGCTTGTAGATTAAAAACACAGAAACGGGTGGCTCGTTCTCTTTTTTACCCACACGCTTCGGGGAGGTAAAGATGTCAGACGACAGTCACGAGTGTTGGGGAGAGCTGAGAGGACTTCAGTTTCTTAAATTATGTAGTAGAATTAATAATTGTAAATTATGAATTGTCTTGTGTTATTGACATATTGCTATCTTCTCTGCTACCCACTATCTATGTAATAAAGGGGAGAGACTGATCATGCCGGGTGCGACAGGTCGAGTGGTCCTCAGATATTTTGGGCGTTGGATGTCTTTGAGACCAATCCTGGTCCCGTTGGAGAGAGGATGTTTTACACCGAGCCAGCAACTAAGGCTATGTCACGGCAAGGCAGTCAGCTCTGTAAGCAGTTGCCACATGCCCGAGACGAGAACTGAACCCAGGACATCCAACCTTCACTATGATATTGGTGAAAAGCGCTAACCCGATGTCGGGAAGCGAACCCCGATATAATGTAATAATATAAACACAAGTCTCATTCTCTACACAAAGACCTTCCTTTCCTGGCTTGCTCACAGAGAACCTTCCCATTGGACTAAAGACTTTCTTCCTCCGCATTCCTTTTGTTCTTTCTCGTTAATGTCTTCTCGTTCACCGTGTCTTTTCCGGAAAGTTCCATCAGTTACGCGCTAAAAGACACGAGCGAGTTCAGACCTGCTGTCGCCCGCCTCGCACCATCAGCAGTTAAAACAGTTGTTTTGTTGAAAGACCTCCCCCCCCACAAACACAACTCCTCCCCCCTCCGCCTGGACTTCTTTCATCTCGATAGCTAATTGCTTTTCCTTGTTTAAACCTCGGTGCGACAAATGACTTCTTTACACTAATTCCTGCTCCGCCGGCTCCAGCTGTATCGCGTTCCTGTCTCCGGGTGTCCTTCTTCTAAAAACAAAAACGTCTAAAAATAACCGTTAAACGAACCTCCAAAGTACCTTGCTAATAAAACAAACTACAGATATGGCTTCTGCTTAAGGGATTTTTTTTTTTTTTTGGAAAAGAAAAGGCGCCTGTCAGCTCTGATTTAGGTGCCGACATGTTGACGCTGTACAGTCCGGTGTGATTTCTTGTGAACTTGATGAACGGGATTAGAAAATAATCAGAGGTTACATATACTTGTATTTAGGCATACATATTAGTATATATATCTATGCCTCTTGCGACCATAGACAATAAAGATGTCTTGTATCTTGTATACACTTATTCATAGAATCATAGACCGAAATAAGCATGTATACATACAAAAATACATCACACACACGTGCATTCGTACATACATACACATATTCATATGAATGCATACCTACTACTCCTTCTTGAATGAGGATGTGTGTGGTCAAGCGGGTAAACTACCGGAAGTGAAAGGTCGAGTGGTTAGACAAAAGGTTACTGCAATATCTGATTCAATACTCTTGTTGCTAAGTGTACCTCTCCTCCCAGCAGTTAAATGGCCACCTGACCCCTGGTGGATTAAGGGCTGGAATTGTATCAAAGGCGGGGTGAAGGATGGAGAGAAGATGGGCTTTGCTTCTTCTCACAGAAAAATCTGGCCACTAGAAAAAAAATCGGTCTCTATGCACCTGATTCTAGTTGTCCTCAGCTTCTGGCCTCATCCCTCGATGACATGCAGTCAAGCTTCTGATGGGAGAGTCAGGACCTTGTTCTTCTCAGGGCAGGTAAGGGGACACACGATAATGAAGGTTTGTTTACACATGTTTTTTACAGCGCATGTAAACATTATGATACATAATTGAGCACACTATAGCCCCGTTTCTGATTATATGTGTGTATGAGTGTGTGTTTTGCATAAAAGCGAGTTGGGTGTAATTAGTTGTCAGTAAACAAGTACATGTAAACAACGGCTTGCAACTCATAGGTTACTGCTAGGGTGTGTCAGTGGACTTGCCAATGAGGTTTGATTTTGAAAAAAAAAATTATTAAGAACATAAAAGCGCAAAATTACATTACTTTAAGTTATAAAAGAAAGAGAATGTTCGTGCGTGCGTCCGTGCAGAACATGTTTGTGTACACGTGTGCGTGTATGTTTGTGCTCAGTCTTTTTTCCAGACCAGTCGTTAAAAACAGTTTATGGACAGAAAGATGACAGTTTCATGATTAGTTTGCTGTTCCCAAACGTTCGTTTGTCAAGCAAATCGTGATTACAGCTCATGAGGAAACACGACGGAAGACAGAAGAACGAAACATTTCATGGTCTTTTCGTGGTGCACGCACCCCATTAGATTTTAATGACCACCTCGAGCTGCGGGTGAACTCACTGTATCATTAGGAAGAAGTCTGCTTGTTATTCCTTTTCTTCTTCTCTGAAAAGAGGCGGTCACCTGATGATTAAATTATACCCTCTTCCTGCGGGTCAAGTGTACAAAAACGTGTGATTAATGACAAAACTAGATGAAGATGGCGGACATTTTCAGTAACTTTTATGCAAGTGGAAGTGCCTCTGGCTTTTCATTTTTTAATTTCATTTTCTGTATTCTTTTTCTGTGAGTTTTTCTTCTCTTTTTACTGTCCCTCCGTGTTATTGTAGTACTACATCCTCTTGCATTATTGCGAGGGATGATTTTACTCGCATGAGAAAGACAGATGGAAGAAGGGAGAGACAGTAATGACATATTACTAGGACAATGGACGCGTAAGATGACCAAACCTTAAAGTATGGGCTTTGAGGACATCAACTTAATTGGGTCTGCTTGATGAGAGAGAGAAAGAGAAAAAAAAATACGGTATGACACAAATCTGACCTTTCAGATCCTAAACTGTTGGTGGAAATGTCAAACAGTTGTCTCCTTGTCGACCCGTGATCAAAACAGACGCATGTTGGTGTTGCTCGTTACCTGCAATGGTTGGTTTAGCAGGAAAGTGCTTCCACCTTGCGGCGATTTCGCACTATGGGGGGAGAGGAAGGGGAGAGGTAACCGGAGTACATGGAAGAAAAAAAAAAACAAACAAAAAAAAACACGACGCGCAGCGCTGCGAACAGGTGTCACATACAGAGAGCGTCCCTCGACGAGATTTGAACCCTGAGCCTCTCACTGCAGTGGACCTCGGCAAAGTGTTCTGATCTCATTGCCATACATAACGAACAGTTTTATGTAAAGAAAGAAGCTAGTCACAGTTTTGTGTAATGAAAATAAGAAATTAATGGTAGATTTGTGTATAAAAAGTAAGAACTAATGGTTGATTTGTTTACAGGAAAAAAGAGATATGTGGGCGAAAAAGAAGGCAGACTTTTGGAATGAATGAACAAGCTTATTTACTCGTACAGAAGAACAAATGTACGCAACAAGTACATTTCTGTCGATGAAGTTCTGTCGGGTGTACAGATTGGTCATTTTATTGCTTATTCTTTTTTATTGTTACCCCTTCTATCTCTTCTTCCTTACCTCTCCATCTCTCTCCCTCGTTCCTCCCTTCATCATACCCACACGCACGAACGCTAATATTGGAACACAGACGTGTACAGTATGTTTTTGAAAGAAATAAAACAGAGTACAAAAGTTTTCTAATTACTCTTTCACTTTTACTGTTGTTGTTGTCCCCTGTCGCTGGTAAACACACAATCCGTAGAACGAACTTACCAACCCATTGACTACAAACGATTACTTCCTTCGCCATTCCCTTTACGACAGCCGCCACTCATTCCCACCCCGACTAAACCCCCCAGTCCCCCAACTTTCCATCAGCAGATTGTGGTCAACTGTCCTGGACAGAAGACTCGCTGGAATCTCCAAGACAGCAGTCGGCGGCACAAACAAACTTGAAAGAAGCCGCAAAGCCGCGGTGTTATCGCGACACGCTTCACGGGACAGTTAACGACTGCGGTGGAGTGAGTGAGCTCTTTATTCATCCCTCGACCTGTTGCAGGCCTAAGTACCCGGTCACAAACCCATTGTCTGACAGTATCGAAACAGCGGAAGACAAAAGAATGAAAAAAAAACCCCACGAAACAATATATTAATTTCTTAGAAAAACAGCAAGAAAAATGAAAACAAAGAAAGTAAGACAGAAAAAAAGAATAAAATATACATTTAAAAAAAACCTTCTTCCGGTGCAGGAGTAATATTTCTCTATTAAGACATCTTCAGGCAGGGATATCAAGTGCTGGGGTGGAGTTTGAGGAGGAAAGCCTGGCGACTACATGCTATCTCTCATTTCCGTCAGCTAAGTGCATGTGAGCTCGAGCATGGCGCGAGGTGTGAGTTCCAGCTCAGCTCCTCCACTCGGGTGTGTCTTGTCTGAGAGTGGAATTAATCGGGTCGACACCCACAGACGACAGTCGACTTGCGTAACAAGGTTGCTTTTTGGTGTCGAGAGTACGGATCCCCCTGACAAGATTGCCTTTGGGTTGGAGAGTACGGTTGCACTGGGTCTGAATTTCCGCCACGGGGGGGAGGGTGATAGAAGGTAAAGACAAACAGCTGTGGTCCGTAAGTAGCTCGGGAGTCTTCCAATTCTTATACTTATGCGGTAGCAGGTATCCTAGGTAAACAGGTAGCAGCTCCTTTGGACTAGCGAACTTACCAGCAGCGAACTGTGAGTGGCTAACAGTGTCAAGAGCTAAAATTCCTCCTTCAGCGACTTCAACCTTCCCTGCTGAGTGGGCAGGGGGAATATTTCGGCAACAGACGAGCTTCGATCAAGTGATATTCGAAATAGGGAACACTTACGACCACTTATAGGTACCAAAGCTCGTCCTCACCGCTGCGCCCAGTCACGTGACCCTGTCGCAGCGTCATTGCTATGAATTAACTTTTTTTTTTCCATGACGATGATAGGTAAGACGGTGCATGATCTCTGTGCACTCCAAAACCCAGTCAGACCTCACAGTGACGGTTGGTGAGCCTCGTCCCGTCTTGCCCTGCTCCGCGAAAACTTCAGCTGAGCGGAAAGTCACTTCCCTCCCCTTCCCCTACCCTGCTTTCTCTCCCTTTACAGAAAAAAGTCCCCCAGCCCCGCTGTACAAACGAGTGCACTCCAGGACACATGATACCATGGTCCGCTGCACCCTTTCGGGGTTAATCTGTGATTCAAAGCTGACAAAAATGAGATAAAACATGGGAAAGAAATCTCGGTGGCTCTGCGGGCGCCCCCTGCCTTCCTCACACGGTCATTAACCCACTGTTCCCAGGACGCTTTCCATAGATAATAATAGATCCTCATATACACTCCTTGACTTCAACCCCCGCCTCCACCTCCAGTCCTACTCCCCCTGTGGCAAAGTTGGTCGTCTTCGCCAGCAACAAATGGCGGCAGGTGTAAAGAGACGAAAAAGATGGCGACTGTGATGACGAGACAGTAGAAAGGACAGGTACATGATCGAATCTGGGGGAGGGTTCAGGTTTGTTTCGCGAGAGTACAGGGGTTAGAGTTCAAGCAGAGGCTGGTGAGATCCTAGCTCATCGATGGGCATTGGTGATGACTGGTTGGTCTGGTGGGCTAGGACTCAACGGCCATTGCTGGTGACTGACTAGTCTAGTGGGGTAGGACTGAGCAACGGTCATTGATGGTGACAGGCTGGGCTGGTGGTCTACACCCTAGTGACAGCGATTGCTGACGACGAAGTGTCGAGGAGAGAGAGAGAAGGGCAGTTATTTTAAACCGGGCAAAATTCAGTAGAACTCCAAACGTCTGTTCCATGTTGACGATGTACACTAGGGTCAGTTAAGTTTATCACAATAATTAAAAATTAGGTCATTGATGCAAAAACAACAAAAACCCAATTAGGCAATGAGGGAAGATCTATGCCCCTTCTTTTTCCCCTCCCCACTTCTCTGTCGATTCGTATCTCTGACCATGTACACCAAACTCTAGCCTACATTCAGAATCGTGTTTTACATATTCCTTTAAGCAACTTGCATACATTAGCACACACAAACACACACACACCCCTTGGCCTTCCTCGGAATGCTTAGTTTTTAACATCTTTGTGAACAAACAAAGCCTCTGTGGAAAGTTGATCTGCTTCTTTGTGCACTCATTAGTACTGCGTCGCCGTGCAGGTTGAACAATACCCGAGGTGCTGACGAACAACTCGCCATAAAGACAGACCATGGATGTGTATAGGTGGACTGCTGTCTGTCTACCAAGACCAACACTTAGCCTCTTGCGAAGCTCTTCGCTGTTCGTCTCGGCGAGCCTAAACAAAGAATGTGACTAAACCGGAAACTTTGTACACTCCTGCCTCGTTTTAGCAGTTAATATGAAATGTGAATAAACCGGAAGCTTTGCACACTCCTGTCTCGTTTTAGTAGTTAACTGGACAAAATCGTCCGCCAGCAGTCCAGTAATACAAGTTCGTGGACAGACCCTCGCCCTCTGCCCTCGCTTGTGGCGCACAGAGCAAAAGTTTTTTTCCCCACTCTCGCAGGAAGCCTTCAACAAACTGTACATCATATCAGGACTACGGCAGACCCCACCCCTACCCCTATATCCCCCTTCCTATGGATATTCATTCCTCAGTCAGATGAACCCGATCGTAGATTCATCTGTAGAAACTGCCAGCCGCCAGGTTTTGAGAAGAGTCGCATGTTTCCGTTCCACTTATCAGACAGAAGCAGGCAAGGAAGAAGAAGTGCCCCACAACATGAAAGGAAGGCATGCTGTCAGAACTGTAGGCATGTCTCTGCTTATTTTTGCTTTTATTTGAAGTAAGCTGTGAGAATGGATAATTGCCAACAACCGGAAGGAAAGATTCATCGTTGAATCTTTTCTTTTGAGTGCTAGTGCAACTTTCGATCACGCCAACGCAAGCGATGTTTACCTCAGTAAGAGCAAAATGTCGAGATGTTAGATAAAAAAAAATGAGAATTTATAACAGTTAGTCCTCATTCTGTCGAAGATAACAGATAGAAAATGTCACAGACATCGGGAGCATCTTGTCAGTCTGTCGAGGTTGTGTGGAGGGTCTCCTCCTAGTTACATTGATTCGTCTGTTAGTTATCTACATGCTTCAGGATAAAAGGATGAAAGACACAATGGCAGCAGTTGTAGATGAATAAACCTCTCCTGCTAGAACTGCTTTCTTTCATCCTGATGCATGTGTATATGTGCGTGTGTGTGTGTTTGTACGCGAGAGCAAAATTATTATACGATCGGATAGCACGAGGCGTGTACACTGGTCTGTCCGACATCCGGGGTAGTGTAGTCTCCCCGGTGGTCGAGTTGGTGAATTAAAGGTAACGTGAGGTGGGTGGGGAAGAAGAGACGGTCACCGCCCTCACAAAAAAAGCCTGCCACCCTTCCCTCCCAAGAGAAGTGTTCTCTAACATCTCACCCTCGCACCTAAAGGTTAAGGGACTACAAGCTCGTACACGTGTGTAGCTTCGCGCATGCGTCCTTCCGCCGAAAAGGGTATTGAGTTACCCCCTCCGACTGGTAGCCAGATGCGATGCTCCAAGCTCCATGTCAGTGTCTCAGTCTCTTGGGTCCATAAGCACCCACTTGAAAGATCGCTTAAAAAACTTAGGATCGGGAAGGGTCACTCGATCCGGGTGAACACGAGTGGAAAGGTCAGCGCCGACACCGAGAAGGCCACCCGTTTGGCGACAAGTCGTGAAACACGAAGACCACAGAAAGAACCTCAGATCAGCCGCCATGCTTGTACCGGAAACCGGTCTGTGACCGGCGCTGGGTCCATATCCAGTTGCGAGAGTGAGATGCTTTCATTGTCGCTAGCTACCCTGCCTGTCGAGGTCCCGTTGGGCCATCGTTGCTCGGTCCACCCCTAACACCCACCCTGTTTCCACCTCCACCTCTTCCCAGCTGCCGAGTCCTCCACAAAGCAATTAACATGCAGCCACAAACATCTTTCGCTGATGCAAGCTTGTTCACGACCTGCGCCCCGACACCCCGAAAACCGCGGGGAGAGTGACCCCCGGGGCAGTTGGCGACGTCCGCCTTGCGTGTTTGGCCGGCGAAGCTGCGCGCGCATGTCAGACGTAATTGCTGATTGGCTAATCACGTCGAGCAGACGTTTAGGCGTTTTCCGTCCTCCGCGAAACTTCGAGCCTCCTCGCGAAGATGAATAAATTATGCAAATGCCGTGCCACTTGCACGCAGAGTGGCTTAAAAAATTGGTTTAAATACGAATCGACAGCAATGTGATTATTTTTCTTTGTTATGCTTCGTTAATCAAACATAGAGAATGCGAATCAGTAATGACTTACAATCATAACCTGTCACAAAAGATGCCAGGAAGCCTGGATGACGAGAAAATCGAGCAGGAGGAGGAGGAGGGAAAAGAAAATATGCTGCGGAGTGTAATAAACTCACAGTCTACTGCTAGGACACCATCGAGGACAAGTAATTCATTTTTCGTCCAGTGAAACCGGCTGCTTCAGTCTTCTTCGGTTTGTCAATAACCAACCTCTTGTTTCCGTTATATTTGTCAGGATCCAACACCGCGAAAAAAAAAAGCAGTTCGTCCTCATTGTTGTCGTTATCATCATCGTCATCGTCTCTAACCTCTCTAACCATCTTTCTCGATTCTTTGCCATTCCCTTGTCCATGGCCAATCCACGACACCATCATCACAAGGAGCCGAGACTCCTCCGCAAGCTAAATAATTGTCCACACCTCCCTATTTCCCCAGTGCCTTGCAGATCATGTCGATTTAGAAAATGAAGGAAGGAGGGAGTGAAACAGAAAATAAAAGAAACCCACATGGAAACCATAAGGAGGGGTCGGCAAAAACAGGCTATTATAAAGGTCATATTTCTTGAGACTCACGTAATTTGCCCCATCGCAGTTCCATTACTTGCCAATCGCGGGTTTGGAAACCGCACAAAAGCCATTGGCTGAGTAACTATCAGGGTTTTTTTTTTTTTTTAATTTTTTTTGAAAAAAAGGTCTCATCGATATCCAGGTCCGCAGCGGGTTGCTAACAGCAGCTAACCTCCCTGTATCGCCATTTCTCTGTACAGAAGACCTGCTCCACAACCTCGGGCAAACGGAAAGTAGCTTATTTACAGCAACAGCAACTGTAGAACATTGTAAACGTGACATGCTTCTTACAAAAAATTCTATAGTCAGCTACCTGCATCACTGAGAGAGAGAAAGAAAAAAAAAATCAAAACAAATCTGACATTGTCTCCCCTGCATCAGTAGTCGCGCTTGTTGTCCAAGCCAGCTTCTATTGTTTTCTCAATCCTTTCTCTATGGTCATTTTTTTTCTAAACCATTTTTTTCCCTCTTTCCCTCCGTTTTGCCCTTCCAGCCTGCCGCTCTTCACCATTTGATGAGATACTTGATGCTCTAATCCCTCCTCCCTTTCCTAGACTCGGACCTAGATATTTAATGACAAGTTTGTCGCAGGCTTCTCTTGTTACCAGTCCTCCACATCCTCGCCCTGCTTCGAGTTTAAGCCCTCCTCCCCCTCGACCTCCTTTTTTCCCCTACCCACTACTTCTTTCAATTCGCTTCCCCTTTCTCTCTCCAGACCATCCTTCTTTCCGACTTATTACTGGGCGAGTAATTTGCCTTCGTCTAGACGTAATTTGCGACATGGGAGAAGGAAGACCGATTATGTTCGTTTCATCGTTCTGAATCAATCAGAAAAATCTAAGCAGCCCTGTGCTCGGGTCGATGCCGCCAGCCGCACAAAGCGAAAAATGGCATCAGTGGCGTGAAATTTAATTGAAGTAGATGGGTGGAAAATGTACACCCTTTGGACTCGGAAACAACTGTCTGGTTTGACATTTTAAGGTTAGGAGTTTTTTCCCTCTTCTTCTTTTTTTTTTGCCACCGTTGAGATGATTTGTAATTAAAGTTTGTTTTTATCAAAAGAAGTTCTCACTGGCATGTGGAAGGGTAGAGGAGTATGTTGTTTTCTCTCTCCCACCAACCTTGCCCCTCCCAACATTTTTGTTTTTCGAGTGGCTTCTTATTAGAGTTTTTTTTTTTCCAAGCTTTCAGTTGTATACATATTTCTATGTTTTCTTCTTTTTTCCATTTTTCTATCTGTCCGTCTTTGTATGAATGAATGATTGTATCTGTGTGTGTGCTTGTTTTTTTTTTTTTTTTTTTTTATATAGAAAATCTGGGTGTGTATATATATATGTGTGAATGTTTTAGTGTGTGTGCATACATGAGTGTTTGCTTCTCTCTCTCGCGTGTGTCTGTGTGTTCTCGCGCGCAGTCGTATCTGTGTCTAACTGGTATAGACAGGCAGACAGATTTGTATTTCGGATGGAATTTATTTTTATTGCCACCAGCAGAGACTACACCCATCATAATCGATCACAAACCCAAAGCAATCTCCCTGAACAATAAACTTATGAAACAACCGAGGCACATTAAACGTTGTAAAGCGAGACAGAGCGAGAGCGACCGAGAGAATGCGTGGGTGTAAACAAGTTTGTTTGTTTGGCAAACGACGATGAACGACAGTTCACCTGCACACACACACATACTCTCTATGACACACGTACAAAATCAAGATTTAAAATGAGATTTCAGAATGTATTCACAATTCACATCACCTCCCCACCTCTGAGAAACCTCTCAACCTTAATTTTGCAGCCTCAAGTGCCCCCCAGTCTCAGTGTCCCTAAGTGTAATTAAAACAAAGGAAGAGCTCAAGTAACACATTACCGACGTCATGGCTGTGACCAAAGCCACGAAAGGTCACGTCGGGAGGGGGAGAGAGAGAGAAAGGGTAAGGGGAGCGGGAGGTATGGAGCTAGAAATAGCCTGTGATTGCTAAGTGCACCAGGCACTTAGCCTTTCTACAAGGGACTGTGATGCACGGCGCGACTGCTTCATTATTACTTTCTCATTATTGCGCAGTCGCGTTGAGTCCCGTGATTGCCTGCTACCACGAAAATGGAAAACGTGGAGCGGGTTGCAAAAATGTCCTGACCTGTGGCGGCTGTTTTCCTAAGACTTGTGTTCTTCTCAAGCCGCGTGTCGCAGACTTGTGGTAGACACTGCAGCGCTCCCTCTCTCTCGCTCCTTCGCGTCTTCTTCACTCACCTCTTACTCGTTTTTTTCTTCTTTAAGACTGCGAGCGTGTTGAGACTCAACTGACGTGATAACTTCACGTCCTCTACGTTACCACGTACACACGTGGTAACAGTCCAGCACACGATTTACGCACATGCGCGCGCATACAGAGTGTTTGAAGAGAGGAGGAAAAAAAAAGAGAGAAGTAGGCGAGAGAACAATTCGTGGAGCGTAAGTGCAAATGACCAGACGGCGGCCCCAATTTAAAGAACTTTTTTTCAGTGATTGGGAGAAATTGGCTGTACTCGGCAAACGGCCTCCAACGTAATATGATGGCTCTACTTAATACAGCATTCTCAACGACTTCCGCCACACTACCAATCCGGAGAGAGTGAGAGTGGAAATCTCAGTCGTGTTAGCAACAGTGCTGACGGCTGACGTAGAGTGTCAGCAGAGTATGCCAGAGTATGCCACAAGTTTTAAAAGAGAAGAATGCCAATCACCTCCGACTAGCAAAACTGCAGAAAAAGGAAATGGTCGTTACATTCTCTCTAGAAAAATAGGGGGAAAGATGGGGAATATGGAAACCGGAATCAATAGAATAGATAATAAGAATCTTTTCTCTCACTCTCAAACACGCGCGCGCACACACATTCTGACATTATTTCATAAAAAGCAATGTCCTTCTTTTAAATGGAGTCCTTGTCCTAAAGAAGAATAAGTATTTTTAAAAAAACCCAAAGAAATGTAATTGAAAAAAGCAGGAGAAGATACAAACAAGTAATAATCATTAAATTCTGCATATGTAAAAAGTAGATTATGTAGTTACGATGTAGTTACAAACCTTCATTAAGTTTAAGTTTAAAATGTGACTTTTGATGCTAGGTGTGCCAATGGTGGGAGGAGACTTCTACAATATGTCAATGGCTGCAAAGTAAGTTTGTTTAAAAAAAAGGAGAGAGACAATGATAATGACAATGACAATCGTACATTATTTATTTAGGTACGCTAATATTCATAGCCGTTGTTGTGGAAGGAGGGGTAAAGGGGAAAATCAAATATTAGTATGAAATTTATAATAACAGCCAGAAAAGTATCATGAAATAAATGTGACAGTCAGTGAGTGGGCGCATGAGAGAGAGAAGGAGAGATTTCAAAAAAAAAAAAGAAAGAGAAGTGTGAGAGAGAAAGAGAGAAGGGAAGAGGAGGGTCAATAAATAGAGAAATAAAAAAAAGTCCGGAAATAACAATAATAAACAAGAAAAAGTTTTGTCAGGGTGTCATTATAACTCGATTATTCTACCCGTTATTCACTGTTCTCTCTCTCATTGGGCTCATAGATAAGGCACTAAAACTAACCATGCATCCCACCCGGCATCCCGACGTACCCGTGTTTATTGTCCCATCCGGGCGAGGCCACTAGCTTTGATATGAGCATGTACAGTTGTAATTAAGGCCCTCTCGCACTGTACTACCTGACCTGCCCGGATGTGGCAATTAAAGCCAACAATGGGTTTCATTACCCAGTCCTGTAAGTGTTTCAACCTGCGTGTTTGTGTGCGTGTTTGCGTGCGCACGTGAGCTTGTGTGTGTGTGGGATGTGAGGAGGTAGCGGAAGCAAAGATATGTTCAATTTAAGTGTAGGGGAGTGAAGATTGAGTGAGTGGGTGAATGAGTGACTTAATTAAAAAAAATATATATGCGTTCGTGCGTCTTGCTTGCGTGAGTATGTGTATATGCAGTCTGGAACTTTATATTTAATTATTACTGATAATACTATGAATATTTATGAAGTAGATGCAATAAACAATCGGATACATGTTGGTGTGTAGCACAATTATTTCTACCAGAAACCAAATTAAAGTTAACTAATTATTTGGGGATGGGAAAGAGAGCAAAAGGATAAAGAAGAAAGATATAACAGCTCTAGTCGCTCTCAGTATGATGTCTCATACATCTTTTTTTATATAAAAATGTCTATGTTCGACGTCTATGCTATGTCTAAAATGTCTAATTATCTACTTAACATACGTTTATCATATATTTTGACCTATTGTGGTTGTGACCACCAGTCCCAATCTAGAGGAGAGCATGAGCGCCAAAGCTGTTACACGTGCAGCTTTAAACTGTTCTGTTGTTGCGAAAGACAGTTGGCTCCCAGCCCACGGGCTGACATCAGTCGCGTTACTCCTCCATCGACATGAGATACTTGACCTAATTAGTCCGCCATCTTGGCCCGGCTGGGTACTTGTGGGGCTGCCAAAGAGGCTGTGGCTATTTCTGGCTGCAGATGGGGGAAGCTAGTGTCTCGGAACTGGGCTCTGGACCCAAGAGTTAAGTGCGGATACAAAACGTTTTATGTGAAAGTGTTAGAGCGAGATACATAGCAGATGGGCATGACGTAGTTGGCAAAGATCGTGACGTCATCAGAATTGAATACGATGGAAGGAGGGAGGGGCGGAAAGGAGAATAGTTTCTCTTTTTTCGTCTTATCTTTCTTTCCTAGCCCTTTATGGAGTCAGGTATCTATTCCAATAACTGGGTCGAGTGAGGGATTCGGTGGGAAAGGTAAGTCTGCGTTACGCCATGACGGAAATCGAACCGGTGGGATTCCAGGTTGTGACACTAGTGCTCTAACAACTCCGTCATCCGCTTCTCCTACGATGAGCAGGTGTTTGGAAACATTAGGAAATGGCGAGGTCTCATGGACTTAACGGGTATGTAACACGTGTGTGCTAAAAGACTGTAGAAGATGGAGGTATGCCAAAGACGTATATGGGGTATATGGTGTTGATTGACTGACGTTAGGAGATGACGGTGTACGATGCACGGGTGTCGCACTCCAGCACACCCGAGGAGTGGCAATGACACCACCAACACCCCAACCACCACCCCCACATCTTCCTGCACATGCCAGCATGCAAGAGACGACAAACGCGACAACCAAACCCAAATCTTTCCTATTAATATTCATTTGTAAATTAACCCCAGGAGTCGCTGTTCTACCTCTTTCCCCGCCACCCACTCACCACTCCCACCCAGCACCGTCACCTCTCCTTTTCTTCAGCTAAATAAACCTTTTTCGGTAGATAGAAGGGAAAGTGCCAATGCCGTATAGAAAGGAAGCGGAGGACAAAGAAGTGAGTGAAGTATGCCCTATTATGATGATGATGTTCCTGCACAGGGCTGCCTGGCCTAACAGGTTTCGGTAATCGGGTCAAATTAGAAGTTGCTCCTTTGACTGCGGGCACCAGGGTGGAGTCCGGGGGTGGAGTGGTGGGAGTCATGTTGATGGGGGAAGGAAGAGAGGGTGGTGGAATGGGAAGCATAGTGATTGAGGGAGCGGAACATGAGGGTGGGCGAGTACAGTTTTGTTGTTATTGTGCCTGCAGGTCAGCGCATGCGTGGCTGTGATGACTTTAGCTGAAGCAGCAGGCCGTGCCAGATGAAGCTTCCTTCTGCATCATGTGATACTGAAGTGAGATTCCCGGTCCCCATCCCCTCTTACCAGTCCATGTATGATGGCAATGACACAGAGACAACGAGGCAGCGGAATCAGAGACCGCCATGCGGTTACGAAAGTGCAAGTCGAGATGTGGGAAGACCAGAAAGAGAGGACGAGCAGAGTACAGTGGAAGACGAAGGTCGAGAGGACCAAAGGGAAGCCAACCATATACCTGTTGCTTATTCTCCATCCAAAGAACAAGAACGAAACATGGACAGCACACGAGGGACAGGAAACAAACAAATAATATAAGAGCTATAAAAGATTAAACAACCTTACTAAACAATAATGTGAAAATTATCAGTAGACAAAGCAGTCCAAAAGTTACATCTAGATACCTTATTCCGCCATTTCCTTGCAATCGTGCTGCTGTCATTATGGCGTCTGAACAAAAATGATGTCACAATGACGTCGCAATGACGTCACAAGAAGATGGCGTCACTTCATGCTTCTTTCGAGACCCAATTGCAGTCTTGCTGTTGACATTATGGCGTCTGAGCAAAAATGATGTTGCACTGACGTCACAAGAAGATGGCGTCACTTCATGTTTCTTTGGAGACCCAAGTTTTCAGCAACACACTACCCGACTCTTATCCAAAAGAGTTCTACTCCTGCATACTTTCCTGTAACCAAAACGAAACAGGGTTTGAAATACTTGAAAGTGTGACTATCGCACCAAGCCATTTGCCAAAACCAAGTGCCTATGTGTAGCAAATATACATTACAAAACGTGTCAAGCCCAGACAGTTATTCAAAAATATTTTAACATGCATAGTAAAATAATATTTACTTGACAAACTTTTTTAAAGTGTATAATTATAGTCACATATGTATATTGTTAAGAAAGCCCCTCAGAAGACGAAACAAACAAAGAAAATAAAAGTTAAAAATTAAAAAGACCAGCTGAGCCTTTTTGTCAGCTGCTGGTGAGCAGGTTGAGGCTGTGCACTGAGGTGACCCCGTCTACCTCTCGCGTGACCGTCACGTTTGACTCTGTGGCGCCAAGTACCCGTTAAGCCGTGAGTAAGGCCCAACTCCTCATCATCAACTTTGGAATCACCAGCATGCTAAGAGTAGACTCCTACATTTGCATGACATCGTCAGCCCAAGCCAGCGTCAGTGCACTAAATATTAACAGGCGGGTTTAACCCCGGGTGTCACGTGGGTAAACCCCAGTGTTCAGCAGCAACCTGGGTTTTCCAGAGTCAGCCGTGCGTGGTCAACGCACGTGCTCAGTCCACACACAGAGGCAGGGTGATCATCGTGCTTGCTAAAATAAGAAATCGGAGGCAAATTGACGATGAAAGGGAAGTAACTTAGCAAACTTATTTTTAGTTATTTCACCTTAATTCTTTCGTTTTTGGCATATATATCTTTTTTGTTACTTTTGTTGTCGGTTTGTTTGGGGTTTCGTGCTTTATTTCTTTATTTCGTTCTTTTTTGCGTATTTGTTTGCTTTTTTTCCTTCTTTTCTTTGTGTGCCTGCTTTTTTTTGTTTTTGTTTTTTGTTTTTTTGTTTACTTCTTTTTTCTCCCTTGTTGCCTATTTTTTTGCTTTTTATTTTCCATTTTTTTCTTTGTTTGCTTACGTTTTTTTGTTTCTTTGCCTGCTTTTTTCTGTCTATCTTTGTTTATTTGTTTGCTTGTTTTGTCTTTCTCTTCTTATTTGTTGGCTTGTTTCTTCGTTTGAATTTTCTATTTTTTTCCGTTGTTTATTTGCTTCTTTGTTTTTTTGTTTTTGTTTGCTTGCTTCTCTCTCTATTTTCGTTCATATTTTTATTTCATCCTTCTTTGTTTACCTGCTTTTTTCTGCTTTGTTTACTTCCTTATTGCTCTCTGCTTTTTTCTCCTTCCCTTTTCTTTCTATCCAATGTACAGACATCGTCCAGGTTAAGCGTTATATGATCTCTGTGTAGCATCTTCTTTGATCAGGAAATGATCATCTGATAGCTCGAGCAAGTTGGGTCGTTGATTTTGATTGGATCGAGAGATAAAAGGTTGCTGCAGGTCACGTGGGGCAGGGTGTTTCATCTGATTGCACCTCATTACGCTCTCGACTCTACCGTGACGAGGAGAGAAGGGGAAAGAAATGACACAACCGACATCAGACAGCCTGGTGTCAATGGTCCTCCACTACAGGATCGAATGTCTTGATTGTTGAGAGCTCCTGCAGCATAGCTCCGGTCCCTCGAACCTCATAAACAAATAACAATAACATAAATAAAACATCAGCTTAGTTTTATGTACTTACTGAACCAGTTCTTTAATCATCGTGAACGTCTGAAGAAACTGAAGGAAGGTACGACTGAGTCTCTCTCTCTCTGTTCACTCACCCCACGCACCTCATTCACCCTCCCCACTCTCCTCCCAACTGTCTGTCTCATGCAATCGCTTGTTCGCATTGTCAGTTGTTCAAAGCATACACAAAGACGTCTGTACACGTCACCCACCGATCTGTTTCCATTCTTCACAAGCCTCGTGGCGTGTGTCCTGCACTTAAATGTGGAGTTAGCTCGAAACTTGCGTCTGGTGAGTCTACCACCCCGCCACCCATCCACCCCTATCTTACTCCTCCCTCACTCTCTCCAACCAACATTCCCTCCTCCCCACCCAACACACACACACTCTGTCCTTTAAAAAGTCAGCCATCATTCAGCAATCTGTGCATTTTCTGACAAAACCTCTCTTTCTGGTGTTCGTTGGAATGCGTAATATCGCAGTTTTGGGGCTTTAACAAAAATATTTGTCATTTACTTTAGATGCTGGGAAGTGCTGGGGCGGGTGGGGTTGGGGTGATGGGAGTGGACGGGGTCGGATCTGCCGCTGGCTTCCGTTCTCGCGGACACGCTGTCACGCGCCATTGACCCGACATCGTCACGGTTTTTTGATCACCAGCGAGTCTGGATGTTGCGCCCTTGTCGTCTGCGTCGTCTGCGGCAACGACACTTTCTTCTGCCAAACGACGACTGGGCTGCTTGGCCGGCTGCAACGAACGAATTTGATAGTGCTGTGCTCAGAATGATTAATAACTTGCGATAAATGAAAGACAGACAACCATTAATCAGATCTCAGAGAGAAAGAGAGAGAGAAAGATCAGAGATAAAGGTATATAAATATTAGCTTCAGACATGCGAATAAACGTTTACGCATCACAGGTTGAGTATATATATACACAACACCACAGAGTTGGAAGACACAATAATTTTCTGAAAAAGATTTATTAAGATGTATTTGTTTTCACACGCACGCATATTTGGCTAGATCAGAGACAAAGAATGTTATTCTCTCCTTCCAGCCATTCATTTTGTTTAGTAACGGTCGTTTTCGGCTATCCAGACATCGATAAATCTATTTTTAAAAAACCCGTCTCTCAGAGAAAATTTTTTTTGGAAGTTTGGGAGTGGGGTACAGTTCTTTGAGAATAAATATGACGCCGGGGCCATAAGCTTGCTGGGTTTAATTACAGGAAACATTTCTGTGGACTTGGTTTCCATAGTAACATTCGTGTCTTCTGTGGCGACGCCGTCTTTGGTTGACTTCCTCTAAACTACAGCAGTTCTTCGACTAAATTTTGGTTGGCATGACGTAATGGAGTCTGGGGACGTGACGTAAATCGTTCCCAGAATGCCTGGTTCGTTCTGTTGTGGTCCTCGGCATGACGTAATAGACTGCGGACGTGACGTAAATCGTTCCCAGAATTCCTGGTTCGTTCTGTTGTGGTCCTCGGCATGACGTAATAGAGACCGCAGACGTGACATAAATCGTTCCCAGAATTTCCTGGTTCGTTCTGTTGTGGTCTTTTTTTGAGAGAATCAATGATGCACGGTTGATGTCTTGCCAGCTTCGTAGCAGGAGAGTAGTAACTCCTCCCTGACCTCCCCCAGCCTCCAAATGTCCTCCTCTCTTATTTCCCTCCTCGTGTGTGGCTTGCACCGACACTTGAGGTCTCAAGAGGCGCACTTGCCCTCCTCCCCTTCCCCTGCTACAGCCGTCAGCGGTCCACAACATTCGGTCATTACTGCCACCGGAAGGCGACTTGTTACGTTACGAACCTGAAAGGATGGATACCCGTCTGCTGGAGGCGGCCAGCTCGGTGTGCAACTACTCACACCCCTACCATACGTCACTTCTCGACACCTATTCGATCCGGGGGATTTCTTTTCGCGTTCCGGTCTAGACTATAGACATATGAAAGATTAGTTTCGAAAAGTTTTAAGTGACGTCTCTTTAATTAACTAATTCTTACTTCGAGGTGATGTAAGCATGCTGTTGCCATTTTGAGGTCACTGATATGGATCGTCAGTATCTAAGATGGTGACCCCCGATACATGAGTGAACCTGGGCGCATGATTACACCGTTACTGACAGTGTTCAGAGGCACAGGGTCAGAGGCACGTGCCATGGGAGACAAACACCAACACGTCGTCTGCTCAGTGCCGACGGTTCCTTCAAATTATGCCTTTCTGTAAGGAAGGGATGAAAATTTAGCGGCTATCTGCACCTCGACAAACACGGGTAAGGACCTGACCTTTCTTCAATGAAACTCCAATTGGGAGGTGTATGAGGGAGTGGGTACCGCCGTCATGCAATCCGGGCACTGAAACAAGAAATGCTGACCTCTGGAGACCCAGCCAGTACAATGGTGACCCCAATGACCGAGGTGGCTATGGTGGAATCTGCCAACATCTTGTTTGTGTTTGATCCGGAACTTGAGGAAATCCGGGGATAGTAGTAGCAGACGAGAAGTTTGCGGTATGACTAGGGTTAACAATGTAAAATTTGCATCGTGTAGTTCTCTCTCACACGTGATCATCAAATAAATTTAAACATGGCATAATAAAAATAAAAATTTTATAGGCTAATCCAAAATATCGTTCAAAGATTCTAGGAAGGCTGATGGGAATAAATTTTAAATTCTACAAAATCTTTCAGATGTATATATAGGAGAGTTGTGGTCATGCAGTCCGGTCACTAAAACAAATAATGAGGATCTATTGAGACCCGGATGAATGTAATGCCTACGAAGAAATCTGCTCTTGTATCTGATCGGGAGAAATCCGTCGTCGTTAGTCACAAAAATCTGTTATGAGGTTTAAAAAGATTCGTCACGGACGGCTGCAGCCAATGGGAGAGCTTTTAGCACATGCTAATGAGCCGGTGCTGTGACGTCGCGAGAATAACGGCCAGTCTCTCGCGCGTAAAACACAGTTCTTCGCTCAGATTTAGGGACTAATATCTTGTAATGAAGTCAACCCAGTCACTGAAAAATAATCGAGCACGCTGAGTAGCCTTTAACATCATTTCATTGCGGTTAATACTGCCGGCTACTCCTTTAACGAAAATCCTAATAGTTCCTTCAACGTTCCTAGCTCCTCCCTAAACTTTTAAGGAGGGTTGCGACAAGGAGGTGCAGTTCGTCGTCAGGTTACTCCACTCGGTTATGAAACGGTAACAAGAACTGGTTTCTCTGTCCATTTACAAACCTTCCTCACCCCGGATTTCTCCATGGGGATGTTAATACACGATTAATGCGAGAGTTTTATCAGCGGATGTTTCTGCTGACGAAAGCATGCGGGGTAACAAGAGCACACTTTTATCCCTCTACTCTCAACAATCCTTCATTCCCTTTCCCTTTCCTTTTTTTTTGTGTGGTTTTCTTTTACCTCCTTCCCCAAACGCCGTCTGCTGTGCCCCGCCGCTGACAGTTATACACCAGAATAATGTTTTCACTGGAGCATCCTTTCCCTGAGAAAAAAAAACACAAGGTAAATCAGAGAAAGTATCACAAAAGCTCACAAATGCAGGAAACGTTTTCTTATCTTCGAGAACAACATTCCCACGGGTAGAAAAACACTGGATAATGGGAATAATTTGGGAGAGGGGTATTAGGAATGTAATATAAAACCACATGGCAAGTTTTGTTTGTTGTTGTTATATTTATTGGCAATAGCAAAAGCAGCTGACATAAAAACCACAACTCAACATGCCTCTCGTTCACCAGAGGTCACATCACAAGCAGAGAGGCACAACCTCACAGACCGAAAGAAAGCCCCTCAACAAAACAAACAAACAAACCCCAGCTTCTGTTGCATCATCACATTTCGTTCGCAGTGCGAAATGTAACAGACGAGTAAGGCAACGATACGGAGACAAAGAGAAACTGGCTTACACAAGTCTGAGATTACAAACGGCTATTGTGAGGCGTGGTTTTTTTTTTTTCTTTTCTTTTAAAACTGATATCAGGCGGACAAGGAACTCGAGAACTCATGAAGACTGTATATATCTCCATCAGCACTCTCTCTCTCTCTTGCCGATCAGTTTTACGAGCAATTAATATATTCATATATTTTCAAACGTGTTCATGCGTTAGTAAGTGAATAATAGAGAGATTCTGATAGTTTGAGAGATCAGATCTTGGTGGATGAGAACGATTTGTTATTGCTATTTAGCTTCCTGTGAGAATTGGTTGCTGGGAAATGCCTTTAGTGTCTATGTTATAAGAAAAGAAACTTCCTGAGACACCAATAGAATATTTGATACAAGCTCAGAAACAAAAACCTATATTAAACAAAATATTTTTTAAATCCCTGTCTCGACATTCATTATCCTTGACAGGTAAAGATACAAAAGAGTTTAATGTAGTTTGTGCATACTGATTTCATACAAGGAGACAATGATATAATTTAAAATAAATGTTATTTTATTTAGATTTTTCGTTCGTTTTAAGTAAAGAACAGATGAAGTATTATGTTGAAAATACGTTGACGTTATACCACGTGTACATGTACATCGCACACAAGCGTGCACTTACAAACCGCCACACCATCTGCTTTCTGAAGGCAGAAATTACCATCAATGGAAAAGTTCTTCAAAAAGCACACAACCGCAGAAAAGTTTGTCACATTCTAGAAATGCGACAGGCAACGGAAACACAAGCCTTGCTAGTGTGTAGGGTTAGGGAAGCTTACAAACATCAATGAACCAATTCCGTCCATCGTCTCAGATCCAGGACAATTTGAAATGCATAAATCTGATCAGCTAAAGTCGACATCTTCACGGATCTCTATAAATGTTTTGGCAATAGCGTAAGGCTCTACATCCACAAGGATCCTTGGATTCAGAAACAAGAGTAGCAATTTGCAAGAAGTAAGGTGGAATGCAAGAAAATATGTAAGACAACAACAATAAATGTTGTAAAAGTGGCAGAATTTACTGAAACAAAGGCTGCTACTTTTAGCCGGTTGAAGTATTCGTGGCTACCAGTGGTGGGATTAGCTTCCATTCTCCCCTACATGCATACATGCACACAACAACGATAGGCCATGAAGATCCTAAGAAAATCTTTGTTCTCTTGGCGTCTTAACGTGATTCAGTGGATCCCGCACAATGACGGATATCAGAATGACAGAACAGACTTTGTAGTAAAGTGACACATTACTTGCAACACTTTCTCACAGCCCCAAACGCTATCTCGTCTGGTTTTCACAAGATCAGAAGAGCTGGCAGATGGCAAATAGAAAGCACGGTATCGTCTAGAGTTATGGACAAAAGAGGCCCAGCAACAATATCAGCATGTCTATGCCTGAATAATTAGAGAATGGGAGAGATAATTCAGCGCAGGCGCACAAGGGACCCCCCAAAAAAACCTCCCCCAAAAACCCTAAAAAAGCAAATAAAATCCCAGAGGCATTGGGGGCTTCGAGTTTCCTGGTTATAAAGCCAAGCAGATTAATAAGTACACAAAGATAGCAAGTTATTAAGATATACTGGCATTTTCTTACTTCAGATTCATTTTAATAATGCAAATACCTTAAAGCAAATAAATTAATTTTAAAGTACACAGCAAGCTTCAGTATAATAGCTAGTTGAAATTTAAACGTCGATTTTCACATTCCGGCCACACACATGTAAAAAATCTTTCAGTTTTAAAAAAAGTATCTCTTAAGTTGAAAGATTAAATTAAAACTAATTAAATTAAAAACAAATTCAAACAGTCATGTAAAAAAGGCAAAATTAAAAAATTTTCTTAAAAATTCGAACAATTATAAACAAAAAATTCATCTTAAAAACGTATTAACATTTCAAGACGGACAAAAATAAACCCCCATAATTATTTAAATCGAGAGATCAAACGTATCACAGAACCTAAACAGAACTTCCAACAATCACAATTTTTCAGCTAACACGCCGTAACATATCTGAAAGCATTCTGTGCAATAGTTCTGAGAAGTAAATACACACAAAAACACACAAACAATAGCAGATCTGTCATTTTCGAGAAGAAGAGATTACATCACATATTGCTACATAACAAAGATCGACTTGCTATTATTCAAGATATGCGTACTATCAAAGCGGCATGTGAGTATTATATGTATATATTGACAAAAAGAGTAGAATGAAGCACCACTGTACGTTTAACGATGTGTAATAATACACAGTACGAATATGACCTGAGTCTAATATAAAACAAGGAGGCAAAAAAGTGTTTGTATAGCTAAAGCTTTCTAGTTTATATTTGATTCTGCCATTGACTAGAGAGGGGAATGAATAATATTCAGAATGATAAAAATAATGATCACAGTAGGCATTGGGTATATAAAGGCCGAGAAGTTTACATGCAAGTGGTTATAAAAGTTCAACAGCTGCAGAATAAGTACACGGTGAGGCGGGCTGGGTTAGGGTTTTAGGGGTTTAGGATGGGCGTAGGGTTATTTAACGACGCGAGTTTGTCGGAGGGTCACAGTGCAGCAGTGCGCATGCGTGCGTTGTGGCGCTGGGACTGCACGAGGCCGTCACAAATGTGGCTGAATTAAAAAGTTCCGCGAGATCGCCGCTGGTTTAAATGTTCCTCCCATCTCTGTAATATGGCGCAGGGTAATTGCTGGGTGCAGCAGCAGCCGGGGCACTGGCTGTCTAGACAAAGCTTACGGAACAGGCTTCCTGTCTGTGGGCCGATACCTAGTGAGGCCGCGTTATCTACACTACTCTGGTCACGCTGCGCAACAGTGATCAGACCGCACTACGTGGATAATAATGCTGCACTACGGAATCCTACTGCACTACGGTAATCAGGCTGCACTACGGCGATGAAGCTGCGCCATGGTGATCAGGCTACACAGCGGAATGTTGCACTACGGAGTCAGGCTGCACTGCGGTGATCAAGCGACACAACGGAATGTTGCACTACGGAATCAGGTGGCACTACGGTGATTATGATACGCTACAGCACTCATGTTATGATTCAGTGATCAAGCGCACTATGCTGCTAAGATAAAGAAGTTCGAACAGAATCTATTCCTGTACCTTCCATTTAGAAATGACTAAGACAATTATAAATAGCTTTGCAAAAGGCAAAAAAAAAAAAAAAAATAATGCCCTAAATGTTTTAAATAAAAAAACCTAAAGCATCTGACGTAACCTTCTCTTCACCTTACTAAAACGTTTTTTTTTTAATTCTTACTTTTTTATTCCGTTGAATAGGTTTTTAGAACAGACACACTATAGCAACCCGGTTGCTATTTTATCTAACTCCTTGCTTTGTCAACTTACCCACAACTAATCCAAATAAGCTTTTGATGCCACGTTTCCTAATCAGGCAGATTACACTTAAGACGACGGATCAGTTCCTTGAGCATTACTTCCCTTACACGTTGCTACTTCCAGATAGCACAAACTGACCTGCCAATGCACCGAGAGTTTTCAATGAATTTATAAATCTTAAATTTTGATTCAAGATTTAATTAGTTTTATCCCAAGGATTATCATACCGCGGACTATAAGCTACGAAACGTAAAATAACTGTAAATGGTAGACGCAGTACTCTATCTCTTTAGATGAAGCCTTCACGAGACATTTACATTTTCGCTCTGAATACTAAACCGGACACAACGACAGATTATAATTACCACAGTGGTAACCATCTTCATGAGCATGAGTCCAGTAACAGCTTACACTAACAGACAAACATCTACTGAGTTGAGTTTTTCTCACAGCAAGCACTAACAGTCACTTCTCTCCATGTTTGCTGACGATGTCGGCATTCCCTTGGCGTTCACTGTTTTATTTCTCGCCATCCTCCACCGATGCTGGCATCGGAGGCTAGCCGCATCATTCAGAAATACCCATGATGCAATGTGTGACCTTCGTGGTGAGCATCCTCTTGAGTGTCAAGGCCAGAAGGCGCCTAGACATTATCTTCGGTTAAGGTGATTTACAGGAAGGTCAAAGGTCGACGTGCTTACAGATGCAGTCTCCAGGTGACTGGCAACGGAAGTGACGCATCGATCACCCACTTCCGGCGTAAATGTCATCAGGCAAGCGGCTGATGGAACCTGCCGCAGAGTCCACCCTGATGACCGAAAAAAAAAATTCACCATAACAGACAAGGACAAACAAATGCAAAAGCAAATATTCTATGCAATTGTGTCTCACAAGTATTTTTACGCGACTGAAGCAGGACGCAGTCGAAATTAGGCATAATCTCTAAATTATACATTATCCAATACGGATCTATGTCACAGTGCTTCTCTAAAGAGTAATTTCATTAATGAAGTTCCCCCCACCCCACTCACTACCCATTTCGTGGTGATAGAGTCAGCGGTGAAAAATGACACTTGCCGGTGCTTTTATTCCCACTGTGGGCCAATCGCATAACTTTCCGATTAAGTTCCGGAAAACTCGATTCCAATTTTCCACGCTTGCTATATATAAATCAATATTTTCTTGCATATGTTTCCAGGATACAGAACACTGAGTGCAATACAAAAAAGAAATCATAATTGTTAAACACATGGATAAAAAGCTTACAAAAATATAAAACAGGACAAGTAGAATGTGTACTACAATTCTATTTTAGGATATACATTTCTGTTGGAACACGACCCGACTTACTGATGTTCGCCATAAAGGAAATTCAAATCCAGTTTAATGTAACACGAGAAATTGGTCACATAGTCCGAAATACCTCCAACGCAAAATTTAGTAAATGAATTCAAGTCGAGTTCCTTATTTTGCGAGACGCTGATGGCTTCAACTTTAAAAACATGCGTCACGTGAATGTAAGCTTCATATCTACATATAATTACCAGACACATGAAGAAGTCTACATTTAAAAAAAAAAAAATTCTGTCGTCAAAAGCCGACGAAAATACATAAAAGAATGAGCTAAGATGGAGATGTGTGGACTTCAGTTATCCTTGTCAAAATTTGAAAATAGTTTCACAAGAAAACAATAGGCCATCCCAAGCGCGCGCATGCGTCCGCTCTTTCTCTCACTCACACAAAGGGAAGAGAGAAAAAAAAAGGAGTAAAGAAGAGGGAAACGGATAGAAAGAGATTTTGTATCAATAATGTATTTGTCTGGATCAGATAAGCGCCATGTAATGCTGCCTCATAAACAGACAGACATTTATTGAATGTCATTATTTTTCTTTATAAGCTAATCTCGCTTTTAACGGAGATATATATATATATTGAAATAAAGCTAAACGCATCTGCTTGCGTGCTAAATTAACAGTAAATATATAGGATGAAGAGAGAGAGAGAGGGGGAGTAGAAGAGAAAGGTGAAGGAAAAATAGGCGAGAGATATATTCCAATATGGACGAGAGAACTCTCAGAAACAAAAGGATAAATTAGGAAGTGACAGAGAATTAGAAAAAAAAAAGATTGAAAACGATGCTTGCCCAAGATGGATATAGGAGGTTCAGTCGGGTCAAGAAATCCTTTTTGCGGACTGACATTTTTCCAATTTCAATTTTCAGTTAATTAAGCAAGGCAACGTGGTAAGCCCGTAGCCGTCAGCAGGCCCAGTAATTAAGCTGGCGGTGGACAATCCCCTGTGTTATGAAATGTCGTCAATAAGACTCTAGGCGCATTGATTTTTCAGACGACGTAGCGAGAAATTTTCCACCAATTAACTGCAGCTTAATTGTGTCCTTATTATTTTTTTTTTTCTGTATGCGAAAGAAAGAAAGCGGGCTGGCAATGGTTCAAGTCTTTCGCCGAGCGGCGGTGGTGGTGGAGGAGGGTGAGTGGCGGGGAGGGATCGGAGACCAAGTTTTTAGTACACCGAGATATCGGCTACTCTCCAAGTGGACAAATGTAGAAAGTCTAGCAAGTGTAGCAAGCTTTTAGTTGCTGCTCACACCTAGAAAGTTGTGCTGGTTACGAAAAAATACCCGCACATGCGCTCACTTCGAGAACGTAACAAAAAGTTCCAATTTAATGATGCGAAAACAATGGAGACTGTCGATTAAGCAGGAAAATAAAGCTTTGAGGCGGCAAACAATGGAGGGAAGGTATCGATAGGACAGCAGCCAATCACTACCCCAACCTACCCGTCTGATCAGACGGCCAGCGATTGGCTGCACGGAGTCGATGGCGCATCCGCACCCAGCAGCGTGAAGACGAGCGGCATCCAGCCACGTGTCCTCATCCAGCACCGACAGTAATAACTTTAAATATATGTCACATCAGAAGTTTAACTGACATCATCATAAGCAGACAGATGTCTTCTTTCCTCTAGCAGCCGACTGTCACTGCATAACGATGTTTTGAAAATAAGCCGCTGGGATTTTTATTTTGTGTTGTGTGAGAGAGAAGATTGAGTTTTTGAGACACGACAAAGTGGGCAAAGTACATGGACTATGTACAAAGTTGTTTTTGAATTATTAACTGTATTTAAAATACTCTGTCTCCTTCAACAAGGGATGAAGGGAATCATTCCTCGGTTCCAGATATCTAATGCGGTCACGGAATCCAAAGTTGGTACTAAACGTTTTGATTGTTGTTTTCATATTACAGCGCTTTCCCCAAGCTTATTCACTCAGTCATCATCCCCACGACTACTCCCCTCGCACATCCCTCCCCCACCAACCTCCTCACACCTCCCCATAAAAGTTGGAAATACACGGCGTCTGGCTCTTGGTTGATACTTCCCCATCACGAAAACCTGAGTGAATAGAAAAAAGAAAATAATCAATCTTGCTCGGCTAACAGGTTACTCAAGACTTGGCTAGTGCCACGTTCTTTAAGGGGGAAAAAAATGGGTGGTGGTGATAATGGGTGGGGGGAGGAGGGAGCAAAGGAAGGAGAAACACTGCAGACAGTGGAAAGAGCTGGGTTGTTACTGCTTGCTAGAGAGGTTAGCCAAGATACATCATTGCTTGAGAAGATGAAGTGTGGAGCGAAGCTGAGGGCATAAACACAGCAATATTCTATTACCTCCGAAAATCCGCCTCAATTCCCAGGGCACCTCCCACTCGTTATCAAAAATCATCCGATGCCGACCCAATCAATACGCTCATTGCTTTTTTTTTTTCCCCCCATCAAGGGAAAGGCAGTGGTGTGTGGGCATGCCGGATTTGGGAGTCAACCAAAACATGATCTTCTCAAGACGAATTCCTTGTTTCCCTCTTCCTCTGCCCTTACCCATTGCCCCTCTCCCCCCCAGCCCTTCCGTCTCTTCTGTCTGGCTAGAAGATAAAATGCCAAAGAGGGGATACAGAATTAGAACCCAGTTTCAAAGTTTCAATTCTAAAAAAG